>NW_017731484.1:3716330-3737567 GCF_001890085.2 Hipposideros armiger | reverse complement strand
GGCTGCTGGCCGCTCACGCTGGCTGCTGGCCACTCACGCTGGCTGCTGGCTACACACGGTAGCCCATGGCAACCCACTGCCACAGGGGCTGCAGCCTACGCCGTCCCGGCGACTCACGGCAGCCCAGCTCCAGGTTGAGCTGTCGTTCAGCATCTTAGCTGTAGAGGGCAGTGTCACTGGCCCTCATCTGTGGGATCTGAACCGGGGCCCTCTGGCGTCCCAAGCCAGTTCTTAACCATCGCGCCACTCAGCCGGCCCCCCAGGGATGTTTTGAAGAAAATAAATGTGCTTCCAGGTTTGGGGAGAGGAGACTATGGAAATAGAAGGGGTGAACTGTGATGAGGAATGATGGAAACAAACCACAAGAGGGCTCTTCTCTAAGGGAGGGTCCAGGAGCCACAATGGAGAGAGGGCTGCTTGGTCCACCCTCAGCTCCCAGACTTCGTGAGTTTCCTAGCTGCTATGAATATAACAAAGCACCATGAACTAGGTGGCTTGAAACTGAAATTTACTGTCTCAGTTCTGAAGGCTCAAAGTCTGCAATCACGCTGTCGGCGGGGTCACACTCCCTCTGAAACCTGCAGGGGAGACTCCTTCCTTGCTTCTTCCTAGCTCCTGATGGTTTGCTGGCAACCTTTGGTGTTCCTTGGCTTGCAGCAAGACTCAGATCTCTGCCTCCATCTTTACATGGCCTTCTACCTGTGTGCCTGTCTTCACATGGTCATCTTATAAGGACACCAGTCATATTGGATTAGGGGACCACCTGCTTAAGTAATTACATCTACAACTACCCTATTTCCAAATAAGTTCACATTTTGACGTACTGAGACTTAGGACGTCAACATATTTTGGGTGGAGGCACAATTCAACCCACAACACAGACCCTTGGCCATATTGGGAACCCAGAGCCCTTAGGCACAAATAGATGGGATTTCTCATAGAACCATTTCCAGAGACCAATGCAGATGGGCAGAGGAGGGGGCCAGGGAGTGCGGAGCTGAGGCCAGGACCACTTGCCTCCCTTCACCAGCCCTGCTTCTGGCCTTCTCAGTCTCTAAAGGTCACCCTCAAAGACAACATCTCGAACAAGGGGTCAGGCCCAGAGGCCATGACAAGCTATGCCCAGAGATGGCATTCCTTCTCCCACTTCAGCCCAGAGATGGTGAACCCAGCAGACAGAACTACCTGTGCCAGGAGGCAATTTTTCCAAAATACAGAATTCCCCTTCATCCTCAGGGCTGCCAAATTAGTTCCTACTCCATCCTGTTGCCATATTGCATGCGTGTGCACACGCACACCAAGCACACTAAGCACACTAAGCACACACACACACACACACACACACACAAACATACCCCACCCCCCCATGCATACACACACACACCACACACACACACCACATACACCCCACACACATACACACACACACCACACGCACCACATACACCCCACACACATACACACACACACCACACACACTACACACACACCATACTATTCACACACCACACACACATACACCACACCACACACCACACACACCACACACACACCGCACACACTACACACACACATTACACACACACACCACACCACACACAACACACACACACCAAATACACACACACCACACACATACACACCACACACACACACACACACCACACACGCACACAATCTGCTGCATAACCTGAGAGGCTAATTTTCGGAACCTGAGGCATTCCATTGATAAGGAATCCTTAAGGCCCTTTCACTCCAGACCTAGTTGTAAGAGCCCAAGATAATGTGGAGCTTTCCACTTAAGTCTTCCCTCCTCCAGCAGGAGCCAAGGTGTGAGTGGATGGTGGGGGCAGGCACCCAGGAGACAGAGGCCCCCCTTGCAGTCAGGCTCCCCTGCGGCCACTCTCAGGTCAGCAGAGCGCAGCTTCTCAGCCTGCGTGGCCAAAACCACTTCTGAGGCCTGAGGGAAAGCATGACGACCTCTGAGTCCAGGAGCCCTGTACCCATTCTCTGGGCGTGCAGGCCTTCCTGGAGGTCAACTTCAGGACAGAGCCTGCCACCTTTTGCATTCCTCTTTCAGGGGCCTGGCTGTACTGTGTTATAATGGAAGGAAAACGGACCCCGAGGAAGGGCTCGCCTTTAGTCACTGTTCAACCAAGTCCCTGAACTTAGGTAAGTTATTGAACTTCTCTGATCATTAATATCCTCAGCTATAAAGTGGGAATGATAGCAGTTCATAGGGCTGCCATGAGAGTTAAATGCGGTTCTTAATGTAAATCACCACATAGAAGGCCTGGAACATGGAGGCCCCAGTTAGGGTTCCATCCCCCGCCCTTTTCCACCACGACTCTGCTATGCGGATTCCTTCCCACCCCACAGAGCTCCTGGTGGGTAATCTATAGTCTCACCAAACTTTCCCCAGCTAACCATTTCCAAAACAAGCACACAAATAGCTTTTAGTTTTAAAATAATTTTGTTCTTAAGCACGACACAGAAATACAAAACAGCAAAATCAAAAACAATGTGCATTGGAAAAATGACAATGTTACAATCGTTTTTTAAAAGCAGAAGTAAAGGTTGTCTTGGTCTTCCCAAGCAAGTCCGTGGGGCAGTCCCAATCTCAGGGTCCCTCTGTGGCTTCCTTCTCAGCCATTCCTTCGAGTCCCCCGTTCTGGCGCTGGGAGGCCAGCGACAGACCTGGAGACTGCCCAGAAGCCTTCCATCACTCCCTGCGCTCATCTGTCCCAGGCTAACCAGGGCCTGCCCGACCCCCTAGCACCACTGCACCATCACCCTACAGCTCAACCCTGCCGGCCGCCATCCTGGAAGCCTGCTTGTGCACATCGCATCGGTGCCCACTGACCTTCCTCCAGAGCACCACAGAGTCCTGATACACAGGTCCCGATGCACCCTCAGACCTTCCCTGAAGCTCACCCCCCCGTATAAGCAAGGGTGGCCCAGGTCACCTGCAGAGGTGAGGTGCCGGAAGGACCCCGCCCCCCACACCTCGGCCTGCCCAGGGCTTTTTTCCTCCCTGCCTTTCTACCCACCCCCTTCCAATATCCTTGCTCTAATTTCAGAAAAGAAAATTGTCAACCAAAGTTTATAAATCCCAGTATTACGGAGGATGTGGGTAAATGAGAGGGATCTTGCCTTATTGGTGGGACCAATTTCCTGCAGGAATTTACCCTGAGTGTATTTATTGGTAAGTAAATATGTCTTCACATAGTCAAGACTAAGTTAAGAACATTTTAAGTATTAAAATGTTCATCACATAGTTGTTATGACAACAAAATGCTAGCAATATCCCACATCTGTCTAGAGGGGGCCCGTTACAGTTATGATAGATTTTTAAATAAAATACTATTTTGCAATTATTTAATATATAAGATGATGTAGATTAACTTTGGCCAACTTGGGAAAATGTCCACAAGCATATCATTAAAGGGAAAAAGGTTGTGTTTTATGGTCCCGATTATATTGGGTTGTCGGAAGAGTCATGACGTATTTTTTCTGTTTTCCATTCCAAAAATGCGTCATGACTTTTCCGACAACCCAATATAAAAATATACACAGACTTACGTATACGAGTACATTACACACAGAAGCTATCTGGAAAGAAGGTGACATGCTTGCTCTAAGTGATAGAATTTCAAGTGCTTTTCATTTCCTTATAGTTTCTAAACTTTTATAATGAACATATATTATTTACTAATGAAAAAAATACCACAAAAAAAGGAACAACGAAAAATCATTGTAATGACAGCAGGTATCATTATTCACTACCTACACTATGCCAGACACTTTATGTGATTTTATATAATCAATACTATGCCTGTATGACACATGTTTCTTTATTTAAAAGTAGACTTTACTTTTTAGAGCAGTTTTAGGTTCACAGCAAAATTAAGCAGAAGTATATACCGGGTTCCTATATACCTGCTGCCCCCTTCCCCACAGCCTCGCCCATTATCAACATCTTTCACCAGATGGGACATGGGTTACAATTGATGAACCTACACTGACACATCATTATGACCCAAAACCCATCACTTACATTAGGTGGTGTACATTCCATGGGATTAGACAAACGTATAATGATATCTATCTACCATTATAGTATCATACAGAGTAGTTTCACTGCCCTAAAAATCCCTGTGCTCTGTCTACTCATCCCTTTCTCCCACCCAGCCCCTAGCAACCATGATCTTTTTATTATCTCCATAGTTTTGCCTTTTTCAGGGTGTGACATAATAGGTATCATACAGTGGGTAGCCTTTCACTTAGTAATACGCATTTAAGGTGCCTCTATGTCTTTTCATGGCTTGATAGCTCATTTCTTTTTAGCGCTGAATAATAGTCCACTGTCTGGATGTACCACAGTTTATTTATCCACTCACCTACTGAAGGACACCTTGGTTGCGTCTGAATTTTGGCAATTATGAATAAGGCTGCTGTACACACCCGTGCGCAGGTTTTTGTGTGTACACAGATTCCCAGCGCCTTTGGCCTACCCCTATGTTAGAGACAAGGAAACTGAGACTTGGCGAAGTTAAGAGACTTGTTGAGAGCCTCACAGAGGTGGAGTGGAAATCCATCACACCGGGCTGCTTCTCACTGGCCCTGTTTTCTGGGAAATCGTCCCTCAGAGCTGTCACCTCTATTTGCTCCTGGTCCTGCACTGCTTGAGGCCAGGAATGGGCTTCATCAGGGATGAGGGTTAGGGTGGCCCAAGGCCAGAAAAGAGCATGAATTGGAGGGATCTGGGGAAGGAGTTTGCTTTTTCCTCTGCCCTAGCAAGAGTGTCCCTCCCAGAAGCTTCTGCCTCATCCTAGAAGAGCCAGTTGACAGCTCAGGTCCCAGCCCAGCCAAGCCACTCTAGGGGCTTCAGAAACCACCCATACTGTCTGCCTGCTCTGGATTGGTTCTCCAGACATGGCCCCTTCATGTCTGGGACGTCACATCTGGAAGACTGAACTACTCGAGCAGCAGCCAGAGAGAGGTTCCTGCGCTGAGCTCCCAGCACAGCTTCACCAGAAAGGCCCCCTCTCCAGCCAAGGTCAAGTCCACAGGTAGTGGGCTCTCGGCCTCCCCCACTCAAACAGGCCCAGCCTCTGCAACTCTGCTCCCTAGGACACGACAACAGAGCCAACTGCCTCGTCATGTGGAGAGATGAGGACAGTGGGACAGCAAACAGAATGGGCGCCAGGCTCCGAGCACCAGCTGTGTCACAGAGGCATCAAAGTACATCCACTCAGCAGCTGTAAACCAGAAATCTGCAAATAAACTGTGTGGTGCCTTGAACACACTACTTAACGAGTATGGCAGAGGTCTTTGAGAATGGGTACAAGGGATGAAGCAATTAATTGGGAGCTAAAGAACGGACAGAGTCTGGCCTCCAGAGTCACACAGATCAGGGTTTGAACCTAAGCCTTGCTACTAACTGGGTATGAGATGAGACTGGACAACTGACCTAACCTCAGCAAAATATGGAATTTATTTAGCCTCAATTTCCTCATCTGCAAAATGGAAGTACTATCTGCCTTGCCAGATTTGTTGGCAAAATTAGAGAGAATGTATGTAAAGTATCAAATAGTGCCTGCACATAGCATGTGCTCAATAAATGGTAGTTGTCATTTTCAACTATGGAACTCCTGAGCCTGAGTACTTCCTGTTGACTCAGCGTGTGATGCCAACCAAAAACACCTCTCATTCCAATGTGTTAAGGCAGGAAGAATCATGCAACACTCTGGCTCACCGGAGTTCCTCCTCCCTGTTCCTACCTCCCTCTAGCCCTGCCTTTGATGGGCCCAGAGGAGCACAGCAGGGAGATGAGGGGATGTGTGGTACTGGAGAATGGGAAGGTAGAGACTGGTTTGTCAAGCGTGGAGGTCTGCAGCAATTGCCAAAATCAACATAATCTATACATTTTTCATACTGCTGGTTAAACTCCTAGTGAGGCTGGCAGCAGGGAGTGGAAACTCCCCACTCCTGAGTCAGGCAGCCAGCTCAGGACACCTGCATCTTTATGTTTCCAGAAAGGACCTGGACCCAGTCCTCTTGAGATCATATACTGTGATTCCTTGTTTCAGAGGACGGGCCACCCCTGTGGGCACTCAGCACCCCCACCCCAGCCTGTAGGGGCCTGGCGGCACACAACTGCACCCTCCCACCACACAACCCTAACTCCAACACGCACGCGCGCGCGCGCGCGCGCGCACACACACACACACACACACACACACACACACACACACACACACACAGAATGTGCCAGAAAGCAAGCCAAGATGCCAACAGGAAAGCACTGGTGCACTGGTGGTAGAGGAGCAAGCTAGAAGCCAGGCCATGTCTCAGGTCAGAGACTGCGGGCCCTCCCATGGACAGGCCAGCGGGGCAGCTGGACACACGGGGGCTGTTATCTCTGTGCGAAGAGCCAAGAACATACACAGGTCAGGATCGGATGTTTAGTTCCTGTCTACAATAGAGGGCTGGGTGGGAAAGCTGGCTCCCCCAGGTCAGACACACTGAGGCGAGAAGGTGCCGGAGGGGCGGAGTGGTGCTGGGGAGCCTGCTTGAACTGAGGACACAAGGCCACCCCAAGATCCTGGCGCACCCTCTCCCAAAATGACCATCTTGATTTGGGATGTGACAGAGCTGGATGGGGTTGACGTGCACTTTTGAGTGCCACTTTTGTACCTAGGGGAAAGATCTTGCTCAGTGGTCGCCAATGGGGCAAAGTAGATATTAAAATTCTCACTGGGACCGTGGTCCCTGGATCTAATGTATCACTTATCTATTCCTGAGCCTGGCTTCTCGTCACATTTCCAGGTAGGATGGATGTGCCCCTGCACCCTCCTTCCCAAACATACTCGGCTGGCCTGCAGAGGTATAATCCTGCCCTGAGTGGGTGGGTGTGGGCGGGCGTGCCTCTCGGGCAGGCCCATTAATCATCTTTCTCCAACACAACCACACATCCCAAGGCTAAAAGCACCAACAAAAGGAAGGCACTGTAGCCAGGCCAGGCGGGTCCACTGGGTGGGGCTGTTTGGGGAGGGGCAGGTGGGGGCAGGGAGGGCAGGACAGTTCACAGCAAGTTCAGACAGATGATGCAGGAAGTGAGGGAACGGCAGGCAATGCCTGCCGTGTGCCCAGTGAGGCAGAGGACAGGGCCTGACCCCAGGGCACCTTTCCCACGTGGCCTAGTTCATGCCACTTCGCTCCTTGGGGGTGCTATAGCCCCTCAGCGTGCCCTTCGCACTGCCCTTTGCAGATGTGTGCATTTGTTTAAAATTATAAACAAATATAATAGGGTTGAGTCATTTTTAACAATGCATGCTTCAACTTCAGAGAGCATTAACTGACTCCCTCTAGGACCTGGCTCGAACTCTCCCTCCCATCTCTTCTGCTCCCACCCCCTGATTTTTTTCTATATTATTTACACTTTCAATGTTTATAACATTTACATTCTGCCAGAACTACAATTCCCACAGCTGTCCAAAATGAACTGTACTTTTAAATCGATTAGGTCTTTTTACAACAAAACTATTTTAAATTTTTTATCTTAATTGCTCTTTTGATTGAATTGGGGGGGTCTTATATTTTTATGCTTCCCAATGATACTTAAAGCACCGTTAAGAGATGTGCCCCTGTTTTATTGGCCTTTTTATACATCCTGCGCACTGTGGCCTCATGCAGTCATGAGAAGGAGAGGTGGGTGGAGAAGGCCGAGGCAGGAGAGTGTATCCCTCAGTTGCGATATCACAGAGATTCTCGGAGACTCTCATCCTGGCCAACAATGGATGGAGGCGATAGATTTTGAAAAAATGTAAAAATAAATGATTTGAGATGGAGTCCCAGAATGGGAAAGGCATACGAACCTTGTTCATCACATGCAAATGTCTGTAGCAGATTTGTCACCTGGACCCTCTGACCTCATATCTGAAAAGGTCCAAGTCATATTTAGGGTGTGGCCATACAGACAGAAGTACAAAAATATGGCATAATTTTTTATTAGGAGCCATTGAAGTGTGTGTGTGTCCATGAAAACAATCAAACTGAGGGAAGCAAAGAGAGAGTATTAAACTTTTTCTATAGTTATGTCTCTTATGCTTCCACATCTACCTCATTACTGGTCAGTTCTCATATGCATGTGGCATCCATTCAATAAACATGTATTTATTGAGGGCCTCCTAAGTCAAGCACTGGTCCAAAGGACAGCCAGCTCCATCCAAAGACTTTCTGTAACAGGAACAAGTCTATGAAAGGAATATTTATATACATACTCATTTATTTTTTTCCAATATAGAAATATTCTATTTTGATTGTCACCACAGGAAAAAAGAAATTCTATTGCCAGAGCACCTTAAGAAGAGAAAAAAATGTTTTAAAATGTTGTGGACAGTTGGGTTTAAGGGGATTTAACAGACAACAACAGCCCATGGTGTCCAAAGCCAGACAGAACCGCCAGATGCCCGCTCAGCTCAGGTCTGCTCAGGAGGGGCCTCCGCCTCCTCTAGGCATGTGACAGACACTCTGCTCTGGGTGTAAGAGAGAAAAAACAGGTGGGGTTCCCTACCCCTGGGCTTGGGGCCCTCTTCCCTGTCCCTGGGGCCTCTGAGAAGACACAAAGAGCAGCAGCCTGGGTAGTTGACAGAGAAAAGGACATGAGCCTAGTGGTGAGGGGCAGACATAGAATGAGAAGCTTGAGGGGTTTTTGTTGTTGTTATTGTTTCGCTTTTAGCAAACACCATCTCTGAAAGGGGGCAAAGGGTGGCCTACCCTCCTGCTAACCTTGAGTATATTTTTGGTAGTGTGCCACAGGCCCCAAAGATAAGAACAGTCAAATAAGTTTGCAAGAAGTCCTGCCCGGGAAATTTACAGACCACAGGATGGCAGAAGGACCTTAGACAGATGTGTGGATATGAATGCACACACAGGTGCATGTGCACAGGTACGCCTAATCAGAGTGCCAGGAGGTCACAGGAGGCCCGCAGCATACTGGTTCAGGCCACGTTCTGTCCTTTATGGGAAAACCAGACTGCTGCAGTTAACTGGTTTTTCCACACCTGCTTTGATGTCACTTGCATTCAAAGTGCAGATCAACAACTGAACACCAACCAACTAGGTGAAAGGAGACTTTTTGCAGTGAGAAGAAAAGTAAACAGATTACATAGGAGGCCCTCCCTGCAGGAGACACACAAAGGCTTCTTTACAGTTGTATCCCTGTAGCCAGGACCACCAGAGACTTCTGGGGAGACCCAGGCCCATTTCCCAGTGACCCTCAAGCAGTCTTTTAAAATGATATATGACTTGCTCCTCGGCAACATGCTTTCTTAGCTCCTAATGATGCCCGGTGGGCTAATCTAGCCTTGCCTGTTAATTAAGTGGTGTGGTAAAGTCAATGATAGGAATTTTCCCAGAGAATGTGTTTAAGAGTTTCATGCCCCTCCTCCCCTTCTGCCTGGGCCAACTTCAAACCCTATCTCTGTGATGCAGGCAGCCCACCTTGGCCCAGGTGCAATGGGAGAGCAGACAGCCATGTTGGGGGCTTGCACAGGTGACCTACTGGGAGCAGCTGTTAAAAGTATTTCTGTGAACGCGAAATCATAGCAGCTGACAATGAGAAGCCTCCACGTGTCAACTGGTATCATGTCAACCAGTTTATGTCCAAAGTCACGTTTAACCCATATAACACTAGCTTGAGGTTAGAATTCTTTCCCCATTTACACAGGGGAAAACCGGGGTTCAGAGAGGTTCATCTGTACAAGGAAGGTCCTCTAGCCAAGAATCCAAAATCCAGAGTCAAGTCGGCCTGGCTCCAAGCCCGTTTCCTTAAATGCCATATTGCAGGTTGCTCATGGCGTCCCGCAAGAAAGATGAGCTAGCCTAGAAGTCCACAGCCTGCAGCCTTCCGCAGCCATCCTCTCTGAGTACCATCTTCCCCCTCCTCTTCCAATCAATTAAGTCCAAATGCTAACAAGAGTCAAACAAGCACATCTTAGCTGCAATGCAGCATTCACCCTAACCTTAATGCTGCCACTCCAGACCGGATTGATTTTAGTAAATCTATAACTCTTTGGGCTGAATAACAAAGAAGCAAGGAAATGATCTATTGAATAAGTTTTAACAGGGAGGTGGGAGAGAGGACGAGCATGAAGACACCAGTGAGCATTTAAATTGAGGAACTCAGTATCCAGCCGGCTTCTCAGTGAGGGTCACAGCGTGTATTAGGCTATTGAGGAGGATAAATTATTCAGGCTGGCTAAAGAGTACTTGTCTCCATATGGTGATTAATTGAATTAAAATCCCCACTTCTCAAGAGGTAAAGCCTTAATCAGAAAAATTACATTTTTCATAGTCAGGATTATATTGTTTTCTAAACTCTCCTTTCAAAAGCTTAGCCCAAAGATGGCTTTTCAGTTTAATTCCATCCCTAAGGCTCTGTGTTGTGGCCACCTAGAGGCCCACCGACTCCTAAAAGTATATGAGAACAGCGTAGAGGAGATGGGGCAGGAGCCCCAAGGAAAGGTGATGTTCTCCGAAGATCCAGTCATCAGAGAGAAGCAGCTACAGGTCGGTGGAGAGGAGGAGAATCAGCGGTGCCTGGTTCCAGGCCTGGCTGTGCAGCTCTGACCTTTAGTGAGGGGCCTGCCTGCCTTGTCTGAGTCGCCTCATCTGTGAAATAGCAAATCCTTTCCCCAATCCCACCATACAGCAATCTGGAAGGAATACATGATATATATATTTTTTAAAGCAAACAAAAAAACCCCACATAAATGCTTTGAATCTTTAGCAGAAGGGTGCTGCAGAAATATAAGATGCTGTAGGTAGCATAATACAGCAGAAAGAACCCTAGGCCAGAAGGCATCTGCTCAGGATGCCGGACCTGGAGGGGCCACCAACAGGGCTTTTTGTTGGCCCCGGTCTCCTTTCTTTGAAAACGGGGAACAGGATGACCTAAGATTCCATAAAAATTTGAATGACTACTGTCTCTCCTTCTCATCTTTCACTCGGCCCACACTGTCCCGTTATCCTTCTCCAGGCGAGGACTGTTCTCACCCTAATTAGTGCTCAGGGAAGGAAACTTGGCCCAGTCGCTGCCTGAGGCTGGGGCTCCTGTCCAGCTGTGTCCCACCCAGCGGTCTCCAGCCCCACACGGTCTGCCCCGCAGGCACCTCCACTAACCATGCAGGTGAGAAGCCTTAGCCCAGGAAACTTCACAGCTCCCAGGTCCTTAGAAGGCTGACTCAGCAGCTTGGCAAGATCTGACGCCCCCGCAGAGCCACAGGATGAGCAGATGGAAAACGGTGGCCATCCAAGATGCCCACATCCCACCATCTCAGGAACCCAGCCAGAAGAAGATGACTTCGTGGCCCTAATTCTCAGCCAAGGAAAGGCTGTTAAAACCCATGGCCAAGCAGGTCTTCAGACGTGGTCTGACCATGTCCTTCAGGTCTGGCTGTTCCACCTAAACCTGGCAGGGTGGCAGCCCCTAAGTCGCTGGGGGGTGGGGTGGCAAGGAGCGGTGCTGAGCTCAGCATCCAATACCAGGCTGCCAGAAGATTCCTGCCCTCCCTTCTCCAAGGGAAAGGCCTCAGAACCCAAGTAGCCCCTGAACACCCCCAGCTGGAGCGGCTTGGACCTACCATGAGCCAGCCGGGCCTTGTGGCGGAAACTCTGCAGGGCCTGGAGTTTTTCCGATCCCAAGTGACTCTTAGGGAGCCTGCGGAAGAGCCGCTGGAGACTTAAGGTGACCGTTCTGAAGCAGGCAGTGGCCGCCTCCTCGTCTCTGCCCTCTGTCATCCCAGCCGCAGGAGATCAATAGCTTCTCTCTGGGCCTGGCGTCGGGGATGGAGGGATGAGTGGGGAGTTGCTGGCCCCTGGAAGGGCTCCAGGCCTTGTGTGACTGAGGTTCTGCTCAATCGGTCCAGCTTTGCTGCGCTTCCAAAGGAAACCGCAGGCACCTGGGGTCTCGGTGGCCCCAGCACAGCCTAAGCGATGCCTTCTCAATTCTAGCTGAGGTCCTTCCCCTCCACCGCCCCCAGTGGAAAACTTTCTATTCCTGGGGCTTTTAGCTTGATAAGATAAAAATTCCCCGCACCAAAGAGGCTGCAGGAAAGAGGCTGCCTGAACCTCACTCCTCAGTAGCGCCTGTGAGTCTGAAAATCAATGTCTCCAAAGTTTCAACAGATGACAGGAGTGATCGGTTACCTCACACTGTGTCCTGGCCCAGGAGCTCGTTAATGGATTTCTTTGGGGATGGCGATTAATAATGCTTTACCAGCTGTACAGGCTCCTAACGGACAACCAGGCTAATTCACATCCTCCCATGCTAAGCCCAGGACGGGGGAGAGTCACAGCTTCCAGTTGCTGGGCCCAGAAGAAGGCAGTGTTGCTTTAAGAGGGTCAAACCATTTAACTGGGACCAGACACCTGAGCAGAGAAGAGGTGACAGACAAAAAGAGAAAGAAAAAGATTAAAAAGGGTGGAAATGTCCTCTTTCCTTAAAATGATGCTCAGAGGGTGTTCCCTCAATGCTAACTCCCAGAAACAACCACATGCTCGTGGGGAATTTCCCAGCGGCCCTGTCACCCAGACCAAGAAGGCTGACTGGCACTGGATGGGCAGCAAAGCCTTCCAGGGCTGCCTGATCCCAGGCTGCCCAGAGGTGCCAGGACTCATCTGCCAACCGCCAGTCAGAGCACGTTTCAGATGAAGGGGGTCGCTGTTCGTTAACCAGGCGAAACGTACCACAGAGGACACAGGCAGAAATGAAGCAGCATTTATACATCTGTGCTCTGGTCACCTAGAGTTAGGTCCAGGAAGCCAACACTCATGAATTTGGAGGTGAGCTCTGTCATTCCTCCTGTAACCGCCAACCTGGCTCCACTCCGTGTTGTGGTTTTTCCCCAGGTCACAGAGAAGGCTGAATGGCATCCTATCCCCAAGGCCATGTCCGTGGGCCCACTTAGAGAAGAAGATGTTGGTAGAGTAAACCTAAGCTGCACTCTGGTCCTCCAAATAGGCTCCTCCATCACCTGCCCTTCTCATAGGGTATCTGGCCAGGAGGTCCCCATTTTAGGTCACCCGTCACTGTGGAGGGCCTCAGGTGCATTAACAACAAAAACTTTTTTGCAAGCTCGACAATAAAACACATTGTTACAAGTCATGTATTTAATATAGATATGACCCTAAATGCCACCCTTCCTTAGGCCAGGACACTGGTTCTTTCTCCCTAATACTTCCTCAGGGGGACTGGGCTGCACAGTTTACCCAGCAACCTCTGCGCCAAAAGACGGTCATGAGTGAGTCCAGTTCCTGAATGACACTTGGGGCCATCAAGCAGGGGTTGGGGGCCAAGGCTCCCTGTCCCACTGTGACTCTGATTCTTGTACATGAGATCTCCAAAAGGCCTCAGGACCCCCGCCTGACTGAGCACAGGCCAGGCTGACATCCCCATTGCCATCCTCAGAGAAGGGAACACACGCGTGCTGGGGAGATTTTCAAATATGAGTCACATGCAAAGGGAGGAAATCCCTCCTGAATCCCCCATTTGGGCTCGAGGATAAACTAACCTCACTTCTCCTTTCTCCTCATCACAGAGCTGTTTTTTGACAAGTTAAGCAATTGAGGAATCCAGCAGGAAAGAACTGGCAGAGACAAGAGACAGGGCTTTGGGAGGCTCTAGAATCTTCACTGCTGACTCTTTGAAAACTGGATAGATCTTCTACTGTAGGGATGGCTTAGGACGAGCACTATCTAGAGGCAGGGGAATGCTTGAGGTAAACCTCTTGCTGCCCCTGACATCTAAGCGCTGACCGGATGACCTCCATGCTGAAGAGAGAGTCCAGCCAAGGCCCCACAAAATTTGAAGAAACAGGCTTCACCGCCTTAAGTGCTGGGTTTAAAATATATTCTCACCTTCAAATACCCTAGTCACATAAAGGTACCTCCAGAGTGCTCTTAAAAACATTTAGCGCCAGAATAGACATTTATGTGCTGTATGCTCAATGCTTTCTCTCAAAACTCTCAAGCTACAGCTGGAATCTGCTGTTCCATTTGAATAGTAAGGCATCTCTGAACAGAAGACTTATCAAGAGAAACCATAAAACCTCTAGCTTCCATTCAACTTGGATGGAAAAAAGCAGCTTCCTCCAAGTCGGCAAGGAAAGTCAGTGATGATACCCAAGTGAGGGCCTGACCTGGAGAAACATCCAGTCAGAGTTGGGGTGGGGGGCTTTCCCCAGATTTGCTCTTCTCCACATGGCCAACACCACTGCTTGGGACAGAGCAGGTGTTCGTTATACCGCAATGATTTTCCAGTCCCTATCCGACTCTTCTTCACCCTAGCTGTCCTCTCTGAGACTCAACCTAACTTCACTTTGGTTCATGGTTAGTCCTGTCACGAACTCTGACCCTTGGTCACGGTAAGGAGTGGGCATGAAACAGGAAAAGATTTTCTACTTGCATTTCCACGCTCACCCACTCAAGGCCCCCAACACCAGTGGGTGGTGGCGGGAGAAGATACACTTGTTTCTTTTACCTTGAGATTTAGAAAATCTTCACCCTTGGTTGTAAAATCTCATGATTTACACACGCTGAAAAATCTGTCTAGAAACTAAATATTGAAAACAGGCTGACGTGCCGCCAACTCTCAACTATCCAGGCTCTGACTGATTTTCTCGCTTGCACGTGGCTGACCCATCTCTTAGCTCGCCCTCCTGTTTTTCCTGTACCTGTTTTGATGAACATTTCAGCATTCATTGGAAGAAGGGAGGCAGATGAATAAGAAAATTCAACTTACTTGCATGTTCAATGACATTAGCATACAAGGCAAAATGGTATGTTGGGTTCTGGTGCTGGGTTTGCTCTAACGATGTGGGTCGTCTTGGAGAAATCCTTGAACTCACTGAAGGCTGTGTCTGCTCATCTGTGAGATGGCCAGGATTCAATCAGCCCTGCCTGCCTCACAAACCAGTGCCCTAGAGAATGCCAAGTTGTCTCTGAGGTAAAAGTTATCTTCGCTCCCACAATTTCTCTGCCATTCTCAGCTCTATATCTATGGGATATTCCCATCCTAACAGGTCGTAGAACACTAATTTGTATAATATCTCCAGCAAACAGAATGATGATTCTTTCTCAGATCCAGCCTCTAATAGAAACAAAACATGAAAGGATTTAAAAAACCCACATAGTCAAGAAACATCATTCTTCTTTTAGGCCCGACTTTAGTGAACCTGTGGTCTGATTTCTTGAAGGTCTGTGGAAGCCAAGTTTTCATTTTCTCTCAGCTCTAGCCAATAGCCACTGCAAAGGTCTGGGTAAGATCTGCCCCACCTTGGAAGTGTTTGTTCAAGAAACAGGGAGGGGGAGCAGAAGGTGGCGTGCAGGCCCTCCACTGGAGAGTAAATATGACCTAGTCCACTATGGTCACAGGTGAGTGACATTCCTGGCCACCTGCCCACCCACCCGGGACACACGGGAATGACTAGACTGCACTTCCTCACACCACCCTTCTTAGAAGCCCTCAGCACAACGTCAGATCACACTTGTCCCCCTGCTGTCCTCAATGGGGTCGGGGCAATAGGTGTGGGGAAGACAATCCTGAAGAAAATCTGGGATCTGTTGTAACAACCAGGGGTCACCAGATCCCTCAGCCGAGAGAGGGCTCTCCACAGGGAGATTGGGCACATGGCTACCAGCCCAGGAGAGGCTCCTTCTCCAAAAAGGGCAATACAAACAACCAAACATTACATTTTTTCCCATGGGTGCGTGTCTCAAGAACTTTCTCTATGCCAGGAACCACAGGCAGGCGAGAACAGACCCCACCTGAACTTGCCAGCTACTGTGGCCAAAAACCAAACCATGGAGCGCTTTCGGGGCCCACCGGGCTCTGCCTACGTCTCCTCAGCATGCAGTATCACCTCCCCAGGTCTGAGTCAAGATAGTCTTGACTTTGGGGGCAGGGCTCCCCCTGACAACTCCCTAGCACCAATTTTATTCCACTTAAACCAGTGCCTCCAGGGAACCGAGCCTGCTGCCCTGTCTGACATCATCACTTCGGCCTCCTTGCTCTCGCCAGGCCTAAGCTGGCTCAGCTCCCCGCCCAACCCCAAGATCTGGCCCCAAACATGTGGAGAGAAGTTTGCCAAAACTCTTGGAAAAAACCGAAAGTGACTAAATGTACAACCATCTCCGCAGTCAGGGCTGGCCCTGCCAGCGTTAGCTGCTGCCAGCACTTCCCGACCCAGCCAGGGGAAGGCCGGCCTGAGCCCTGCAAAAGGAGTGGGTGTCCAAGGTCAGCAGAGGAGGCAGAAAGCATCCTGCCACCCGCCCGGGCTGGACCTGCTGGCGTAGTGAGGGGGAGACCACACCAGGAGGTGCTGATTGAGGCATGGGTGGGGAGACAGGGGGGGATGATCTGTTTACATGCTTTGCACACCCACAAATACTCACCCGCCAAAGAATACTCACCTTGTCACCCAAGGAATGCGAACAGGAAGGGCCTCCCTTGAGGACAGAGATGTGTTTACAGCTCCCTCGCCAGCCTTAATGGTATTCTGGGCAGGGCGAGAGTGGCCAGCAGCTCTTCCATGAGAAAACTGAAGAATGAGGGGTGGGTGTGGGGAGCCAGAAAAGGCCCCATGGGACAGCAGTTGGGGGCTATCTGTGACACAGAGGTGCTGGGCACAGACCAAAGGAGGGAAACGGCTTGATAGCCGGAGATGTCCCCAAGGCCTTCAAGGCCGGTCTGGTTCGCCCTAAGCCTACCCTGCCCCTAGCCAGGTGGACTGGAGACTGCCCACATGAGACCTCAGCAGAGCCCTCCCCAGGTTCTGACCTCAGGAAGCTATTCTGAGGATATGTGGCAGGAAGCATGAAAACACTTCGGGCTCTTCAGAGAAAAGGCACAATTGACATGCAAAGAATTCTTCCGGTGTCATTCTCCCAGTGGGGCTGGGCCTGCCCTGAGCCTCGGCCACCCCTCTAGAGCCTCTGGCCCCTGCCCAGAGCAGGTGAGTCATTTCGCCAGCCAGTCAGGGTCCTTGGGGCTGAGTTGGGGGCTGTCCTTCCCCTGTCACTGAGGGCCTAGCTGCCAGTCTTGGCATAGGCTGATTCACTGGTAAACTTGGGGAGGAGAGAGAGGATCCCAGACCAAACGCTCAGTGTAGAGGGGAAGATGTCAGTTCACGTCCACCTCATAACTCGCAGGATCAGCAGGCGAACACACACGTTCATTACCAAGTCTAATTAGGCTGGCAGACAAGTGGCATTAATCATTTTTGACTGTACCCGGAATTCAAGCCCCTCTCACTCCATAATCAGAAAATTTCATGCTCTGATGAATGGGGGGGGGGGAATTAAGCCTACATTTTAATCCTTTCACTTTCATCTTTTGAGAAGACAGGAAGCAGGGAGGAGAGGAAACAGGCACAGCTTAGGGACCTCAGAAGGCCTCTCTCCAAGCATTCCAGGCCTTTTCTCTGCCCCTCCACACTCCACTAGGATCTTTCTAAGAAGAAGACACCAATTAGAGTCAGGGGCAGGGGAGGGTCTAGAAGCGACATATTCCACTATCTGTAACAACACAGCACCCATCTGGGTGCTTAATTTTCCTAACATCCAAAGCTAAACAGGGTCTGAATCAGTGAAAATACTTCAAGCCACACACTTCAGCAATGCTGGGTGCATTGGACAAACAAACCACCATCTGAGTACCCAGGGTTCCTGCTACAGGAATGTCAATGTCCCAGTAACCTCTTCTACAAAGGACCCACGCACGACAAGGCGTGGGCCTACAGGGTCTGATGGCTGTCACATGGGTGGTTCCAGTCTGCGAAGAGAGGCGGGTTAAGCCCAGTCATTAATGCAGTGACAAGACAGGGCTGGAAAGGCTAGACAAGGGGCCCTGTGAGATACCAGCCTCGCTCACCAAGAAAGTCCCCCTTCCCCACCCCTGAAGACCATGGCAGATGCCTCATACTCACACTATAATTAACGTCTATCACAGAAAGGGGAGGTTAGGATGATAAGCCCCAAGACCCCCCTTTCAACCTTATAATTCCAATCACTTAACACTTCATAGCGCTGAACAATGCCCCTTCCAGAGAGAGACTGGCTCCGGGAGCAGATGCGTGGCACTCGCTGGCAATATGCAAGGTATAGCCAAGCAATCCTCTTGGAATGTTGAGTTGGACTTAGGTTTCCCGATTTTCCAGATCAGTCCCTGGTCCAGGATGGCTTACATAGCCACCAAAATGGGGTGAAAGGTCAAAGGTCAACCCAAAGTGCCTTCTGCAGAGAAAAGGGTCTATGATCTGTAAGGGACGTTCCTGAGAACAAAGCTAAAAGACAGTTAGTTTCTCATGTTAACCGTTCCCTCATGTTGTGCTGGAAATGGATAGTCTCACCACTACCACCGCCTCCACCCCAAAACGCACGCACGCATGCGCGCGCGCGCACACATACTCACACAGATACAGACACACACACGCACGCATTCACACAATCCTCTCTCTCTCGCCTCACCAATCCCCACTGGATTTCCTTCTCTATCTAACAAACACAATTCCTTCAACCCTGGAAATTAATATTAACCCTGAACCTCCCTGTTGGCAAATCCAGCATTAACCAGAGCTCAGTCACAGACCTTGAAGCAGGGGTAAGCTTCAATTAGAGGAACTTGCACTAAAAAGGCAGGCAGTTTTCTAAAAGCTCCCCTTATTAGAAGTTCATTTTGCCAACAGGGCTCCCACCCAGTGTCAGCCTCCTGCTCAGACAGATGTCATTCACATACCCACGGCCCTTCTGCCTGTTTCCAAGAGCAGGGAGATTTAATAGTAATAACAAGCTGCCACCTCCATCAACCGCAACTTACCGAGACTATGCTCTGTGATACAAAGACAAGGTGCCAGTGTCTTGGTGACCTCCAAGCCACTTACATTCTGTAAGGATGCTCCTAGGCCAGCAGGCAGGAGTGGCGTTTCTAGAGGACACTGAAACCTACACTTCCTGGGATATCATGGCACTCGCTACCCCACTTAGCTAAGCAACCAGACAGAGTCTGAAAACTCTGCGCACTGCTTGGAAAGGTGATCCTAAGAAGTGTCCCAAGCCCAGACAAATCGTCACAACTGTTGAGTGGGAAGGAATAATAGTAACATTCACATTGCATTAAACCTTCATATTGCATTTTTCAGGCACTGTTCTAAGTGCTCTACATATATTAACTCACTTAATTCTGACATTAACATGGTGAAGTAGCTAATGTCATTTTCCCCATTTTTTAGAACAAGGAATCGGAACACAAGGATGCCCAGGGTCACACTGAGACTCAGCAGCGGAGTCAGGATTCACACCCTGGTCTTCTGGTTCCGTGCTCTTAATCACTGCATAATACCGCCTTTTACAAGTCATACTTCAGACCCTTGCTTCTTAGAGCAAAGAGAAAATAACCAACCCCACCATAGAATTAGACCTTCAGTTAAAAGAAAGATGCTCGGTGAGTTGGGCCTGCTGTGTCTCCACCTGCCAGTCCTCATTTGCACATCAGAATATGTCTTAACTGTTCCCATCCAGCCACAAGCCCACAGTTAGTTAAATATTCATATTGACAAACAGAGACTCCTCTCGATAGCCCCTTGATTCCAGCTCTGCTCTCTCTCTAGTGTTCACAGATCCCTGGCTGGTATTAAACCTATGCAGGTGCCACCAAGTCACACAAAATCAGAGGAAATGTCCATGGACCTGGGTCTTCCTGCCACAAGAAACTATTTATGAACTAATCAAAGGAAGTAAATTCTAATGTGACGTGAGCATAAATTCATTTAGTCATAGAGTATCGTGCATAGACACATACAAACACACACAAATACACTGTTGTCACCCCCCCCCCAAATCATAAAACTATGTGCAAAATGTTCAACAATAGTCCCCAAATGTCTTAATACAAACTAAAATTCCAGTGAAGCAGATTCCCGGGAATCCCACACAATAAAACCCATTACAGCGAGGATGTTGCCTCTGTGTCGACGGGGTTGGTGGTCGTAGTCAAGTACCCCAGGACCCTTGAGAAGGCCCAAGCTGCACACATCCACAGGCATTCAATTCTACGGGAAGGTCAGGGGCATTTACCAGTGACAGCAGCCCTCCACCTACAACACACACCTCTATAACTTTTGCTCTTTCCTTTTTAATTCGCATCTGAACTGTGAGTTCTGGTGTCGGAGGGAATAGTAACCCCTTCCCCCTTTGATTTTCCCCTTCCACTTGACCCTGGCTTAGAATCTGAGCTCTCTTTCCCTGCAGGCAGCTGCAATGAGAGGCATACTGCACAGCCTCGCCTGTGGTCTGGCTGCAGAGAGGCAAGGTAGGGTTTTCCTGATGTGGAAGTAGCTAGTGCTGTCCAATGGTGCAGCTGGATGGGAGATCATGGGGGAAGGGCCCTTGCTGAAAGATGCAAACCACAACCCATTTTCAGAGATGCTTGCTAGAGTTGTGCCATTGTCTGTGCTTTGTGCCTCAGATATTTTAAATACCTATATAAACACATGGATATTCTCTGCCAAACATGGGCAATAACAAAAATGGGGGTGGGGAGAGGACACCCATTAAAAAATACACACACCTAAAACTGTAGGAAGAGAAAAATAATAACTCCCAAGAAGATTGCGAATTGGCTCAGAAAGTCTGCACGCTGGGCGCCCAGTGCTTTATAGTCAGGTTTGAGAAGAGCCTGGCTCAGGAGGAGGCTGGAGGGGCCTGAGAGCTCTGGGGAGGTAGGGACCAGGCCAGAGTTGGGTAATTTTAGAGCATGATGACAGATGCAGTCACATAGGAGGAGGAAGAGGAGGTGGCAGGGCAGAGTCAAACATTAGAGCAGAGTCCAAAGGTTTGAGGGGCCAGAGGTAGAAGGCAGGAGGGGGCACAGGTCCAGGGCGACCTCGGGTTCTCTTCAGCTTCACAGCTGTTTCTCTCCAAAGCCTAACCAGGTCTCCTTCCTGTCCCAACAGGCCCCCTGGGGGATGTACCATCGGGAGACATGTACCATGGGCCTGTACTATAGATGGACAAACAAGCCATTTTGCCATTAACCCTTAACAAGCACGGGTCAAATGGCCATCTCAATACCAGTCTCACAAACCACTCTCAAGAACCTACAACAAAAGCAAGAGGGTGCACGAGAGACAACGGAATGACCTTGCGTCTTCCGCCATCAACTCCAACCTGTGTGCG
>NW_017731484.1:3599782-3715500 GCF_001890085.2 Hipposideros armiger | reverse complement strand
CCCGAGTCCTCCTCGAGAGGAGGGCGGCCCCAGACCAGCGGCCTTTAAAGGGACCGCAGGCTGTGGGGCGGGGCGGGGGCGGGGGCGGGGAGACTCCGCAGAGGCAGGAAGGGCGACCCCAGGGAACCGCCGGCCGACCAAACCGCAGGGTTGGCAGTGGGGGGGGGCGCCCGAGTGGTTGTGGATTTCGGGGCGTCTTCAGAAAGCGGACTGGACAGCTGGAGCAACTGGAGGATTTCGTATGGGAAAGGCTCTCTATTCCGTACAACTCAGAAGAAGCATTTCTATAGGGGGCCGTCTGCCTTCAGCTCAACCATGTCCCTCTCCCATCACTTTCCCCCCGCACTAGTCACCCCCACCCGCACCCCAACACTCCCAGGTGAGAGGGCGGGCGGAAGGAAGGGCTGAG
Organism: Hipposideros armiger; assembly: GCF_001890085.2. Taxonomy (NCBI): domain Eukaryota; kingdom Metazoa; phylum Chordata; class Mammalia; order Chiroptera; family Hipposideridae; genus Hipposideros; species Hipposideros armiger. Next base: position 3,715,091 of record NW_017731484.1, on the reverse strand, counting down.
GAGCTAGCAGGGAATGGAGTCGAAGGAGAAGTCCGTGGCTGGGTGTCCGCCCGCCACCCTACCGGTTTTCAGCGGACCGGAGGGACGTGCGCCTTTGCTCTTCTCCCGCCCGCCGTGCCGCACCGCCCCCCGCGCTCCCCGGCGAGCGCAGCCCGGCGCTAGTCCGAAATGCTCGGCTCCCGCTCTCACTCCCACAGCCGCGCCGAGTTCCGTGACGCGGGGGACGCGCGGGGGGCGGAGGGGACGCTGCCGATGCTGACCACGAGAAGCCGCCCCCGCGGCGGGAGAGGCTCTCCGCGTGCGACTTGCATTCTCCTCGGATTTCCCCTCTGTCAGCAGCCCTGCCCGGTAGGATATTCCTTTCCCGGAACAGTGAGGTTCGGGTGGTCGTGGGCCCTGGATTGTGAGAACACTCTAGTGGCCCGTGGGTTGCGAGAGCTTTTCTTCCAAAATCAAACCTTCCTGTTCCCCGCTGTAGTAATTACTGTAGAAATACGAGCTCTCCCCGCCCCCACCCCCCACCCCCAAAGCCCTACTTTGCTTCTGATATTGCCAGCTCACCTGTGGAACCCAAAGGCAAATCCCTTTGCTACCAGCACCACGACCACCTCCATCACTCCCTACTTTAACGCTCTGCTGTCACCATCTTGATAGTCTTGATAATTTTTTGAACAAAGGGCCCACAAATTATATAGCGGGTCCTGATTATGTCTCACGGGTGAGGAAATGGGACTCCTGAATCTTGGAACCTGTGTCTTGACAGAGACTAGTTGTATGACCCTGGGCCCTCTTTACCTCCATGGTTTTCTTAACTGTAAATTTGGGAGGGAGGGGACAGGTAGGTAGATGCTTTTGCAGTCCTTACCAGCTCCACCACGCTGACTCAGTGACCACTGCCTGTCCTCTTAAAATTCGGGTTCGGGTTGGTTGGTTGATCAGAAGTCACCAGAAACCAACTTTAGGAATAGTCTAAATTCTTCTAGCTCTCAGACTCCTCCTCCGCTTCCCAGGCTAGAGATGGGTCTCCCCCTAGTGTCTACTGGGGGAATCTCCACCTTTGCTTTTCGTTTTCCCCTTGGAGTAATTTTTAGGTAATTCCTAACATTTCTCAAGTCTAGTGGCCAGGGAATTCCCAGCCTGCTTTGGTCCATGGCTTCTCCCTCAGGACAGGGATGATCATAGAGTCCTCTGCATTTGTAGCAGAGGACATGTTGCAGAGTCCCTGGGTCTCACCAGAGGCTGGAGCTTCTCACCTCATGAGGTGGCTTCTGGGTAGGTGGGAAGAAGAACCCACAACAGCAAACACCACTCACAGTGCTACAAAAAGGAGTCGAGATGCAGAAGTGTGAGCCACCAGCCAATCCCCTTCTCCACCTTTCCTCTCCACTGTTTGAAATTTGCTTTCTCTACATCAGTGGTGTTCAAACTTTGGCATGCATGGCAAGCGCCTGGAGGGCTTGTTAAATCACAGATTAGTGCCCCCCACACACACATACACGCACAGAGTTTCTGAGTCAGTATGTCTGGGGCAGAGGCTTGACATTTTGCATTTTTAACAAGCGCCCAGGTAGTGCTGATGCTGCTGGCCCAGGGACCCCACTGCTCCAGACCTAAGGCAGTGATAAGAGAATGGGTTTCTCCATCCTTCTCCCCTCAGGGCAGGTGAAGTGCAGTGGGACATGACTGAGCAAAACCCAATGGCAGGGCTATTCTGGAATGCTTTCTGCTGAATGTTTAAAAAAGAAAGTACAATTTGCCTTTGTGCTCTCTGATTCCCATCTCTCCCACTTTTTCTGCAAACCAGCTCTCAGGGTTGTGCAGAAACCTGCATTGCATATAAATATTTGCTTGTATTTCACCCTGTGTTATCCATCCATCTCCGCTGGCTTGAGACTCATTCTGGAGCCCTGGGTGCCAGCTTGGCGTGGCAAGAAGAGGGGACATGGCAAAAGAGTTCATTGCTGGAAGGCCAGTTTTGAAATGCCATTTGTGAAATAATTGCCAACAATCACATCTCTGTCCTTTACCCCCAGCTCCCCACTCCAAGCATGAGCTTGGTCAGCCCAGACCAGATTCCCTGGATAGAGATGCTCATGGAATGAGTATCCTCTCTTGCCCTGGGAGACTGAGAACTATCTGGAATAATCAGGCATAAAAAACAAACAAACAAACAAACAAACAAACCTTTCCCCATTGCTTGAGCTGTACAGAAAAATGCCCTGGTTTCTGTTTTCCTGAGGCAGCTCTGTGGCAGAGAAAGGGTGCTGGCTGCTCTCAGCATTGAGTGGGGGAGGACACCCCCACTACGCAGGGCCAGAGCCACACATTTAGCTTCTGGGGTGGGAACAGAGATGAAAATGGAGATAACATAACTTCATGTAGCCAATCCAAAAGTTTATCAACTTTATCTTAAGGTTCATCTCCCTAAGTCAAGAAATTGAGGTCTGGGGCCGGCTGAGTGGTGCGATGTTTAAGAGCTGACTTGGGATGCCAGAGGGCCCCGGTTCAGATCCCACATATGAAGGCCAGTGACACTTCCCTCCACAGCTAAGATGCTGAACAGCAGCTCAACCTGGAGCTGGGCTGCTGTGGGTCGCCGGGGACGGTGTAGGCTGCAGCCCCTGCTGCAGTGGGTTGCCATGGGCTACCGTGTATAGCCAGCAGCTGCAGTGAGCGGCCAGCAGCCAGTGTGAGCGGCCGTCCAGAATCCGGCGACTGATCTGCCTCGCCCGGGAAGAGCGCAAAGATGGTGCCAACTTGGGCCAGTGAAGCAACGCCCTCCACAACTAGACTGAAGAACAAAATGACAGCAACTTGTCTGTTTCCCTTCCCCCAATTCCCCAGCACTGTTCCCATCTCCCCAATTCTCCAATAAAAATCTTTAAAAGACATCGAGGTCTGGAGAGGTAGTTGCCTTCCCCGAACCCAACAGAAGGCACTCCCTGCCTGTGACTGACTTGCTCCTCTGATGCCATCTTTCCCGGCCCAGTCCAGTCCTGTCCCTACTTCCTTGAAAGAGCATCCCCTTCCTCCTACCGCAGGCACACAAGGATGCATCTCATTCTGTAGTACTCCCAAGGGAAGTACGAAGTACTAAGTAAACTATTCTCATTGTAGGGCCAGGGCAATGTCTGATGCTTGAACTTCAGCATTGTTTGGCTCAGTCTGTCACGCAGGCCACAAGGGTAAGACCACAGTGTCAGCAGCTGAGGCACCTCCACTGTGAGCTTTTCCCCATGTTAGCAGATCCTCTTGGCCCAGAGCCATTGACTTTTTTCTGCTCGTGACTCACTCCCAGAAGAGTGGGTATGCTGCTTTTACTTTTGACAAAGGGGAAGGATTATGATAGTGAGTTTGAGTGTGTGGTTAGCATGCATGTGAAGTCACTTCCCAGGTGGTCCCAGAGAGTGTCGGTTCCCCACTTGGGTGAGTTGTTTCAAGGCTGTCCCACAACCCCCTACTGAGCTTCCTAGTAGGAAGGAAAAGGGAAGGACACATGTGACCTGACTTTCTGAAGGGGAAGTTTTTAGTTTTGTTTGGCTTTGAGGCATCTGAAGTCTCCTGAAATCCCCGAAGCATTTAGGGACCTCCCAGTGATTCTAACACTACTCTCTGCATAGGATCACTGAACCTGTCAGGACAGGTTAGGTTACGCTGCAGTAATAATCAACCCCCAAATCACTGTGCCTTTAAACCAGATACTTTTTCTCACTCACATCCCCTCTACTGTTCGGCAGGGAGGCTCTGTTCATCAAAGCTACTCAGGGACCCAGGCTGATGAAGCAGCCACCTCATCTAACGTTGCCAGTCGCCGTGCCAGAGGGAGGCCGAGAGAGCCTAGAGGGTCCTGCATCAGCCTTTAAAAGCTCCAGTCACTTCTGCTCACAACTCATTGGCTGGAACTAGTTACCCAGCCCGCCCTACACAAGGGAGCAAGAAGTGCAACCCTACTGTGTGCTCAGAATGGGAAAAGAGCTAATGACCACTACAGTCTCCAAGGGCACAGAGCAGCTATTTATTTAACAAGTAATTATTAAATCACCACGATATATCAGGTGCTGTTCTGGGCACTAACGGTACAGCAGTGAAATAGACATGTTCCTGAAGCTTACATTTTAGGGGGAAGACCAGATAATAAACATACAAACATAAGTGCGATATAATATTAGGTCATAAGTATTATGATGAAAAATGACGCACGTTAAGGGAATAGAAAGTGACTGGGACCGATATTAGATTGGGAGGTCTCTGAGGAGCAGACATTTAAATATAGACCTGAATAGGGCCAGCCGAGTGGCGTGTTGGTTAAGAGTTGGCTTGGGAGGCCAGCTCTGAGCAGTAGGGCCCCAGTTCGGATCCCACATGGGCCAGTGACACTGCCCTCTACAGCTAAGATGGTGAACAACAGCTCGACCTGGAACTGGGCTGGCGTGAGTCGCTGGCTACAGCGTAGGCTGCAGCCCCTGCTGCAGTGGGCTGCCATAAGCTACCATGAGCGGCTGGCAGCCAGCATGAACGGCCGTCCAGAGGCCGGCGACCGATCTGCCTCAGCCGGGAAGAGCACAATGATAATACCAACATGGGCCAGTGAAGCAACATCCTCCACAGCTAGACAGAAGAACAAAAGGACAGCAACTTGTCTGTTCTCCTCCCCCAATCCCCCAATAAAGTCTTAAAAAAACAACAACCCTCTGATCTCACTTTGTAGGTGAGGTTTAAAGATCAGCAAAATCTTGTCCCGTTTTTCTTTCCCTATCAAATCCTGTTCGCCTTTCAAGGTCTAGTCCAAGTGCCAGGTCCTCCACAGAGCCTCCCTGAGTCACCAAGAACTAATTCATCACTCTTTCTCCTGGGCTCTCATTGTCACGTGTGTCTCTAATATTACATCATCCTAACCTGAATCACAATTAACATTTTACATTTCTGCCTCCCTCACTTGGGTCTTGTTGGTCTTTCTGATCACACTGTGCAGGACAAATAGGACGTGCTCCTTAAATGTTTAATGAAATGAACTCAGCTGTAGCTCCCCATCTGTACTTAAGGACTTAGCTCTTAACATCCCTTTAAGCCATGGCGTCCGTGTTGGGGGGTGGAAGTAGGGGGAGATGAAGGAATTGTCTGGTCCAGGGAGAGTAGAAGGTGCCAAAGACCTGCTGGGCCTGGGTGGAAGTGGGGGCGGCATTGGTGACTCCAGTTAAGACTCATGTACATCCGCCAAAGTTGCTGGTCGCTGGCGTGGATTTCCTGCCTCTAGGTGCTAGTAACTGGTCGGGGGGTGAGGGCTGGTAGGTCACCATCCCTGTTTCAGGGGAATGGGGTTTCTTTGTGTCACCAAACGCGAATGCTCCCATGGGGATCATGTAAGGCTTTGACAGTGCTTGGGAACAAGAAGCGCAAACCAGGGCGGGAACATCAGCAGGCATAGGAAGGCTCCGTGTTGTGGGGGAGGAGGGGCTTGTTTTCAAGCAGTTCAGGGGCGACTCCTCTGTCTCAGTTACGGAATTTTTCCATCCAAGGCCACTATGCGAGGCTTTTGATAAGACTTGTTTGTGTGTGTGTTTCTCCTTTCTATGTTGGAAAAACTCAGCTATTCCAGGCGCTTTTGTCAGCAGCTTTTTCTCCTCAGCCAGAGGGAAGCCTCCAAGCCGCAGCCGCTTACATTCCAGCACTAAGCCAGCTCCGGGTTCATCGCTGTGGCAGGAAGCCATGGACCGGGATTGTGACAGGCCAGCAGGAGCAGAGTGGCCTGGATGACCTCACGGGCTACCCCTGCTCCTACCTCAGCCCACCACACACACCCCTCTCTCTCCTCTGGGTCTCTGTCTTGTTCCTTTCATTTCTGCTCCTCCCGTCATTCTTTCTCCTTTTCCCTCTGTTTCCCTCCTAATCTCTTTCCTTCCCCATCTCTCCCTCCATCTTTCTCTCCTTCCTTCCCACCCTCTCTGTTTTCCTCCCTCCCTCCCTCCCTCTCTGTCTGGCAAAGGGTACAGGGAAAGGACCCAACTGTTTCAAGTGCCTGCTATAATTCTGATCTTCCAAGGAAAATAGAATTGAAGCTACTTCGGGTCATTCTGGCCCGTTCCTTACCACCTCCCATTGGCGTTGCCTGGCTCAGGATCTTTTGTGAGATGGAAGCCAGGAATCCCACCCTTCACAAAATCATGGAAGCAGTTTGGAAGTGAGCCCCAAATGACCGGTGCTGGCAATCCTTGGAGGCCTTCCCTGCTGAAGTGAGGCAGGCCCATGAGAGCAAACGGTGGGTCCAGTAGGAGAGTGGGCAGGCCATTGTGGAGATCTATCCTGTCCCTTAGACTGGCTGCCCTGCCTCAGCTGTAAGAGTCGGGGGTGGTGCCAGTTCAGTGGATCGGCCTATGCTGGGCCCAATTTCACATGTCCTCTGTGGGACATTTGCAAACTGCCTCCGTGTTCTCAAACTTCAGCTTGTGTAAGAATCATAGCGTGATGCGGGGGAAGCTCATTAACCATGCAGGATCCTGGGCCACACCCTTACCGACTGGAATCAGGAGGTAGGTGAGGTCCCAGAATCTGTGTTTTGAACCTAGACACCAGCCCATGGAAAGGAAACTACGTGGGTTCTGAGACACAGAGACGACAGCCCTGCAGTGTCAGGGTGCAGGGAGCCGCACCAGGCCCTCCAGAGCTGGGTGCACTTCCTGCCTGGGGAGCTGGGATGTGCCCCTTATGTTTTTCCAGTTAGTCCCTCTTTTAACTTGAGCCAGCCTGTTTTAAGAGGCCATGAATCTGACTGCTGTGTGAACATTTCCCAGATATTTACAACAGATCTGAGCGACTGACAGCCTCTCCGAGGCAAGCGCTTCTGTTTTTTGACCCGCCCTGCACAGGGGCCTCAGAGCCACAAGAGGTGGGTAGGGAGGGTGGGAAGAGATCTCACATTGCGTTTCGGACACTCTTGGAAATATCTAATCTATTCCTACCCATAACTTTGAAAGAGATCATCTCCATTTTACAAATGAGTAAACTGAGGCACAGTGTTTCAATCCACCCTCCAGACAAGGTACATACTAAAAAGAGGTGTATCTTTAAAGTACCAGTTGGACTTGACCTAAAACCTGTTCCTATGGGTCCCTGGGGAAAAGCCCACGTTCCTCAGCGTGGCCTGTGAGGACCCCTTGGGTCTGGCTCCTCCCTTTCCTCAACATCGACTTCCTACTTCTACTCACTGTCCAGTGACATGAATACTTGTAATTCCTTCCATGCCAAGGCTGGTGCTGTTCCCACTGCCGGGGATGCCTGCCATGCCTGCTTTGGTAGGTAACTCGGTTTATCTGCCAAGCCCCCACCCTGGAGTCACCTGCTCCCCAAGTCCATCCCAAACACCCTCCAGGGCTGAACAAAGCACCCTGCCCTGTGATGCCGGTGACAGTGGTGTGATACTGCACTGGAGCTGTGCGTTCCCATCACGGCACTCGCCTCGTGATACTGAAATGCCTGACTCCCCCGACGTGAGCTCCTCAGGGGCAGGCAATGCATCTTAGTCACTTGGCTTACTGCAGGCACTTACTTCATGTCTGAGGAACTGAACAGGCTCTTCATTGTGTTATATTAGGAATCACCACAAAGAATGGTGAGGGAAGTTTAAGAGGTCTTCAGGCACCTGAGGATCTTACAGGGTTCTTCTGGCCATGGGCCTTGTTCCAGTCCTTCATTCCCTGCTGAGATGGAGTCAGAAGCTCTGCAGAAGGTTAGGTGGGTGGAGGCACCCGCACTAGTGGCTCTGCCCAGCACAGGAACAAACTGAAGCCTTTGAGTATGTCCCCTGCTAGGCTTTGCTCATGAGATCACAGAGCCTGGATCATATCATCCCCCAACAATCTGCACTTGGCTTTCAGGGATCCTCTGGCTCTCTTGCTGAGCTCCACCAAACACATGGGGTCCAGAGGGAGCCGCGCTGCCAGGGAAAACCCACTGTGGGACTTCCCTGCAGGGCCATTCAAGAGCCAGAAAAGCCTGAACTCACGCTGGCAGAGCCGACCATAGGTGGTCCAGTGCCCAGGGGCCTCAAGGCAGCAGTTGGCTCCTGGATCCCCAGAATCAGAACCCACTGGGCTTAAGTGACCCATGGGCATGAGGCCCAAATGGCACACACAAAGCCACTTAGGCCTGATGTACGCAAACCCCCAGCAACCCTCCCCTAGATCATTAGAGGATGCTGGCCTTTCTGTAGAGAACCTGCACAGAGAATATCAGATGCCAGGACTCAGCCTTCCTTACTTCTGTCCCAATAGGTCAGGCAGAGGAGCCGCTGAGGACGTGGATGCAACAGAAGGTTGTGCAGGAAGTATTCCTGGGGTTACCTGGGGTTAAGCGTAATATTGTCTTCATGCTTCAAAGCACAAAGTAAGGCTTCTCACTGGCCTCCCGCCCCTGTTGGGGCTACTTTATTGCATGCCCCCTCCCCCTAATCCCTCTAGGCCGGATAGATAGTCCAGCTCTGGTTAAGGGACCCTGGAGGGACTAGAGGGGAAAGACTAAATTTGCACAAATTTGAATGCCTCATCCAGGTACCATTCTAACTTCTAGACAAAATGAGGGAATGCTCCAAACAACCCACAGCAGTGCTTGAATCCAATATTTAGGACACAGCCTGTGTTTTGAATAGTGGTGGGGGATGGGGGAAAAGGAGTAGGCACTTAGATGGTGGATTTGAGGTTAAAAAAAAAAAGACCTTCTTTCTACCCAGGTTTCAGGCCCGTTATACAGCTTCCAAAATGACAGGAGTCAGAAGAAATGGGAAGGCAAGCCTTCCAGCTGGAGGCCACCTTCCTCGAGCTTTACCGTGAAATTAGGGCCCATTTAGGGGAAAGGTAGGAGTCAGGAAGTGACCAGTCCCAGCTTCATTTCCCAATCCCTCTCCTCACAGATCCCAGCCCCGGGCCTCTGGATGCCAAGCACACCCAGCTGAGATCCTTCCTCTGTGACACACATAGCCCAGTGAGAGCCACTCAGAAATAGAAAAGAAGTCTATGTTTATTCCACTTCTTCAAGGTGCAGGCCTTTTATCTCCTCAGGGCTCTGGACTTATAGGCCTGTGCTAATTGCACGGCTACTACTGACCCCAGCTGGCTGCATAGCTCAGAACCTGGTGGTGCCTCAGAGGGAGAGAAGAGGAAAAGAGTCCCTGGACAGTGGCAACCGGCCTTCACCACCCATCCTCTCAACGTCAGGCTCAGCCGGACCAAGAGCAGAAGGAAAACCAGGCTCCGTGATGGCCAAGTGTGGTGACCCTCAGAAATCACAGGAGAGAGAAGATTGTATGTTCAGTGAGAAACACCTTAAGGGAAAGGAAGGATTGAGATTAGGTTGCTTGACCCAGCACCCCGCGGAACCCCCAGAAGGCCTCCTCTTTTGTTCCTTGAGGAACGAAGCTCTGTAAACCAGAGGGGTGCCTGGGAGGCTATTGCAGCCTCTTCTCCCCAGGGCCTGGTCAGGCTCACCCCTACATGCCAGGGCGATGGAGGAATGCTACCTGAGCCTGCATAAGATACAAAGGTCAGCACAGGCAGTGTGGGTCCTGACAGAGACTGTCTGGTCTCCCAGGTGCTGCCTGCTGCTTCCTGCAGAAAGGCAGTGGAAGGTAATGCTGGTGACATCTCCCAGCTGTCGGCCGGGAGGGAGGTAGGCTGATGAGATGGGACCACGGTTCGTCTTGTGTTGGGTCCCACAGTGCAGGCAGGAGCACAGTGTTTGAATGATTCTAATGCTTCGGGATTAGAAGCTTCGGGCGCCCCACGGAGCTCAGACATCAGGAGCCGATTGGACCCTGCCTAATCTGTAATAAAAGGCACAGGTTAGCTTCTCCCAACCAGGTGAGGAGCCTGCAGACCATACCCCAGGGCCAAACACAGCTTTTAGGAGCTCTGAGCCATTTGAGTCCTCAGCTCTCCTGTGGCAGCCTCCGTGTCCCTGACCAGAACTCTGGTTCTCATCCCTGACTACACATTAGAGTTACCGGGAAGCTTATAAAAACCCCCCACCCCAGGTCACACCCAGAGCCTCTGGACTAGACCCAGGCATCAGCACTTCTAAAAGCTCTCCTGGGAATCCAATGCAGGAATATTAGGAGGGGAAAGGAATTCACATGGTTTCTTCAGGCTCTCTGGCTACAACTCTGAAAAAGGAAGTGAAAATTCACTAAAATAAGGTTTTGAACTATCTCTAAATAGGCAAAATATCACAGCAAGAAAAATGTAAGTCAGTGCTAACATTAGAACTTCCTGCCTGTGAGGGCTGTTTTGGAAAGGCTTTCCGAGAAGTTATGGCATCTGTTCTTTGTGGGTATTTAAGAGGATGCATTCTCCCCTTGCTGGAATGGGACGCGAAGAGACGCTTCCTCAACCCAAGGACCTGAAACTCTGGGGACGCCACCAGCTTTGCTTCTTCCTCTCTACCTCGTGACTAAGCACCAACATGACTGTTGGGAAGATGGACACCTGTCATCAAACCTGGCCTCAATTCCAGCATCCCAGATTGCCGTGGCCTCCGGGAATCACCTTCCACTTGGCGAGTCTTGCCCTCTGGGCGCCCTCTCCTCCCGCTCCATCACATTGCAGATCTCATCCTATTTAATCCCTGCCACGAGGTAGGCACCATTATTCCTCGGTAGCAGAGGGGGGACTGAAGTTCAGAGCTGAACAAGCCTCCCAGGGTCATGCGGTTGGGAGAGAGCAGAGTCAGGAGTCAGGTCCTGGTGGATTCTCCGCCAGTTTGTTTCACATGCCACTGGATCCCAAATGGGGACGTGCCAGACATAAGGATGACAAGGAGGGCGTCCTTGCCCTCGCCTGCACGAGTATATATGTATGGAAGTAAGCCCACTGACCTTCGGGGCAAAGACCACCCTGGATTCTGAGATTATGCCCTCCCTTCTCTTTGGTATTAAAATGTGCTTTATTAGGTGGAACTGCTAGACGGCAGCTTTTTTCCCCTTCAAATGTGTTTATTTGATTATATGAGAAGTTGGTCACTGCAATTTTCTTTTGTGAGTTTTACTGGTGCACAGAATCCAAAAGGCAGAGCCTGTTGCACTCCTTCAGCACCTTCTCCAGTACCCCTCACCTCCTGACGAGGGAAATCCACTCAGGCGATGAACCAAAGTCACTAGCACTGGGCCTGCAGCTGGGGGTGGGGGTGGGGCCTGTGGGCATCTGCACAGCACAGGGGCCCAACAGGGCCAGAGAAACACAGGCCTCGGGCAATTAGCCCAGGTTCTGTACCTCAGTTTCCTGGTGTGTGAGATGGAGAGCACCATTCTGAGGATGGGTGTGAAGATTAAAGGAGTTGGTATCGGTGAGGCATCAGGCAGAGTCCACATTCACAGCCACAAATCCACATGCCCTGAGCCCCATCTCTGACTGCACTGAGAATGGTCTCACATCAAGGCCAAATGGGCTCTCTTTTGGTACATCCAGTAATTGCTTAAAATTAGATGAAACTTTCATCTCTGACCGCACTATATTCTCAAGACTATAGTGGAAGCCGACACCTTGAGAGGATAGCAACTCACCTGTGGACAGGCCGAAGCGTCAATGTGACTATTTGGAAAATGGACACCTGTCATCAACCTGTGGGGGCAGGCACGGGCACCCTGCACCCCTTGAGGCAAGGGCAGTTTGAGGACCCAGCCCCCCTGGCACACAGCAGGGACTCCTTACCCTTCAATCATGCGGTTGTTGTCCTGCAGGTCAAAAGCCAGCAGCTTCATGTCCTCATAGAGCTCCTCCATGCTGTCCAAGGCAGAGGCAAGAGAGGCAGCTGTGCCTAAGGCCAAAGTTGCTCTGCCCGACCCCTCCCCGGGAGGCCCACCACCAGGCCTCTCTGTATTCCTGACTTCTAGGCAAAACCTCTGAAACTCTAACCTCAGCACCTAGTCCCCTCTCACCACCCCCTTACCCACACACACACACACACACACACACGCACACACACACACACGTCTTTTTCCGGCACTTACTGGAGACCCAGGTCCTTTAGTGAAGAACTGGAATAAGGAGATATCGGGGGTGATGAGGCCTGAGCCCCCTTTATGCTGTCCTGGAGCTGGTGAGACAGCTGGTCAAGGATCTGAAGGGAACCATACTGTAGTCAGAAGGGGAGGCACAGCTCACCTGTGGGGGAGGGAGGTGCTGGGGAAAGGTAAGGAAAGGGTAACAAAGCAGACCCCGCCTGCATCCCTGGAGCACCCAGAATGCTGCAGCCTTTCCCACAAGCCTCCTTCCCATCCTGGGAGCACGGCTGGCACAACCACCTTCACTCATCTGTGCTTGGATTTAATGCTCCCGACGGGCAAGTTCTCCTCTGTCTAACCTACTCCTTATGACACACGAGCTAGGAGCTGCAGAGAAGGAGTAGGGGCAGCCCAGCACCATCTCTGAAAGAACGCAGCTGCTGCGTGTGCCTGTGCCCGGGCAGGGGAGAAGGAGCCACGTTCGGGCTGTCCTAGGAGAAGCAGACCTGTGTTCCTGTTCGCTAAGCCCGCGGCTTCTCCAGCCGCCTGTGTGTTGGTCTCTTCCCAGAAAGCAGATCAAAAGGTCAAGGAGAGTTCACATTGCCTCTCTCAGGAGTGGCCTCTCTCAGGAGTGGCTACATGGGGCATGAGGAAGATGTCCCAGCATTCTGGTGGCTCTGCCCTTGCAGTGACCTTCAGCCCGAGATCACCAGAAAGTTCCTTCCACCCTCTCCATCCTCACCTCAGGGCACTGTTGTGGGTCAGACCTCCAACCCACACCAAAGCCCTCACACTTGGTCAAAGGCAACTCTGCCCAGGGGCAGGGGAATGGCTGGAATGCCCCCAGAGTACCCGATTCACCTGGCTGCCCTCAGCATCCCCAGATCCCCCGGAAGATCTCGCACCTTGCTGAGGCTCTCCTGGAACCCCTGGGCTTCTGTGCTGTAAGCAGCCACGGAGCAGCCGACCAGGCGCAGGCGATTCCTGGCCTCATGTACCGACCTCAAGAGAGCAGGTAAAAAAATCAGTGTCCGGCTTACTGGCTCTTGCCAGAGCCCACCCAGCTGTCATTTGAGCCGCCACACAGACACAGAGGAGAGGCTTTCAGACAACAGAGGCCAGAGCCCATGGGTCCCAAGCATCTGCCTCCCTTACTGCCTCTGTCTTTTTAGGTGTGCCCTCAACACTCGCCTGTCCCACAGTAAGAATGCTCATACTCTGACTGAGGCTGATGAGGGTCCTATCAGAACCACATGGGAGCTGCCAACACACACGCGCCTGGACGGGGTCACCCAGGTGGGTTAGGAAGAACATGAGGTTCCAGAGAGGCCAAGGACCGCTCGCACTTAACACGGAAACTACTCATGTTCCCATTTCCAGAGCAAATCAAGGTCAAGGCTCTGTTGTGAATTCTCTGCTCTCTCTAAGTGGAGGGGGCGAGCCAGAACATGTCCCCCATTGCATAAAAAGGAAGCCAAGGCCAGAGGGGTTAAACCAGTGATCAATTCTCAACACTGGCCACACATTAGAATCACCTGAGGCGCGTTTAGACTGCTGATAGCCAAGCCAACTTCACACCAATTAAATCAGAACCGGGCATTGGTATCCTAATGTGAAGGTGGGTGGGTGCCTGGTTCTCAGCCCCATAAGGAGCCCACAGGGCCAATGGGCCTTAAACAGGCAGCACCTGGGAAGCTGCCCTCTCTTCTCAGGAGTGAAGCAGGGGAAGGACGGAGGGGCAGTCTGGGAAGGGAGAACCCCATCTCCTGTAGGCGACAGTGTGAGGGGGGTTCTATTATATTGAAGGGTCTCTGCCTGCCTGCCCCTGCTTCTCTGACCACTTGTCCTCATCCCAGAGGGACCTCGTGTTCTCCCCAGGAAGGCGGGGGCCTCCCAACACGAGCACCTGGGACTGTGGGAAGAATCCCGATTTTAGGGACAGTCACACCCAATACTCGTGCTGGGTCTGCTGCTTACTAACCGAGTGGTGTTGAGGAAGAGACCTGTGGTTGGAGCCTGTTTCCCCATCTGCGACATGGGGGTGATAGTATCTACTGCATACTGTGGGATTAACAGGCTAAAATATAGACATCACCCAGCAAACCGCCTGGCCACCCAGGGCCACAAAACTGCCCATTTTTTTTTGCCTCTGTCCTTGTACGACCACCTCCCTCTCAGTTAGGGCTCTGCAAAGCCTAGGGCTATCTGGGCCTGGAAGGGCCTTGGGGCCCATGAGCGCAGGAGGGAGGGCCAAATTGTTACCTCATCCAATTGCCGAGCGTGACTAGGGATGTCTGATACTTCTGCACGCACTCCTCCTGGAACACCTGCAGGAGCCTTTTGGCTAAATGACTGAAATTCACCCTGAAAAGACAGGGAAACAGAGGCACAGAGATAAGCAGTCAGAGCCAGTTGAGCACAAGTCTAGCATCCCTGGGTCTCCACCACCTAAATGGCCAGCCCCTGGGTCCACAGCAGGGCTGTCTCTCCAATGAAGAAAGAAATGATGCTCACACACGGGGATCATAGCAGTCAGAGTGGCCAGCACACCGCACATGTCAGCAGAGTGATATGGGAAGACAAGGGGACCCAGAGAACACACACTCCAAGCTCAGTCCCCGGAGGGCAGACGAGATGGTTATGGAGAGCGCGCGCGTGCGTGCGTGTGTGCGTGTGTGTGTGTGTGTGTGTGTGTGTGTAAAGGGGTGGGTGTAGAACTGGGGGGAGGGGGGAGTGGGCCCTAAATAAGCATTAAATCAGGGAGGGCCTCCTGGGAGATGAGAGCATCCAGGATACAGAGTAGCAGAGGGCAGCCCAAAGGAAAGCTCAGGCAGAAGTCAGAATTAGTAAGTGGTGAATTGGTGAGGGCAATCAGGGAAAGAAATCCTACAAACAATCTTGTTCAGAAGTAAATCCAGTTTCAAGACCGCTTCCGAGGAACCTCCCTCCGCTGACTCAGCCACACAATCTCCTCTCCTGGCTCTGACAGCCTGCCCCAGGTATAGTTAGCCCCCCTTCCTCCTGCCCAGTGACAGCTTGTGATCAGGGCCTTTCACCACTTCTTGTCTGGCAGAGAATGGCTCTGCCTTGGTGACACCCACCCTCCTGCTCACCCTCCTGACCGGGGATAGGCCACTCACTTATCCAGTTTGTGAATCTGCTCCTCATTGTAGCCAAGTCCTGAAGGAAACAGACAGAAATGATATCACCTGTTCAATCTGTCAACAAAACAGAATGCCAAGAGCGTTGAGGGCCGAACTACAGAGATGAAGAGCCTGGTTTGGACCCTGCTGAATGGGAACGCATAGTCCAGTGGAGCCAGGAAGGGCAGAATGACTGAATCAAGCACACAGGAAATTGCATTATGACAAGAGAGGGGCGTACCTGGGGCAGGTGTACCCTTCAGGTGAGAAGTGTTGGATGAGATGGGCCTTGATGGATGCTTGGTCAGCCCCAGCCCCTCAGCCTACAACCCTCCCAGAGTGACTGATCCCTACAGCCTGTTGGCCTCATCCCTAAACATTCAAGCCGCAGGCAGAGCCACTGGGCTCTGCAGCAAAGAGCTGGATAAGTCAGGCCACCACCCTCTGCCTCGCCTGCTAGGCCCAGCCACTTTTGCCAGAATGGCTGAAGTTTTCACTGCCTGGGTGCCTGCTGATGCTCTCTGTCTGCACTGGGGAGATGCTGCCCCCTCCTGGGCTTCAAGGGAATGGACCTCCAGGTCAGCAGCTTCCCCAGAGGAAATGAGGCAAAAGTTACCTTGCTGGGCTCCCCTCCACTCCCGAGTAGAAGAATCCCCTTCCTGGGTTCTTCACTGGGACCCTGCTCTCAGCCAACTGGACTTGGGAAGACCAAGCCACCAGTCCCAGCCCTGCCAATTATTAGCAGGGGTCTGTGCACAAGCGATTTAACCTCACCGAGTTTGCTTCCTCATCGGTCACACGTAACACACAGGACGGGTCTGAAGGTAGTGAGAGAGTGCCTATTATTCACTACTGAGCATTTATCAGAATGGCATCTTTCAAACCCCAAGGGTTATTCTTCCTGGTTCATTTTTAATTTTAGTAAAGGACTCTTGAAAAGCAATAGAAATGCAACTCTTTTTGAGGCTGTAAAGCAGGGCGTTTAAAAGCAGCTGGACCTTGATTGCTTGGGCCACTTAATCTGCCGGTGTCTCTCTGTCTTCACCTATAAAATGGAGGGGCTAATGGTACCTGGAGTTTTTATGAGCATTAAGTAAATTAAGAACACGCATAGCCTGTAAAACGGTGCCCAACACATGGGAGGTACTCGGAAGGGTAGTGATTATAGGATTATGAAATTCCAGTGATGGAGGCAGAAAAGCTTCCGAGGTCCTCCTAAAATTATACCAAAGGTGGCCACCTGGGCCTGCCTTGCTGAGTCCAAGGCCCTGCTGACTTCCAGTTTTCCTG
This sequence comes from Hipposideros armiger, assembly GCF_001890085.2. Lineage (NCBI taxonomy): Eukaryota > Metazoa > Chordata > Mammalia > Chiroptera > Hipposideridae > Hipposideros > Hipposideros armiger. The sequence continues at coordinate 3,698,672 of NW_017731484.1, read as the reverse complement.
TCTCAGCTTTCCTGTGTCCTGTGCTGCCCTTTCCACCTCCTCAGAGGCCAGACCCAGAGTCAGGACTGGGCTCCCAAGGAGGGATGACCACCTTCTAGATCCGAATGCCCAATATAATGGCCCCCTGACACATGTAGCGCTGAGCACTTGACAGGTGGTACTGTGACCGAGGCACAGAATTTTATCTTAATTAATGTAAATTTAAAAACTGAAGCCGTGTAAAATATTTTTTTCCCCATTAAACACAACTTTATTGTTTTGGTAAGACTACATTCACTTTGTTAAAAAATTAGCTTCTGGACAGATGGGTTCTAAGTGTAATATATACATGGGATTGTGAAGACTTAGCATAAAAAAAAGAATATCAAATGTCTCTTTGATAATTGTGTTTATATTGACTACATGCTGAAATGACAATTTGGATATATTGGGTTGAATAAAGTATATTATTACAATTAATTTCACCTGTTTCTTTCTACTTTTAAATTTCTGGCTACTGGAAAACCTCCAATTACATTCAGGGCTGGTATTATATGTCTATAGAGCAGTGCTCTTTAGATAATCCTAGGGATAGAAGAGAACTTGGCAATGAAGCCCAAGACTTTCAGTCAGCACATTAGGAAATACTCCGAGCATGGATGGGGAGAGAGTGGGTTGGGTCTTGGCGTGTTAACTTCCCCAACCCCAAGAGTCAACCAGGGCTTCCCCAGACTCCCTACAGCACCCAGCCCCAGCTCTCTCCTGGGTTGGACCCTCCCTTGCCTCAAGATGGCAGTCACCGGAGGCAAGCAGCTTTCCACCCCCTGAGCCTGTCAGTGCGCTGCCCCAGCCCAGAGGGTCTTCATGAGGCTTAGTAGATAACGCCGGTCAAGTGCCTGGCCCAGTGACTCTAAAAGGGATTTCTTTGGAGCCTCCATTTTCTGCAAAACCTGACTATCTTAGTGAGCCACAGACACAACGGATAGGGACATACTCCTTAAACTGTAAAGTGCCTCGCAAAAGTGAGGGGACTCTCTCAAGGGCCACTTTTTTTGTAGCACTCAGGCTCCAGCCGCTGCGTCCCCCATGCATGTCCTGTAGGGCCCCCACGTGGCAACAAGCACAGGTGTCAAGACTTCATGTCCCTCCCTGGTCTGTAGGCAGCTGGCAGCCAGGAGCTCTGCCTTAGACCAGCTGCAAACCTGGCTCCGCATGGCACCTCCGCAGCGTGAGCCCCCAGCAGCAACCCCGGAGGAGGTAAAACAAATAACTGGATATCTGGAGGGAAGGCAGGAAGAGGCGAGGGGAGGGAGAGCACGAGGAACACTTGGCTCTTCTCACGGCTCACCTGGCCTCATCCTGGATTTCTTGAACTGTTTGTAGATGAGGTGCATCTTGTCCAGGCAACACTGAATCTGCTGGATGCTGTGGGCAGGAGACAGGCTCCAGGTGACAGAAGAAGCAAATAGCACAGAGTACAGGCTGAGGGAGGGGATGGGATGGCGGTGGAAGGCGAGGAGGAGCTGTCTCCCTATAGACGAAGCCTCGTTGCCACGGTTTTGGGGGCCAATCTGGGAGTGGGGGTGACTCTCCTGTCTCTCAGCTTTTTCAGGTACTTTGGGGCCGGCCAGCTATCACTCATTCTCATGTTTAGTCTCTCTCTCTCTCTCTCTCTCTCTCACACACACACACACACACACACACACACACACACACACACGGGTGTTTAGTAAGATGAGACAGACAAAAAGCCAAGCAGGACAGGCAACAGGAGAGTGACCTTTGCTAAAGAAGCTTTGAGATTGGACCCCAGGAAGGAGGCTTGGGCCCTGAGACATGGGAGTCTGGCAGTGACAGCCTGGGATGGGAGTGGAGCAGAAACCTCTCTCTGGTCACCTGACAAGGGTAGAAGTGGTGCCTTCTTGGTATACACAGCGCCTGGCACATAGAAGGAACTTAAGTGATGAATCAACAACCCTTGTTTAAGACAGTAATGAATCGGAGGACCTCAGCGATGCCTGGAGGCAGGGGAGTGAGGGAGGTGACCCCTCAAGGACCTTCTCAACCTGGGGTTTAAGGTTATTATTGTCTCTTCCTTCCCCTTTTCAGGCTGGATACAAACACTTTGTTTGAGATAGTGGGTGTCTGTGTGTGTGTGGGGGGAGGGTTCTTCCTCACCCTCAGGCCTATTTAGCTCCACTTCCTCCAGTGACCCCGGCTCAGCCATTTGTGGACTGACTCTGGGCAGAGCCACACTTGTTCCCAGGGCTCTGCGGGGCCCAGGCAGCTGTCCTCCCTGAGAACATGGGGAGGACAAGACCTCAGATCAGTCTTATCCAAAAGGCTCAGGCGGATGTGTTCCAAATTCAGAATCGTTTTGATTTTAGAAAGGTAGATTCTGTATACACACTATACTGTGGAACTGCCCCGCGGGGCCTGGGGCAGCACCCCTCATTGAATACTCAGTCTTCAGAGAACTAGAAGAATATTCATTCCAAGTGGGATAAATAAGACTATAAAGAACCTCATGCCAAAACTGTTCAGCAAAAAGCGCAGTGCTTTTCAGAGCTCTTTGAATTCAGAACTGAGGACCTCGGGTTATGCATGGGGTCGGGGTAGGCTCTGAGAATGGCCTGGTCAGGCCATGCGAGGGTGGGCGTTTTACTTTTGTGAGCAGGGAGAATGGGGTCGTAAAGGCTGTAAATCCCTGTTGTTGGCCAAGAACATAGACTTTGGAGATGGGCGAGCCTTACCCGAAGTCCTACCTCGGTCATTTGTCATTTACTGGCTGTGACCCTGGACAAATTAATCTCTCTGAGTGAGCTTCCTCATCAAAAAAGGGGCATAATAGTAGGATTGTTATTGTGTTGAGGATTAAATGAGATGATATGACTGGTAGGACCTATCCAAGGGTCTGACAAAGAGTAAGGACTCTAAATTAGAAAGGGAACTAAGTTTTTTTACTTAGAACCATTGCACCTGCAAGATTTCAAATTCACTCTCTAAACTTACAGATGGGGGCAGGACCCCAGGTCCTCTTCTCCTTCGGGCCAGACTCAGGGGAGGGTCTTGCACATTCCAGACCACCCCCCACTACCCCACGCCCCAGCATCATTGCCAAGACAAGGAAGAAAGCGGCGGATGCCTGAAAAGGCCTCTGCACTGTTTGGACTGTGTGCCCCGCCCCTGCCCTCATCCACCAAGAAGGTAAAGCCCACAGACCTTCTGTCCTCATGTACCTGATCCCGGTTCTTCACTAGCTCTGAGCTCAGGCTGCTCAGGTTCGTCTGGATCTCTGTGATATTGTGGGGTAATCTGGAGAGGACCTCAGCCACCTACAGGGCAAAAGGCAGAGCCCCGTGGGGTCCTCAGCTCGGGGCTCCAATGACAGCCTGGCTGGATCGCTGCCCCCCGGCTCTGCTGCTGACAGCACCCCTTGCCCCAGTCTCACTCACATCCCGCAGCTTGGACCTCAGCTCTGTGACCCTCTTCAGTTCTTGGATGTCAGGCATCCTAGCTGTGTCGCTGAACCTCGAAGAAAGGACACATTTGGAGCGTTAGGAGACAGAGAGTTCCATGACCGCACATTGAGCATGGCACCTCTGGGACAGTTTTGCTGGCTTGTGGGGTGTCTAGGGAGTTTTGTGGTTGGGACAGAGGAACCAGTGTAAAGAGGCCCCAAGTTGTGACACTGTTGAGCATTGCCATGGATAAAGCCTGATGTAGATTGGAACAATCTATGAATATTCATGAGCCCACTAGGCAAAGCAGCTGTTAATGAGCTCCTGACAAGGAAAATTTGTAACTAAAGGAAAAGAATCCAGTTCCTTTCTAATAGAAGCTATAGTTCATGATAACCAATAGCTTTTTGATTAGAGAAAAGCTACGTTTTGTAGACTACTAGCCAATAATGTGCCAGGAGTTGGAATATTAGCATTGTGCTGCCCCAGTGAAAGTATTCTCTTGGGCATGGTGTTAAAACCCAGGGTGAAGATGGAGGCACGGACATCTGTGTGGTGCCAAAGTAACACCACGCTGCCTCTTTCACAGGGAAAATGTAACTAACTGCACACTACTGGAGTCTGGCTGTCCCAACCCAGTGGTGGGTGGATATGAAGTGCTCCCAGCATCATTTATGACGCACTTAGCCTAAAGCTTAACTTGAATCCACCTAGCCCTCACAACTCTCAGTTTATAGGAAATGCCGGGAAAGAAGAACAAGCCAAATGATATCCAGAGGAAGTGTAGACAAATCCAGAAGTTGTAACAACGGGTGTTGTCCCTCCAACAAGCTGATGTGTCATGAAGGGGGGCGGGGATGAAGCCATTTGTTTAGATTAAAACAGACTGAAGGAACATGATAACCAAACACAAACGGTGCTCTTAGATTAGATCCTGGTTTGAATGAAACCAGCCAGAAAAGAAAATTGGGGGGAGGGGGGTAATTAGGGAAATTTGAATATGGGTAAGTACTAGATGAGATGAAAATGCATGACCTGGAGGGAGAGAGCTGAGAAAAGCAGGTTATAAAGTAGCAGATACTGGAAACTCGCAGGCTGGTTGATATTATATCTATTTATATACATGTACTAGAGAACTATCTAGAAGAATATATACTACTAAGGTGTGACAACCTATTTCTGGGCGGTAGGCTATGCTATTTTTATTTCACTTTTGCTTATCTGTATTTTCCAACTTTCTACAATTAACATGTCCTGTTTTTATAACAATAACAATCAGGAAAAAAAGAATCCCTTGTGTTTGGCTTGGGACTGGAGGGGGCGGGGAGGAGAGCAGGGGAGAGAATTAGGAATGAAGTCGGGGCATGAAGGCCGGGCCGCAGCCTGTTTGCGCTCCATTCTATCTCTGGGGCCTGGGAAAACGTTGAACACACACGAGTTACTCAGTACATGACTGCTGAATGAGTTACTGAGTGCACAAATGGATTTGGAGGTACGGAAAACTTGATGGCCGAAGATGAGGCTGACCCAATCCAGTGGGGCAGGGAGTCAGGACATATGGGTTTGACATCTAGCTGTCACACTAGCCATCTGCATCATCCTGGGTGAGTCACTTTAGTTATCCAAGCCTCAGGTATTGCATCTATATAATGGGGAAATAAATCTCTTTCCTGCCACCTCATAAGGTGGGGAACCTCTAAGACAAAGGGCTTGACTAGAGGGCATGAACACACGCTTTTTTGGGGGTGGGGGTGGGGCAGCCCTGGGAGTCCCCAAGCCAGTCCTGGGTGCCTAAAGAGTGCCTCCAGATGGCAGCAGCTGCTAAGGAGGACCAGAGAGCTTCCAGACAAAGGCAAGGACACCCTACCAAGGAAGCCTGTCTTGGGGAGCCCAAGGCAGGAGGAATGCTCTGTGGGAGAGGTGAGTAACCAGGCTGAGCAGTGGTGGCCCCTTTGTGTCAGATGCTTGGGCTCTTCTAAACATGAACTTCAGCTCATTAAAATATCTCAGATTTCACTGTGGGAGAAGATCTGGCTTCAGAAGTTAGAAGAATCTACAGGACTAAGGACGTTCAGAAAAGAATTGCAAAGCATTGGAGCTGGAAGGCCTCAAAGATCATTCAATCCTCATTTTGAAAAAGAGTAAATAGAGGTGCAGGTTGGGAAAGAGGACAATGGCTTGAGTCAACAGCGAGTTAAGAGTCTGGCTGCTCAATGCTCTTTGAGCTCTCCAGATTCCTCCCTGGTGGAAGAGGGTAATATGCTTGGAAGCAGGCACACCCCTGACCCTGAGCTCTCTAGACACACCAAGCCTGCGAGGGAGCCTTGGAGACAGAATGGGAAAAACAGTAGTCAAGCCAGCAGATGCCTGGACTGCAGCCTGGGGCTAGCCTGTCACTCCCTCACACTCCTCCATCCAGGGTAAGTGGGCAGACAAATATTTCAGATGCTTTCTCTACACATTCCTTTCCTGTTCAAGAATTTACAAGAGGCCGATACGTCATTTTATTGGGAGGCCTCACCTGCCAACTGGACCTCTAGGACCTCCATGCATTCTCACCTTCCCTCATCACCCCTATGTCCTACTCAACTTCACTCGGGGATATCTTCCATTATAACTGTGGCCTCAATAAACCTCACCAGCACACCCCCCTGCAAATCCCCACAAACCCCTCAATCATGACCCCTTCTCTGTCTCTGCACAGTACCTTCCAACCCGAGGAACCTTTTCCCCGCCTCTTCCAGGAAGACCTCTGTGATTGCCTCTACCCATCTCTAGTCTCCCTTGACCCCAACCATCCTGCCCCACTCACATGCCCAGGAAGGGTTCTCTCCTCCAGGCCAGGAACCTCTTTCTGTGCCCTGGCCAGAACTCTGCTCAGAGGAGCAGTGTTGCTGACTCTGCAGCCCCTCATCTCTGTGAGCCATGCTGGGGTCTCCATCCCAGTCATCTGGAGACGCTCTTCCTCCTCCAAAACCACCACCACCCCATCTGTTTCATCATCAGCGATGTTGCTGCCAAACCCCAGAAGGAAAGCAAGGCTGTAGGGAGTCAACCACTGCTGGGAAACTCCCAGGACCTTCCTGGGGACAAAGGTGGGGGATGTGAGGGGTTGGGGACATCAGGCATGCTTGGCAGTCTCTACACACCTCCTCCGTGGGAAAGGCTCCAGCCACCATCAGCTTCCCTAGCCTGCAGAGCCCCCATCTCTCACCTGCATCTCGGCTCCATGCCCTCCAAAATTCAGGGGTTGTGCCCACTTCTCAGTAGTTCTCTGCCCCATGGAGTCTTCCTGTTTCTCATCACTGGACACTGCAGCTTGGTTTCATTCTCCCCAGTCTTTCCCTTTCTCCACCCATCACCCCTAAATAGCCAGTTAGAGCCGTGGAGGGCATGGAGTTCCGAGGGTGGGGGCAGGGAGTCCTAAGAAGGCAAGGACAGGCTAAGATACAGAGGAAGCCGGAGGAGAAATGTGGAGGTGAGACCACCTGAATTCCCATCCTGTCAGGTCCAGAGGACCACGTGTGGGTATGAGCGCTTCTCCTGGTGCAGGTGAGCCGTCTAACTCTTCAGAAGGGGTCTGGGAGGACAGAGGCCCCTTCCTCAGGCAGGGAGGCTGCTTTGATATTGGGAGAGGCAATGCCCATGGGTTCTTTTCCCCGGCGGTGAGGCACCCGGTGGTGGGGAGGTACGCGTGGTCATTTGACAGGGTGGGGGATGAGGGACAGGGTGGCAGTGCCCTTTCTAGTCTACCATGGCAGGGAAGGTGAGAGCTCTGGGTGGGGGGAGTCGAGAGGCATTGTTAGACATATTGAGGATGAGGGACAGGCAGAAAGAAAGAAGGGCTGAGGGGTCTGAGTGGCCTCGTGCCTGCTGCTGCCCCTGCCCTGGGTAGGATACCTACCTCTCGGCGCCCAGGCTGCTACTGAGGAATAGGAGAGCCATCCGTGTGACCTCCAGCGTCCGCCTGCAGGTGGCCTGCAGTGTCTCCCTGTCGAGGGGAGTCCGAGTCAATGCTACCTTCTCCCAGGGGACCTGGGATACTGTGCCCACAGCCCCAGCCCCAGGGGGTACTCACATGAACCAGTGCAGCCCCCGAAGCATCAGCTCCTGCCCGGCCAGCAGGGCCTGTGCCAGCCGCAAGGCCTGGTAGCCGGCACCCAACACACCCTGAAAACACAGGTGGGCATGGTCAGGTTCCATACCCCCCTGTCTCCGTGTGAATCCCCCTCCCTGCCACCAGGGGACCACCCCTAACCTTGGCGGTGTTGTAATCTGCCTGCAGGTCCACTTTGGGCATGAACTTGGGGATGTCCAGAGCAGCTGCAAACAAAGACCCTGTCTGAGGGGCTGCCTGTATGGCCCTAGATGAACTCTGAGCTCATCATTCCTTATTCCCGGCTCACACTCACCCTTCACCACCTAGCTTCAACCTGTTTCCCAACTCCTAGGGCCCCTACCTTTCAAGCTTTAAAGCGCACTTTGATGGGCTTTACAATTGTAGTCCCTTACTGCCCCCTTGTGTCCACTTTGGAGAACTACAGCCTCATGCCCATGGCCCTTTCTCAACAGCCCGAAAATGGCCCAGGAGTTTCAAGGTTAATTCCCCTTCCCAGACTTGGAGACCTGAGCAGGAGGATGGAATTGGCATTATTAAAATGAGAAGGAATGATATTTTTGCTAGAACTTGGGGTGCAAAGCTCTGGACCCCTAGCCACCTTCCCTTCTCTCCAGCACCTTGGGTTCCTGCTTCCTCTAACCCGAATTATGCAAGGCTTCCCCACCAATCGCCAAGATCGTGGAGATCACATTAAATCCAGACAGCCCTGTTTCAATTGATGTTTCACAGCTCCGTGGACACGAACGCCATCAAACCACTAGCCTGAGTCACATGGCATTCCAGAGTATTATGCAATATTAGAACCCAGAATTTTGGGTACCCTTTGGGCCCAAAGAAACACCCACAAAAGAAGTGAATCAACATCCTGGATCATAAACCCCTGCCTCTTGGAGGAGAATGTGCGGAAGAGACAAGATTCAGCCTGCGTGGCCCTACTCACGGTCCCTGAAGGCCAGTCCCTTGGGGGTCTCAGCAGCCATGCTGAATAGTGTCAGGGGGCTGCTTGCTGTTGTGTGGGCGATGTGCTGTGCTGAAAGGTCGGGTTCGAGGACACGGAGGTGACCCTCAAAGAGGTACTCTTGGTGCTGGGGAGCCACGTTGGTCTGCTTGTACACAGCCTCCAGGAAGATGGCTATCCTAGACATATCGGGAGTCCAGGGAGGAGGGGAAGTGTCAGAAGGCGGGATCCGGGGCTGGGGTACCCCAAACCCCAGCTCAGACTTCTTCCATGTAGAGGGTTCCGATTTTCAGAGGGAAGGACTGGGTGATTTTCTCTCTTATCAAGGGTGGAGAGACAAAAGGTATCATATCTTCCAATGGATGGAGAGAGTGGGAACAGAACTCAGGAGCCCCAATATCCAACCTCTGCCTTGGCACCTTTTCCTGCCACATGCCCATTAAAATTCCCCTAGTCCCATGGAATGCCCCAGGAATAAAGGGTTCTAAGAGCAGTAAATTTGGGAAACGTATCGCCACCACACACTCACACACGCCTCAGGGGCTTTATAACACACAATCGCTTTGTAGAGAGAGGTCACTGAATCTTTGGAGTCTAGCAGCAAGGAAGCCTATTTCTCTTTAACTGCAGAACCAGTACACTAAGACTGGATCCAGAAGCTTCCATATCTGAACACCCCACAGAACACTGCTTAGGATACACCCTTCTGCTTGAGCCTCCGGCACTCACGCCCACTTACGTGTTGTGGGCGTGGATATAGATGTGGTGCAGGACCGCCTGGGGTAGCGAGAAGACATGGATGATGACTCGCTGCAGGATGTCACTGGTCTCCGCAAAGAACTGGTCGAAGCCCCAGCACTTGGCCTGCTCCACCTCCAGGATGTTAGCCAGGATGGGCACCAGCTGGTTCTGCAGCCCCCTGCCGCCAGAGCATGGGGACTGTCAGAGCCAGAGCCCAGGCTTGTCCTCCTTGGGTAGGTAATTGGGGCATTTCATAAAACGTCCTGAAGAGCTAGGACCAAGGCAGGGGGGTGGAGTGTGATGGGGAGAAAGAGCTGGAAGGGTCGTTCCACCCAGATGGAAAAACTGAGGCCAGAACGGGAACGTGGAGGACCCAAGCAGACAGCAAGTGAGGGGCCCTGCAGGGACAGGCCTCAGCCAAGAGAAAAACACCCAGCCCAGACTTGGGTCTGTGTCTGCCCCTCCTGCAGGGTCCCACGCACATCGACAGCTGGCAGGTGATGGGCAGGGCGTAGCTCCACTCCAGGGGCCCGTTCTCCCGCCTCTGAGTGCCTGCGATGGCCCCGGCTGGCTTCTCTGTGGTGATCCGGTACCTGCGGTGAGTGAGGCAGGATCAGATCGGTGGGATCCCGAGACCATCACACTTCAAGGGATGACAAACTCAGCACAGAGGGCCCAGAGTACTGGCTCAAGGGACCCAGTCACGCGGAGATGGCCTGAAAATGAAATCTGAGCATCCTGGCTCTCAGCCAATAAGATCACCTTGTCTTGGTGTTCCCCAGTCAAACTCGGCTCCTCCCCACTGTCCACTTCCTCTCCCCCTGACCTCACTGCACACCCACAGCAGGGCCTGCCTCCATCCCTTTGCCGGTGCTGTGCTCGGCCTGAATATTCTTCCCCTCCACACACTGTTCTCGTCCTCGCCCTTCGAGGTCCAGCCCACACTGACAGCCCCATCCATGTCGGTCTCCGTCCCCATTCCCTAACCTCACACAGCTGATCCCTGAGCAGAGGGTGAGTGCATGGACCTTCCTGTGAATCCGCCTTAAATCTCTGCTCTGGGCCGTGCACTCAGTGGGAGCAGCTGCTTTCTTCGCCAGCTACACTATCAGGAAGCAGGAAACCTGGAAGGACCTTGGACCTGGGATCTGGATGCTGGGTCTTGCCCTACCTCTGCCCTTGGCAGTGCCACTGAACCCTCAGTTGAGATGAGGTGGGCAGCCGATGGGGGGAGGGCTAAAGGGAAGCACTGAACTCAGATAAGGGATTCTGATCAGTCTCCCCTCAGCCAGGTGGTGATCACCAAGAATCTAGAGGAGCCTGGGTGGGGTGGGCCAGAGGAGGACCAAAGAGTTAGAGGCTAAAGAGGAGACACAGCGGGCCGGTGGGGGAGACCCAGGGCCCGCCTTCCCTGCCCGTGGCCCACCGTACATGATCTCCTTGTTGCGCCGTGGCCCACCGAAGGGGACGAAGGGCAGGCTGCCGGTGGCTGCATGGTACAGGGTCACCCCAATGCTCCAGAGATCCACAGTCACCCCGAATGCCTTCTGCTGGTGCTTACGAAGCACCGCCCGTTCATACATGTCAGGGTGCTGCCAGAGAGAGAACCAGAGAGCAGCCACATGGAGGGAGAGGGTGCATAAGGGCCTCCGCCTCCATCCATCAGACTCCCTTCCACTGCCTTCGGGCAGAAACAGAACCATCTGAATCCACCTCCCTGGTCAGCTCAAACACTGGCATGGAGTTGGCCTCGCCAGGGCATGTTCATTTGCCCGGCCTCTGCCCTGGGGGATGTGGTGACCAGTGGTGTCCCATCCCTCATGAGAAGCAGGTCAGGGAGTTAATTGCACAAGGGAGGCCTGGCAGAGAGGCACGGGAAGGCTGCAGCACCGCCTTCTCCATCTTAGAGAGCAGAACGAATTCCGCTTGGGTGTAGAGGGTGAGATCAGACCCTGCCAGATGCAGGGGGATGGGACAGAGGCTTTCAGAGAGTGAGGGGCGAGCAGCCGCAGGGGAGGCCCTCAGCTTGGGGCAGCGGGTCCCCATCATCCCACTCACCAGGTACTCCTCAGTCCCGTAGACGGAGATGAACTTCTCGTCGTCATCCAGCTCTCGGGCGGCTCCGAAGTCCGTCAGCTTATAGATGCTCTGCCCTGCCTCCCCCACCAGGCGCATGATGTTCCCCGGCTTGATGTCACGGTGCACGATGCTGTTCTCTCGCAGATGGTTCATGCCGGCCACTGGGGACAGAGGAGGGGGCTGCTAGCGGCTCTGGCCGAGGACAGACCAGCGTCTGGGGCTTATCTTGGGTGGGGAGGAGGCTGTTCTTGGGTCCAGACAGGGTTCCCACTGGCTGACAGGGCCACAGGAAACGCAGGAGAACAGAGACGGGCACGGGGCGATGGCGGAGGGGGATCCCGAGGACACGGAGTGAGCGGGGTTCATGGGGAGTCTAAGAAACCAAGAGACAGCGGCTCTGGCTCCCCAAGGATGACACTCCCTCCCTGTCTATTTTATTACTTTGTATTTAAAAAAATTTGAAAGTATACCTAACATAAAACTTAGCATTTTAACTATTTTAAGTGTACAGGTCAGTGGCATTAAGTACATTCGCACTGTTGTGCAACCGTCACCACCATTCATTTCCAGAACTTTGTCAACCACCCAAAGAGAAATTCTACCTATTAAACAATCACTCTCAATTCCCTCCCCCTCAGCCCCTCGCAGCCCCCATTCTACTTCCTGTTTCTGTGGACTTGACTTCTCTAGGAACCTCACATAAGTGGAATCACACAATATTTGTGTGTCTGGTTTATTTCACCCAGCATACCATCTTCCAGGTTCATTCGCGTTGCAGTGTGTGTCAAAATTCCATTCCTTTTTAAGGTTCAGTATTCCATTGTGTGCAAACTCATACACAATTTTTCTATCCATTCATCTATCTGTGATGTTTGGGTTGTTTTCACCTTAGGACTATTGTGAATAATGCTGCCGTGAGTATTGGTGTACAACCGGCTTTAAATTTTATTTTTAAGTTGGAGTTTTAAGCTGCTGACCAGCAGGAGTCAGACTTTGGGTTCTGTCTATTCATCATCGTCTGTTCCAGGTCTGCATGGAGAGCGTCTTAGGTTCCGAATGTTCTTCTGTGTTTGAATACTTGTTTCAAAAGTGCCGCACCCCTCTGGGGCTTTGCCTTCCGCTGGGGGCCAGGCCTGTGGCTCATCAGAGGCGGGGAGGGGGCTCCCGGGTGGAGTCGGGGAGGGGCTCACCCACACAGCGCAGCACTACCAGGAACTCAGCCTCCGGCAGCCCGAAGGCGTTCTCGGGGCTCTCGAGCACGCTCAGCAGGCTCCCGCTGGAGCAGTATTCCATCACCAGCACCTTCTGCCGGCTGGTCCCCTGTGGGTGGGACAGAGGGAGGCATGGGGAGGAGGGCACGTCTGGAGGAGCTACTTCCTCAAGAGGAGGTGGCTCAGCCTAGGGCCAAAAGCCTTCATTCTCTAGGTCCCCGCTTCTGGCCTGGCTGTCCCTCCTTGGTTGGCCTCACACTGATCCCACACATCTGAGACTTAAGTCACCTTTTCCGGGAAGCCCTCTCTGCTTAGGCCCTACTTCCCATCCTTACTTCGCCGTGCACGGGCCCCAAGCCCCAGCATTCTTTACTCCAGTCTACAGGTGGCTGCTCAGGCTGCCCTGCTTATGCGCATGTGACCACGTCTTTTAGCGTGTGACCTGACTCTTCCCAGCCTGTGAGGGTCAAGGACAAGAGCATCTTCCTCTGACCGTGCACTGGACCCACCGTCTCCTCCACTGCAAAGAGCTTGACGATGTTCTGGTGGTTCAGCTTCCGCAGGACCTCAAACTCCCTCACCTGCACCTCACGGGGGCGCAGGTAGCTGGCAGTGTTGAAGACTTTCACCGCGACCAGCTCCCCAGATTTCTGCCGTGGGGGAGAACAGAAGTCCTACCCTGCCCTGGGGTGCAACCCCCAGGCCTCCACTCAGCCTCTCCCACCGGCCTAACACTGGAAACGAGCAGAGACAGCCGGGGTGTCCCACCCTCAGCTCCTCCCTTCCCCTGCTCGGAGGGTGAACAGTCAGTCCAGCCCTGGGAAGTGACAAGGGCTTGGCACACCTGATACCCGGCTAGGGACGGTGCGTTGTTACCATTACTATTGAGAATAACGCCAAGGGCGGCCAACACTCCCTGGTGTTATCGGCAGAGCTGGCGTTGGAGCCTGCTCTGTCTGGCTTCCGCTCCTCAGACAAGAGAGCGCAGTAGGTCTCATACATACAGTACAGCCCTGTGATGAAGGCAGGAGAAACCCAAACAAGCCCTACTTCCCACCTCTGCTGTCCCTAGTTCGCTGCCATCTCCCCCAGAGGTTGGCTTTGGGTCTTTATCCCTTTCTCTCCAGTCCCAAACTGTGCCTGGCAGAAGCACCATCCTGAGGAGTCCTGTGCAGCTCCCCACACCTCTGGCTGAACCCACAGTGTCTCCCCACCACAGAGTGTACAGCGCAAAGTCCAGAGGCCTCTGCCCAGCCACACAGCCCCTGGATACCCACTGGGGGCTGACTGGGCTAAGAACTTCCTAGACATGAGGGGGCTGCAGTGGGCTGGGGGGGACCCAGCCAGGCCAGTGGCCTACCTTGTTTCGGGCCTTGTATACACTGGCAGTGGCCCCCTGCCCCAGCAGGTCGTCGGTGTGCCACAGGTAATTGACGGTGCTCTGCATCTCCTGCCCTGGGCTGGCTAGCCACCTTCTGCCTAGAAGAAGCACATATTGGGGTCCAGGATTCCATCACTGGCCTGGGATGGACACTGGTGGCCTGACCAGTAGCTGTGCCCGACCATCCCATGAAGGGCTCCATGTAGCCGTTCTAGAGGAAGGGGGCAGGGGATGCATGAAGCACAGAAAGGTTAGGTAACGTCCAAAAGGAAGCACAGCCACCGGGCCCTCAGCCCACAGCCTGTGCCTGTCCCAGCACAGGGCATTCTACTTGTCCCTCCTCCCAGGTCCCCTTCAGCCCCTCCCCAAACAGGCAATTCTGCAGAGACAACCCCCTTTCTCTGTCACCTCTCCCAGGCACTGAGAATTCCTGGAATTGTCCCAGGAAGTAAAAATGTGCTTGAAGGAAGGGCCCCAGGTCAGGCAGCATCAACCACACCACTACGAAAATCTCCGGGATTGCAACATGAGCCCGGAGCCCCTCCCCACCCACTCGCCTGGGTCCACCACTTCCTGCTGCTGTGAGCTAACAGCTGTGTCAGGCAGCCAGCATGGCCAGGTCAACTGAGGAGGAATGGCATGCTGCAGAGAGCGTGTGTGAGTGTGTGCATGAGGGTGTGCGTGCGTGTGTGTGCGCGCGCGTGTGTGTACGTAGGGATGCGGGGATGCAGGAAACCATCAAATCCAAGGGCTCAGGAGTCCTGGGGAGGATCTGAAACCCTCTGCAACGTTCGTTTCCCATCTTTGCCTCCATCCCCTTCTCTCCAAAAGACAGTTCCTCTAACGCAATTGGCTCTAGCGTGTAGCCTTAGAAACTAAATTCAGTGCCTCTGAAAAATAGAGCCCCGGCTGGTCTTTATGGGAAGCCTGCGAGAAGGCGCATGAGAAGGGCCACCACCCCTAAAAGACTCAAATAAACCTGGACTAGACAGGGCTTCTTCCTCTTCCGACCTCTCGCAAGTTCTCAGCCCTTGGGGCACCCTGCCTGGAATCCTACAGTTCATGGGCTTTCAGACTTCTGTCTGTCATTTCTTAAAAAAACGCAAATTTTGAGAACGTCAATTCCTTGAGCCAGAGGCCACTTCAAGGGATCAGTGGTCAATTCCTAGTTTCAGATCATGTATTAGTGTTTGCATTTTACAGAAGCAACTGAGGTACCGAGGGGTCCCTGAAGACCATGTACTAGCTCAGCTTGACTGAGCTGGTCAGGTCTCCCCACCACCCCAGGCTGAGGAGGGATCAGCTGGGAGCTTGCCGGGGTGAAGTGGGCAGAGCACACTGAAATCAAGGCCAGGGTCTCAGAGGCCTGGGGGGCAGCAAGCCCTGGGTTCTGCTTCTGGTCCTGCCCAGGCTGTGCCTAGGAGCTGATCGGCAGGACTGCTCAGCTCTGCGTACTCTGTGGCCCTAGCACAGCGCCTGGTGCGTGGAAGCGCTCCATCTCCTTCAGTGGTGGTTGGATGCAGGGGTGGGGGGGGGTGCCTGGGAGCCAGCAGCCCCTCCTCCTCCTTCTTGGGGCTCTGCTGTGAGAAATACACTTACCCTGTGCTCTGAGCAGCCCCGGATCAGGCAAAGATTCTCCCTGTCAAGTGTGTGTTGTGCTTTCTGTCTGTGGCAAGTCCAGGAGCTGAGCTACACCGGAAAGAGGAGGGCGGATAAGAGGCACCCCTGAGAGTGCTGCTTGATTTTCAGCTTCCATCAAAGGCCACCGGCCCCAGCCCTTTAACCCTTTCCTGTTTGTCACCTTCCCCCACAGGGCTGGGGCTTTCCAGCCCTATTCCCCAGCGGCTCCAGGAGGCTTTCCACTCCCAGGACTTGGGCCAGGGAGGACCCCGGGAGAGAGGCGAGCGCAGGCGCCAGAAGCCTGGCAGGAAAAAGGTGGAGAGAACTGAACCTGGCTCTGGGGCGTTGGGGAGCAGAGCCAGGAAGGGAGCATTGTAGTCAGATGGCATCGCTCCTCTGCGCCACAGTCCTCCCTGCCTCTCACTGGCCTCCAAGCAGTCCTTTGCAAGGGTGACCACGGGAGATGCAGAGAAGGGCACTGCCGGGGCCCCCAGCAGTGGCAGACAGGCACAGAAAGGGGACATGGGGCTGGGAGAGCCACTGCCCACACGCCAGCACCAGACAGCCCACTGGGTGCCACCCTGCAGCTGCCCCACCCACCTTCCCACAGGGACCCTGCACACTCACCCCATCTCAGCTGCGGGGCATGCAGGCTTGTGGGACTGGGTGGCACTCCCAGAGCGTTCAGGGTTCGCTGTCATCCATGGCCAGTGCCCACAGCATCCTGGTGGTCATGGGCCCCAGGGACCCAAAGACTGGGCCAGTGTTAGTGGCCGAGTGCCACCGGAGTTGCTGGGAGCGCTGGGAGCTGAGGGTTGTCTCCCTTTGAAAACTCAGCTCCCTCCCAGCTGGCTAGCAGCGGCTCTTACACTTCCTGATTTTGTTCTTTCTCTCTCTCTCTTAAAGAGACAGGCAGCTGGGCCACCGCCTCCACTCCAGCAGTCAAGAGAAAGAGGGTGCTCTGGAGTTCCCAAGTGGAAGCTATAGGACAAAGGCATCTGAGCCACCCAGAGGCTGTGAACTGAGGCTGGGCCGCTGTGGCAGGCCGCGGGGTGCTATTTGGGCATCTCCTACAGTTCACTGGAGCAAGGACGTTTAGGGCTTGGCCCAGTCAACAGAGCAGGTTGGGCAAGTTAACCAAGTGGAGAGAGCTACCTGGAAAGACCCATGTCCCACACCCAGGAGCCCCAGGAGGTCCAGAACCCACGCCGGGGCACTCCCACGAGAAACGAGGGTCTGACTCATCTTCTCAGGGAGCCTGCAGAGGCTCAAGAGCAGACACTGGTGCCCACATAATGCTCTCCAGTGTGACCTCGAACACAGCACACAACCCCTCCTAGAGAGTTTTCTCATCCAAGGCATGAGGATACTAACATTCACTCTGTTGGTTTTGTGGATGACATGGAATAGTATATTTGGAAATGCTTGGGAGACTAGAAGGCACTTTACAGACAGGCACTGAAGCCATCAAGGCCCATACACCTTCAGTAATTTGCCCATGATCTTCAGAGACTGCTGGGGCTGGGACCTAGGCATGCCCACTTCCCAGCCAGGGCTTAATGTCCCAAAGGAAAAAATCCTAGGAGGCTGCAGAGGTCTGCCCTGCTCTGGTCAGCTCCAAGGTGACAGTTGGATAAGAAATGGTTAAAACCAGGAAATTCCATGTTTCTATAGCATGCTGGAGGGACTTTCCCACGGCCACACCTGGTGGTTTCCTCTGGCAGCCCCACCCCTACCTAGCTAGCACAGTGACACCAGAGCAGGAGCCTAGCTGGAAAGTGCCTCCTGCTCAGATAGACACTCCTGCCAATAAGCGGGCAGCCAGAGGTGCTACCCACTGGTTGTGACAGCAGGACCAAGAGCAACGTTCCCTGAGCTCCTCTTGCTCTCCACCCAAGATTCCCAGCTTTCCATCTGCCGTGGGCAATGGTACAATTGCACTTCCTGGGCACCCTGTGATGGGGTGGGGCCACGTGACTTCCCAACCAACCCCCATGTAATTGCTGATGCAAGACCCACCCCTTGTACCCTGACAGTGTGACTGTTACACAAGGTGACTGCTCTCTCAATCTGGGTCCCTGAGTGACGGTTATGAGCAGAGCCCCTGCTGGCCCACAAGGGACATGAAGCTTTGGGGAGAAATGTACAAGTTGTTTTAAGTCACAGGTTTGCAACATAACCTAGTCTATCCCTAAAAGTCTACCTATTTTTCCCTGATAAACCTGCTCAGTCCCCACCAGCACCCCTACCGTTCTCTCTCCAGCAAGCCCAATCTCTCTTTCCCAGTGTCTTAAGTACCCTCAAAAGCAATGAATGTGTCTAGGACCTACTAGGAGACAGGCACTGTGTGCAGAGGACACAAAGGCGAGACCTAGGTGCACCGCAGGAGCTGGGGTTCAGGACAGTGTGGTGAATGCTCTGAGAGATATACTTCAGCAGGTGGTGATTCTGTGAACCTGGGGGGCTGGGTGGTCAAGAAAGGCATGCCAGAAGACAGGACGCTCCACCAGACTTTGGAGAAAGGGGAGCTAGGCAGATAAGTGGGGGTCAAAAGTAAGGAATTCTAGGCAGTGGAAGACGTGCAGAGGCACGGAAGTATGAAAACAGGGTGACTTGTTCAGGGCACCACACATGGTCAGGGGAGAGAAAAGGGATAGAGGTGGGAGGTGGGCTGGAGCCCTGTGTGGTGACAATTTCGCTGGGCATCCTCTGTGGGGTCACGTCCTCTGTGTGGACAAAATGAATGAATGTCTTGCCTGTGATTTTTGAGCTGCTGGTCCCAGCTGGGCAGCGTGGCTATTGTTTTTCATCTGGGGTGGTGCAGGGGCCTGGCGCTCCTGAAGGGAAGAGGAAGTCTGAAAGAGGCCTCACCACATGTTCTCAAGTGGCTCTGAGGAGTCATAGAAATAGAAGTGGCAATTCAGAGAGGCAGGAAAAGGACCAGAGGTGGGAAGACGGGGTCTTCGATGGCAGCTCTCAGGAGAAAAGCTCAGGTCTGCCCTCTCCAAGAGGAGGCCGAGAATACAGTGGACGGGATGGGAGCTTGGCCATCACAGACGTTGGCGTCCTGACTCTACCACTTGCTTTGCAGACCTTGAGGAAGTCGCTGGACATTTCTCAGTGTTTGTCTAAAACAAAGAGATGAAGTGCCTGCCACCTGGTAGGCCCTGAGTAAATACTAGTCACCTTTTCTGCCTCCAAGGAAAAGGGAAAGGTCAAGGCAGGTGGGGCTGCGGCAGAGGGGGTGTTGTAAGCCAACACAGCGCGCAGTGTGTGCTCACTCAGGCATTTACGAAAGGCTGAGTGATGAGGTTTCGGAGCCCTTGCCACCTTCACCAGTCAGCGCTGCTAGGACCTTTGCTAGAGCGGGGAAAGAGGAACACACCCTGAAACCAGACCTGGCACCACTCCTCCATGCCACAGTGGGAAAAGATGCTCTGGGAGCAGCAGCACTGAAGGAAATTGGCCAGAGCCACCATGTGCTGCGGTCTTCCTCGGCGTGGAAAATGAGCGTTTCACGGATTCCCTTAACTCTTCAAACCCCCTCCTCACCATTCCCTCCCACTCTCTCAGCTCAAGCCTTTGCCTTAAAACTTCACGGAAACAAAAGAAGCAATCCAAAGGGAACTAACTCCCATGTCTTCTCACCCCCACATCCACTGCCTGCCTTGCATCACACGTGCCTCCTCTCCTGAGACAGAAGTGCCTTTTCTCTGGCCCTGGCCAACCCTCTCTTGCATATTCACTCCTGCCACTTAAAGGGGTCCTGCCCTTGAGCAAAGATGCATCAACGTTGTCCATTTCAAAAACAAAAGCCAGGTCCCTTGACCCCTTCTGATGCCCCCCATTTCAAAGCAACACCTCCGAGCTGCCAAGAGTTCCTGACTCCCCGTTTCTGTTCCATTTGCTACCCAGCCCACTCCAATGCGACTCATTTCCTCTCTACCGAAAATGCCCTTGTCCAGGTCACCAATGATTATCTTTCCTTGCTGGCGTCTTCTTACCACACCAGCATTTGACAGCCGATTCCTCCCTCCAGTTGAAACATCTCCTTCTCTTGGTTTCTGTGACACTGCTCTCCCAGCCCCCTACCTCTTGTCACTCGCTTCCTCTGTCCTTTGCTGGCTCCTTCTCTGTCGGATTTCTAATTAATGATGCCTTCTTTTTTTCATTTATATGTCCTTCCTGAGAATCTTAGTTTGAACACATCTATAAGGTAATGGTGCCCTGATTTGTTTTCAGGTATGATCTGTCCCTAAAACTCCATATGCACATAACCAAGCGTCAGAACTCCTGATTAAAGGTGCTACCCGTCCCCCCCGATAATGATTGTTCCTGAGCAACCCAGACACTATTTTACTACACTGTTTCATTTTCATTTGCTTATTTATCTGTTCTTCCTGAAACTAGAGATCTCCATTATCTTCCTGAAACTAGAGATCTCCATTATCCATTTCTCCTGTTCAGTATTGTAAGACAGTGCTTGGCACACAGTGAGGCTTCAAGTTTGATTGATCAGTGAGTCTTTGGCATATGTAATATGCCAGGGTTGCTAACTCCTGAGTATAAGGCAGCTTCATATACCTACAAATATAAATATTTAGATTAGCTCATTATAAAGACCATTTCCTAATTCATACCCCCTCCCCCTCGCCTCCTTTTTTGGTTTCTATCTGGGTGGAATGGGCCTGTGTTTCGATTGTGTTGTCACTTGTTTCCTCAAGCTCCCATCAGAATGTGACATAAATTAAGAGGATCCCAAAAGAATAGCCCACTTTTGCCTTCGGATTCTCTGAAAATCAGATTCTTTGGTCCTTGGCTCACAGCTGAAGACATTAACTCCATCTCATAGCCCGTCACCTCCACTCAGGAGTGGGAGCGCATCACAAGGTGACAGGACAGTTAAAATCAAGGGGCCAGTAAGAGAAGCTTGAGGTGTAGCTCTACCATTAAAGTGAGCGAGGGGAAAAGACGACAGGCTGGAAGGGTATGAGCACTGCGTCAGACATACAAGTGACAGGTGGTGACAAGCCTCATATATGTAAAGTGTCCAGTTGAGGGCCTGGGGTAGGACTCCGTGTTATCATTGAACACTGGGCATACCCTTGGATAGATTTCATCCATCGGCAGGGGCTTCTGGCATTAGAACGAGCCCACTAAGAATAAGTGTGGATCCTTAGGGACTCGAGGTTGCATTTAAGTTATCTTTGAATAACTTCACCTTCGAACTTATGATCTGCTAGAATCAAAATCTGAAGGAAAGAAAGCATTTCTCTATGCCCTCCTCCCCCACCCCTGTACTCAACACCAACAGCACAAACCTACTGGTCAGCTCTTCTCCCAGGGGCAGGGGGCTGCTGAGGGCAGAATGACTCAGGGCTTTGGCTGTAGAAGCACTAAGACCTCCAGTCATCTTTGGCTGTGGCTGGCAAAGCTTCCAAGCAACTTCGTAGGCCCTGCTCCTCCAGGCAGGGAAATCTGACTAGAGATAGAAATGGAACAGTCCTCGTTGAAAATATGGGAGGTGGATTCTGTGGAGGAAATGGTTCTCATGGCAACAGACTGCCCAGTGGAGAGAGGGACGTCTTTCTACACCACCTCTTAGGTTCCTCACATGGGCTAAATAGAAATGCTAGGGGGGAAAAATCCACATTCTAAATGTAGCTATGCTGCGTCTGGTTGCGGGAGGGAGAAGGCGGCTGGCTCCCAAGGTCACTTAATGTCTCCTTCTGTTGCCAGGCAGGGTTTGGTTACCATGGACAAATCACAATCCATCCTAGGCAGCGGGACTCGTGGAGTGGAGGTCTCAGGGAGTGGAGAAGGGATACAAACTGCAGCATCGAAACCTAAAAACGTATTTTATTTCGAAGTTGTGCTTTGGATTTTCCCCAATCCAACACCTGTTGAGCGACAGTCTTAGGTTCACACAAAGCATCTCCAAGCATACATACAATATTCCAGTTATCAACACTATTTAAAGAATATACCATTGTACACAAACGTGACATACAAGTCAGACGCCACAACATTGCAATTCCCTGGAAGATCTAACTTCTCTTCTGAACGTGAAGTACATCCACACCAGCCCTTCCAGTGGTCTGTTCATCCTGCTGCTGGCGTCATCTCTCCTTATCTCCTTGGGGAGAAACCAGGGTGCCCTGAGGAGGTTGGCTGAGACCAGTGTTTCCAGTTTCCAGGCTGCTGGCTGCAAACTCCTCTTTTTTCAAATTGGGATGCTGGTAGCCCCACCCCACCTCTGTTCCCCAGACTGACCCATAAGAGTCTACACCAAGAAAAGGATCCATGCCCCAGGGGCCAGAGTGGGGCCCTTTGAAGCATCATGCTGGTTTAGGCGAGCATGTTTCAGGAAGACTGGTCTCCCTAGGCCTGGGGTGGCCAGCTCCTTTTGGCTTTTCGGTGTAAAAATCACAGTGTGCAACCTGAATTCCAGTTGACTGCAATGAGCTCTGCCGAGGAGGACTCTCCTTCTATGGGTTCCTAGTCCTCTCGACAGGACCATCTCACAAGTGTCAGGAGCACCAGAGAGAGGAAGACAACTAGGCTCCCAGAGCCGGGGGAGTCGGTGACCATTCACACACTGTCCAGTTCATGATGCAAATCAGCATGTGGATAGTAAGCCAAGGGGATATGAACACAGTCACGTACAGGGCTGCAAGAGAAATAAGGCAGGAACAGAACAGGCCCAAAGCGTTGTCATTAAGAAAGCGTTGCTTTTACTTTCTTAGAGAGGAGTGTGCTGGAGGGAGGAGAAAAGGTAGGCATGAGTACCAATTTGGATCAGTTGGATGGAAAGGAATGTAAAGTGAAGGGTGGGGTTCCATTTTCAGCAAGGAAACAGATTCTTGGGTATGAAAGACCCTGTTGGCTCAAGACCTGCCTAAGTCCAGGTGACAAAGGACAGGCCACTAAACAAAGCAACAAAAGCCAAGAATCCAGAGGACTATGGGTTGCCCGTCATAGATTGACTCACTTCATTGAAGGAGCTCTTCATTTCTCCCTTTCATCTCTTGGAATGGTTTTCCTGGTGTTGCAGGTTATCCTTCTAATTAGTAATTTCCCACAAAGCTCCTCTTTTCCTTAACACAGAATGAGGAAAATCCCACCACTTCCACTATCAACTACCAACTTCAAAATGTTGGTCCAGAAAGGATCTTCTAGGCGAAAGAAAAGAAAATTCAGATTTTCCTATGTGAATGGCAACCCATCTCTCCTGAACTACAGAAAATAATAAGGCTACAAGTGCAGCTTTAAAACCAGAAAACAAACAAGAGGAATGAGTTTCACCTTAAACTCAAGTAGGTGTCTCAGACTCGTGAGCCTGGGATGTGACTGTCCCTAGCTCTGGTCCTGCTGGGACAACATGATGCTGGGGGAGCTGGACAACCGGCACCGGCTTGGGAGCCTGGATTAAAGCAGACGAGGGCATCTGTTTTGCCTTTTGGAGGTGAACCAGAAAACAGGCCCAAATATTCAGCATCCAATTTTTAATTTTCCTAGATTCCGGCCTTTGGGAAGACATTAGTGACCGTGGGGCCAAGGTTCTCTTAGTTGTCCTTATTTGGATTAAGAAAACAGGTTTTAAGGAGAAATGTCTCTCTTTAATCTAACTAGGGCTCTCCCAAGCCCCTGTTGGTCCCTGATGAGAGACCTTACAGAATAACCAAACTAGGGGGTGAGCTTAGGATAAGCTTTCATTTGGGAATACTTCTGGGGATAGCAAAGCTGAATTTAATTTTTAATAGGATAATGTATTTTAGGTCTTAAGTGCCAAACAAGTGGAAGCACCCATTTCTTACCTTTTCCAAACTTGCCATAAACACAATAAAACTCTCTTAAGACTCTTTACCCTAAAAGGAACCAGCTATAAAGCCGTCTAATACAGGAAAATGTCGTAAATGGAAAACGGTCCATCCGAGACAAAGACAGGAATCCGAGAAATGTCTATACATTCAGAAAAACTTGAGAAGTTCCCTAATAAGACTGGGTTGTAGTAGTTCCAGAGGATGGAGCAGAGCAAAAGCAAACACCAATGACCAATCCACATCAATAGAAAGAAGACAGCGAGAAAGCCCCCAACCCCCAAACAGATTACAGGATTGAGTCCCATCCTGCTCAATTCCACATGATGGAGCGATTTCAAAGGCTAGGCTCTCTGGCCAGGACAGAACAAGATTTGTAACGGAAACAGAGACCCCTGGTGGCTCCTGTGTGAACTGCCACAATAACTTACAAAGAGACCGTCTAGGACCAGGAGAGACTTACACATGCCAGAGACTAGAAAAGTGTGTGTGTGTGTGTGTGTGTGTGTGTGTGTGTTTAAAACGAAGCATGGACTAAACGGACTATATATGATTCTCTATAATCAGTACCCAAAACAAGATGCCACTGAGAGCTAGATGTCAGTAGCTAATCATCTGGTCAGGCATCCCCTATGTCTGAGGGGATTGAGGCTTCTGCCCATGTCTTCATGACTTGCCTGGCCAGGTTTCACAGTGACCTGATAATGAAAAAAATCTATCTCTGGCTAACCTAAGAACAGTATGTACTGTAGCTGGCTGGGTTACGACAACTGGGGGAAGCAGAGGGCAGTGGGAAGGGCAGGGCAGGGTGATAATGAGGGCTTCATTCTCAAGGTTTTGGGTGATGGGAAGGCTAATTCCTGCAAGAACAACTTAGAATCTAATTTTCAACTGAAGTCCCCAAGCTAGTTAAATAGGAAGATTTTTTATAACAGTCGGTCCCTCCAGTCCCCTTGTCTAGAACAATTAAATTATATCCCTCAGACAGTACAAGACTTGTCAGTGGACTGTGGGGAAGCTGATGAGTTGACACCAGGGCTAGTGGCATTTGTTTTGGGGAAGACAGTGGGCTTGGGCCGTGTAGCTGGCGGCTTGACCGGGGCAGCCATCTTGACAGACTTCACAGGCCGGAAGGCGCAGGCGATGTCCCCAGCAGTGCTGGCACTGCGCTGGAAGGCGGGTTCGGGGTCCTTGAGGAGCTGGGTGTGCAGGGGGCTGGAGGGCTCTGATGTGGGGGCCACCACTGGGGAGGTTTTGAGGGGCTCCAAGGTGTCCAGAACCACGTCAGGGGTGTGCTTGACGGTGCTCTGCCGTTCCAGCTCTCGCAGCTCGTTCAAGGCAGAGTTCATAGTTGCCTCAATATCCTGAAAATCAGGAAAAAGGAAGAGGTGAGGCAAATGTAGGGAGAAGTCCCCCAAGGATCCTATTTCAACACCATAGGCCAAATTGTGGAGAAACCAACTGCAATGAGATGTCCAGATTATTTTACTTGGCCAAAATCCTTGAACATATGAATGTTCAGAATGTGGGGGGAGGGGGACAAAGGGATTTTCATTATCGTGAGATTTTTTTTTTTCCTTTAGAAAGAGTGTTGAGATGTTTTTTAGAGTCCTTGGGCTTCAGAGATATGCACTGAAACATCTACGGATGAACTAAGAGTGGCCAGGAGTTTGGTCATGAGTATGTGGGATTCATGATCCAGTTCTCTCTACTTTTATAGGTGCTTGAAATTGTACATAATAAACATTTGTTTTCAAGTGGTAGAGATGAAGTAGGATCTTTGTTCTCTTGGACTTCAAGGCTGAAGGTTAAGAGGGTTAGGCCTTCCTCCTCAAGGGCTGAGGAAAAGGTCAAGAGCCCTGGCCCTGAAGATTCATCAGGACACCTCCTTGACCCACCCCCTACCCAACTTGAAAAAAAACATTTCCTTCTACCCATCACCAAGAGAGGGGACCAAAGAATGACCAGGAGGGGGCGCTAGAGCCCACATAGGTGGATCACCTGAAAGTCACAGTGAAACACAGCAGATCTTAGGAAATCGCAGTCCTAGCTCAGGGGCTCAAGGCAGAACCAAAGACCCTTAGTATGAAGCCAGCTAGCTGCCTCCCAGGGAGACCTCCTAGCTCCCTCCCTCTCTCCCTCCCTCCTCACACATACGTGTGTGGCACCCCCCCAAACCACCACAGGGCTCCTCCCTTGATATCAGGCTCACATTGAAAGATTGTATGTCTCAGGCAAAGGCCCTTGCTTAAGGTATCTTGGTCCTCCAGGGTGATCCATGAGTTCTGTTGACAGCGATTCAATTTCTCTCACCCCTACAATGTTCTCAAACCTTAAAAATGTTCAGGAAGAGCTGCGTCTCCCTCCACAGCCCCGCTCTGCAGCTCGAGTCTGTCCCAGCTGTGTACCTATTCTGCCATTCCTATTAACACCTGGCCAAAGAGGGAGATGGGAGGATTCCCCAGGTGTAATGCAGACTGCAGCCCAGAGCTTCAGTAGCGGCACAAGAATAGAAGGCTAGCAAAGCAAGACATCTCAGGCCCGGAGCTTAATACCGAGCTCGCCAGGTACACCTTCCCTGAGCAGAGCGCCACAGTTAAGCCAATAGAGACCACACCCAGCCTCTATTGTCCCCTGGAAGATGGGGTGAGGAGAATCTCAACTGAGTTGAGACAGAAGAGGGTAACAATGAGCCCTCCGTTCCTACCTGGTCTAACGAAAATTATAGAGTTGGGAGAGACGTCTGAGTGAGCTGCTTGGAGTGAGCCTGGTAGTCGGATTTTTAGAGGTGGGGTTGGATCTCTAATATTTCATGGGAAACAGAGACTCGTCAGTGTGGTGCATACACGGAAAGAAGACCCCTGTAACCAGGGAGCTCACCTCCAGGGCATCTGGAGACTTGGGCTGGAAACCTTCTAGTACCTGCGGCCCCGGTGGCAGAGTATTTTGGGGACTTCAAGACCAGGAGCAGACAGTTGACTGACCAACCATCTACCACTAGGGACCAGATATTAGCCTCAGGAAATGGGACGGTGGGGACACACAGAGCGATATAAAAATGTGGCCAGAATTACATCTGAGCCTCAATGCTCGGGCAGCTTCCCAAAGTCTAGCAGGGTCTCGAGACTTGAAACTTGGGCTGAACGGACTCTATCAAAATACTCTATCTGTTACTACTGGCTTAAAAAAATTACAACAGCCTTACAAATAGCCCATATAAGAGCAAGAAGCCGGAATTCTTTTCTTCTGTCTTCAAGTTATTCTTGGGGAGGGGTCAGCAAATGTCTTGGAAAGCTATCTTATCAGGTCCAGATGTCCAACAGCCCCTGAGCTCAGTCTACAATGTACAAAGCTACATTCTGTTTCAAGCTCTGTCCTTATCAGCATGGGCTGCACTAAGCAGTAGCGACAAGTGAAGACTCATGACAGCTGTTTGTCCAGGAGCCTGCAGTTACCTGTGCAATGACCTCAGGATCCACAGGCCGATGGTTATTGAAGCTTTTTGACCTTCCAGCTGTCACTGTCTTCCGGATCTGTGGACTGTCCAGCCGATTTTTCAGGGACGAGTGGCGGCTGATGGAGTTGAGGCTCCCATGCCCACTGATGGAACACTTATCTGGCCCTTCCTTGGGGAGACTCTGGCTCATGATGGGCTGGGAAGATGGGCGGCAGCTAGCCCCCGCCCCCGGGGAGGTGGAGTCAGTCAGGGAACCGCTCAGCCCATGGCTGTCACTCCGAAATGTTTTCCGGATGCTCCCGGATTCTGGCCGTTTCCTTTGCCTTCAATCACAAACAGAGAGGGCAGTGTGACCAGGGAGCCCCGGCTGTAAGGAAGCTAGGATGCGTGAAAGAGGGGCAGACGCTGGCACCCAGCGACTTCTGGAAGGAAAGGGACACACAGCCGGCTCTCTTCCTTGCTTTCTCCATGTCTCTGTTCCCCTGCCACCCCCACCTGGGTAAAGGAGAAATGGATACTTACTTGGTAGTTGTGGGTTTTGAGTTCTCAAGATGTAAGGTGCTGTCAGGAAAAATGTCTGATTAAGCGCAAGTTTCTAATGGGAGAGAGGTTCATGGAAAGGCCCTGCTATTACCTGCTTTGAACAGAAACCATGCCCCAGGTAGGAGAAAAAGTCTCACCATCACCAAGGATTGAGGAATTGCTGGTAAGAAGAGAGTGGACGTTTCCAAATTTTAGCCTGTTTCTTAGTCCAACTACAAGGCTGTAATCATTTTGGGCCTTGGCAAGAGGCTGTTCGTTGCTTCTTTTTTTTCAGACATGGAACAGAATATTTTTCAAGAGGCTGCAATGTTGCATAGTTAGGGCCAAGTTTGTGCATTTTCTTAGGGTGAAAATACATCTACATGACCCTAAGTCACCCAGCACTGGGTTGAACCCTGGCTCTGACTCAGTCTGTTTCAGACCACTAAGGTTTCTCATACAAAATGGTTTGGCAGAGTCCTCGTATGGGTGTTGTCTACTGCTGAATAATCTCATTTTCTTTTGGAATCAGATTCTAAAGGACCTACTCTAAGAAGCAGTAACACTTCTGGTCTGGGATGGCAGCTGAGCAGCTCTGATCTTGAATCCATGAAGGGCAACTGGGCTGAGGTGGCAGCTAAGGATGGAAGAGGGGTAGGGGCAGGGCCCGTGTTCTAAGTCAGTCCTGGCCCTCTGCACTGGTGAGGTCTTCCTCATTTATGTCCCCAGGGCCTGGTCCAGGACCTGGAATGTATCATAGTGGCTACTCCATGAAGCTGCCTGCTCAGTTTAGCCATGGGGGCCAGCCATGCTTGAGTGAAAAAAATGATGTTTCTTAGTGCCTTACAGGGAGGGCCCAGCTGAAAAGACTTCCTCTGCACCCCAACTCCAACGGCAGGCGGAATCGATCACTTCCTCTTTTGCTCCTTCAGAGCATTTATAGCACTGCTGTTTAGTTACCTGTCTACATAGCATTTATCCTGTCAGAGCTCTGAGGCCAGGGGCTGTCATATCCCTCTCGGAATAACCAGTATCAGTGCTCCGGCATAACAGTAGATGCTCAATAAACAAGTGGAATTAAATTGAAAAACCACACCCCAATTACTCTGCTGATTTCCTTTTTCCACTTGAGGATGGATGACTACCAAGGCGAGAGCTGCTGAGTGGCCCGGTGTGCGCCAGGCCCTAGGCCAGGCCCCAGGGATGCAAAAAGAGGAAGACAGAGTTCCTGGTTTCCAAGAGCTCCGCCTGGTGGGGGATGTAAGTGCAGCTTGAGTCCTGAGAGATATTCAAAAGACTTTGGGGAGACAGAATAAGGACACCTAACTCAGCCCTGAGGAACGCGAGGGTGTCAGAAAGGCTTCCCCAAAGAGGGAAACCTTCAGACTGTGTCTTGAAGGGAGAGGAACAGGTAATTAGGAGAGAAACAGCAGGTGTGAAGGTCCAGGGGTGGTAGAGAACCCGGGCTCTCAGGAAAGTGAGGGGCCTTGGGAGGAGCGGTGGTGGGGCAGGAGTTGAGGCTGGATGGCAGAGTCACTCCTGAGGGTGTGACGTGCCCGGAGGCTGCTGCTCCCCATTGACAACTGGTATCCGGGTGGACCAGGTCCTCCAAACGCCCCATCCTGACACCATCAAGCAGGGAGCTCAAGAGAACCTCCTTGACTTTCTACCAGATGTTCGTTCTTCTTTTATTCTTGACTGTTTCAGCTAGGCCTCTCTCTAACTCCTTTGTACGAACGGCAGCAAATACATGACGGCTTAAAAATATGTACCTAACTAATTATCTAACTCTCCCTCCACCAATCCCGCCTGGGCTACTGGGTTAATTACAGGCTTATAACCTTATGATTACAGGTTTATAATTAACATAGACTTGTAAATAAGGAAAAAGAAGAATGTGATTAGCCCACAGTCGCTTTTTACTAGCTTGCCCTCCCAGCAAGGCACTATGCTGGAGGGAAATAAATAAAATCCTCAATCATTTTTACTGATCTGACTTCATGTATAAACTACACTGACTAAGTGAGCTGAATAAGCTACTTGACTAACTCGAGGGCGAAAGAGATGGAGAAGAGCCACGTGCCCCAACCACGCCCCCTGCTACCGTCTGGTTGGAAAGAAGCCAAGAGATCTGGGCGACCTGGTGCAGTTTAAAAACAACAAGCATCTTTTATTCTCCTTCCAGTTTCAGTGTCCAGAGGCTATGGTTAACAGGTTTTCAATGTGCAAATCATTTCATTCCTCCAAAGCCAGAGGGGAATAAAAACTGTACATCGTTTCCAATCCATATTCATCAGGAGCGCCCTGGGGCTTGTCATCCTGCTGGCTCTGGGCCAAGTTTCAGGGTCTGGCGGAAAGAGGTCTGTAGGCTTTGGGACTTGGTGTCTGGCCCCTTGAGATGAGATTAGTTCTCCAATAACCTGAATGTCTCGAGGGGAGGCAGCAGCACGCAGGCGTGGGATCCCTCTAGGCAGCCAGATCGGGGGTGTGGGTGGAGTTAAAACCCCAAAGATGTTGCTAACAGCCACAGTGAAAGCTGGGGGCACAGTTAAGAGCCTGCTGGACAGGAGTGGGAATCTGCAAAGGGTCTAATAGGGAAGGATAATACACAAGGCTAAAGCAACAGGGGAAAACAGAAAATGATGTTTCCTTGTGTTAAAGAGCAGAGAGAAAGGGAGCTAGAGTTAGACAATGAATAGAGAGCTTAGGGGGCACCGTGGTCTCCTTTCCTCCACAGGAGTGACTGCGGGGCAGGGGAGAAACAGACACACATCTAAACAAACCCATCTGGGCTAACACGAGCCTAGTGGAAGACACACAAGACTTCGGATCTTCGGGCAGGCAAGGGCCAAAGAAGACAACACAGACTACTATTTGAGTAAGAATTGGAAAAGAGAAGGCATCTCTGAGAAACAGGGCAAAAGCAGGTTGCCTACAGTGACCAAAGCTTTGGCCAAAGCTTTAGCAGTCGGACAGCCAGGAAGGTCGGAGCTGAGACGCTGCGAGAACACACCACGGAGGCCCCTTCCACGGCACGAGGGCAGCTAGCTGGAACCTGGGCCTGCTGAGGAGGCCTGAGCGAGCTTCCTCAGCCCTGTCTGCCTGGTAGCAGCAAGGAGCACATGCAAACTGTTAGGCCCGGGGGAGCCGGGAGCCCTCTGTGCAGCACAGGAATGGAGAGGGGGCGCCAGGCCCGAGGGTGAGGCTGGGTGAGGCAAGTCATTCAGAGGAGCAGAAAATGAAAAGCAGAGCTTACTTGTTGATGTTTGCAAGATAAATATCGGCTACATGACCCCCACTGGGACAGCCGGCCCCCGTTCTGGCTGTCACCTTTTCTTCAGGTGGCTCAGAAATGACCTCAATCTCAGACTTTGGACTGGACCTCTCCACGACACCGTCCTCGCTGGGGGAAAAGGGGCAGGCAGGCAGGGAAAACAACACAAAAAGCAGAGTTAACTTGGCAATATGGCCCGCCCCCACACACACACACATGCGCGCGTGACCCCACAATGGCTCTGGCAGCAGCAGCGTCTGGCTGAGCTAGCTCTGTGAGCAGAGGCGAGGAAACCTAACGGTCTTGGGAGGGTTGTTTAAATAAAAATAAATAGTCCCGCTGAGTTCTGTGGGATCCTCAGTAACTCCGGAGAGCTGAGCTAGGGGACACCTGGGCTCGTGGTCTCTGCCTTCTACCCCACGCTGCTGTGCTGGGGCCACCTCCTGGAGAGAGAGGAGGCCAGTCCAGGTTGCGGTATATTTGCTGAGGTCCTGAGCATTGCTGGGTAAGGACAGTCCGCTCTGCGGTGGCTCTGCAGATGCCGACGTTGAGGCAGGACCCCACCACACTCTGTCGTAGCGTATCCAGCCCCGCTTAGAGCGTCCTGGCTGGTCCCGGGTCTCTGCACTGCTCTCCTGGCCCCTCTGGCTACTGGTGACAAAGGAAGCCCCGTCTCCCCCACAAGTCATCTTCTCTCAGTCCTGTAGTGAAGTCATAATGCTAAGTTTGGGAGGGTCCTGCCCACGCACTGATGGCCACCAGGTTTGCGATGTTATCAACAGGGAGGAGTTCCCTGCAGAAGGAGCTGGGGAGAGGCTGGGAGGGTGCAGACTCATTCAGGATACCAACCTTTAAAAAATAATATGAAGGGAAGGGCTAAAAACACTGACAGCATCATAGCCAAGAGGAGGGAGCTAGGGCCAGAAGCAGGGCAAAGGGGCCGGGAGGCTTGCTTGGGGGCCACGGGGAAAAGCCTTCCTGCCGGGAGCCAATGCTTCAAAGAGAGGGAACCAACTGACAGCCCATCTGATGACGTCTCCTAGGACCAGTGCACATTCTCTTTATTCCCTGACATGCTTTCCCCTCCTCTCCCGTCTTTCCCTAAGTCTGCCTCATCGGGGTTAGATAAACTGGGTCATTTCTACAAGGCTGCTTAAAGCTAGATTTGTCTTAGAAAAGGAACTAACTCATCCTTTTCATTTAAGTGGAAAAACGCCATCAGTGGCCCATCAGGTGGAGGTGGACATAGTTGTTTAAAAAAAAGGAAGAGAAGTAAAAATGTTTTCCCAACCTGATCTTTCCAGAAAGGAAATGTGAGTGGTCAAATAATAACCCCGCATTATCACTCATCAGGCATAAGTGTGGATGAGCACTGGCTGGCAAGTTTCTCATGACAGGGGTGAGGGCATGGGGGCGTCGAGGCTGGGTGTGGGAGGGCAGTGGAGGACTGATCTGCAGGGGAAAACAGTGTGGAGAGATTAAACAACAATTCCCCACTGAGTCTGGGGGTTCTTCAAGGAACTGTGTGAGCTCATGACCGTGCTGGTACATGGTCTCCATGCTGGGGGTTGGTCTCCCTCATCTTCCTATGGCTCCAGAAATAAAGCCTCTCTCCCACAATGCAGCCAGGGACCCCTAAAGGTGCAGGGGGCCCAACGTACGTGTCTTGGACCACGATGTACTGATGGGGGATGAGTCCGTCGATGCCATTGTGCCGGCCTTCCCACCAGTCGTCGGAAGCCCGCTGGTAAAGCAGCAGGGATGCCCCCTTCTTGAAGGATAGCTCTCGGGCTGTCCGGCCCACATAGTCAAACTTGGCAATGGCCTCGATGGGCTCAGACTCTGAGAGCAGGGAAAAGAAGGAAACACATGTTGTTGGGACTCACAGACTCAGGAAAGCGAGAGGAAACGCCCAGTCAGCTGAACTTACAGTGGTGGGAAGCTAACCTTGTATGAAAAATAGGCCATGGAAAATGTATAAAGCAGGTAACTCCCGTGGAGACTGTACCCTCATCCTGAACGCACCTGTATACCCTTTCCGGCCTTTGCTCACACTGTTCCCCCCACCAGGGACCCCCGTCTCTCTCATCTACCTAATGAAACACATGAAGTCACAACTCAAACATCACCTGCTTCTGATAGTAACTTCTTCGGTGCTTCCGGAGGGAGCTCTTTAGGCCAACCTCTACCATTGAACTTGCCGTACTGTATTTGTAAGCATTATTTCTTTTCTGATTATAAAATAGCTCCATTAACTATATAACACTTATCATATTTTCAATAATTTGTTATCTATTCTCCCTATTAGAACATGAGCTTTTAGTCTCTATAAAAAGAAAATAACTTGCCAAATCAACTTTCCAAGGAGCAAAATATGGAAATGTATTTTGTGGACAATATATGGAAAAATGTGCATAAAAATGATTGGAAAAATTAAAAAGGGTTTGCAAACGCAATTTATTTTTACTTTTCTGTGAACTTCCATCTCCTCGTCTATAAAACAGATCCCTGCACTTTTTGCATCAAGTTACAAGGAGTCAATTAACAATAATTTTAAAAAATTAAATGTATGGGGTAACATTGTTAATAATATATCAATTTCAGGTGTACAACTTTATGACATCCGTATACGCTATTGTGTGCTCCCTACAGGAAGTCTAGTACCCTTCCGTCACCATAAATTTGAGCCCTTGACCTTCTTATCCTCCTCCACTCCCCTTCCCCTTTGGTAACCACCATTCTATTGTCTCTATCTATCAGTTTGGTTTTTTGTTTGTTTGTTCAGATTAATAACAATTTGTAAAAGTGTTTAGAACAGCGCCTGGCCCATAGTAAATGCTATGTATGTGTGAGTCATTCTTCTTATTGTCACCATTATTAATATCTGTTTTGGGCTGCAGGTAGAGGTCAGAGAGCAAAAAGAAGGCCCCCAGAAACCTGGAACCTGAGGTTTTGGTCAGATATTCTGAGTAGTGAAGAGAAAGGCTACTTGACAAACAAGACCATGCCTAGACAGCCCTGGCTCAAGTCTGCTCCTGAATGGGAGGGCTGAGATCTCACTACAGGAGGCAGACCACAGAAGGCCTATCTATGTATCCCAATCTCAGTTCTGTACAGCCTCAGGTATTGTACATGACCTCTCTGACCTCAGTTTTCTCCATGATAAAACAGCAGCTCTATCTATTTCATCAGGGGTTAGGAGATAAGACGTCTGGAGTGCTGGGCACACGGTAGGCTCTAACCAAATATGAACTTCCCTAGTTCACCTACTCCCCTCCCATAATGTGGCAAATTATCATACCGATCCGTCTGACATCAGGATCCAAATAAGCAGCCCTAATTGTTTCTAAAAGCTGGCTAGGGATTGTAGAACTCACAGCAAGGCAGAGAACAGGGAAAGCTCTGCACACTGTGCCATTTCATTCTCATGCCCAGAAAATTCTGAGGCCTCTTGTCAGTTACTCAGTCTTCCAGAGCCCAAGTGATCCAAAAATGAGGTGCGGAACTGTCAGAAAGAGGGGGAAATGCGCTGCTGGCTGGACAGACCCTAATCAATCATGGGTACTGCCGAGGGGCCTGCGGATGACAGCTGTGCATTCCACCTCTTGATACACACCCATCAGGCCACGCGGCGCTTGCACGTCTGTGCTCTGGAAAGGGTCAGTTTTTCCAGTTGGTGGGCGTGAAAGCGTGTGGTTTCTGTGCCCTGATTTCCACTCCCCTCTGGCTTGCTTCCGTTGGGTTTTTGGCATCCAGCTTTCCTATCCCCAGGCTTACTGATTTCCAAATGAGCTCTCCTTCACTTTGGTCTCTAGCTACCTGGCGGGAGTCTGGCCTGTGACAGGGGCTGACGTCACGCTGATGAGACAAGGAGCTGGGAGGCGGGTGAAGGGCAGGGTTTTGGGGCAAGAAGGCTGAAGGGCTATGAAAGGTCTAGTTCTTCACCTCTGGTCTAATACAGGGACCATTCTGTTTAAGAAGGTGGGCTGCTTCTTTGAGAAAGGGGAAGAATTAAAGGAGGGCTCCCTGCCTGTCTTCAGGGGACTGCTGAGCAGGGAGGTTCATCAGGAGCACAGATGGCCTTCAACCCTGGTGGCCCCACTGACCCCAAGCAGGACCTCGTACCGTCATCGCTTGTGTGGTGCTCTGTGGTCACATCCTGGGTGGAGTCTTCAGCCGAGGTAGTCTCTCCATGAGGGCTGTCGCTGCAACAGAAGCAAGAGTAATCGGGACCTCAGCGCTGGCTTACAAAATTCATGTCTTCTTCCTCAGAGCAAGGGCATGGCATCTATCTATGCTCTCTATATTCTGATTGCACACTAGAGACAAATGCTAGCAATGAAATATAAGGCTTCCGAGGTTCTCCAGTCCAACTCCTGCTACAAAATCTATTTGAGACTACAGTTAGGAACATTTGAGTTGCGAACTTTCACAGATACGAACGGTGGTGATGTGGAGGGGATTGCTAGGAAGCGCAAAGCAATAACCATGGAAACAAAAGTGAAAATAATTGAGAGATTGGACTGAGGCAAAAAGATGGTAGACGTCACTTGTTCTTATAACATGAATCGTTCAACCATTGGCTTTACATTGTATACTGTATTTGTGTCAAAGGTGTATAAGACTCACTTTGTTGGACTTACGAATGAATCCGACTTACGAACGTTCTCCCGGAACTGAACTCATTCATAAGTCGGGGACTTACTGTACTTAGAATATCTTGAGACAAAGGGAACCCCTTTTGAACTCATAAATCTTTTAGAAAACACGGAACCACTCAACTCCTCCCAGGGCTGTTTCTCTAGGTGAATTAGTTTCCGGAGGGGACATGGTGGAAGAAATACACTAGGCTTTAGTATCAGATACCACTGGATCCAAAGGCCAGCTGACACTTGGTAGCTGTGTGATCCTAGGCAAGTTACTTAATCTCTTTAAGCATCAGCTACTTAATCTATAAATTGAGGATAATGGCGTGTATACCTCACAGAATTGTGTGAGGATTCAATGAAGTAAGAGGGGGTGATTAATAAGTGGTACTTCCTGTCCTTCTGTCTCATTTTGCTTGACGCCTCTATGCTGCTTCGTGAGCGAGCCTGTGTGCTTGTGACAAAGTAGGAGGCGAATCGCGGAACTGGGGGTGGGGCAGGGGAAACACGCGTAGGGGAAGAGAAGGCTGCTGTGGGCTGGACTCCGCAAGAGGACAGGGGATGGAAGCTGTGTCAGATTCTTGGAAAAACTCACAGAGTCTAAAACCACCCAGGGCTGAGACTCGAGAATGGCCAGGGCAGTTAGTAGGAAAGTGGGTTCGCCTCTTGATCTCCTGGCCTGTGGACTTCAGAGTGCGTGGGGATAGGTGGGCACCAGGATGCTCTGACTTCCAGAAAGGTAGAAAAACCCACAAGCCCTGTTCATTTCTAAAGGTTCTTCCTCTGGCAGTTGGTGGTAACGAATGAGCCTTTCCCAGTAGTTCTATGGAACCATCATCCCCTCATCCCACCGCCCAGCCTCAGGTTTCTACCTTTGAGCCTACAGCCTCTCCCTCCTCATGGGATGAGTCCTTCAGTCCCTTCAAAATTCCTCAAAGACCAGGGGACCACTTCAGAACTCACCTCATGTGAAGCAAGTCCGTTCCAAGGAGGTTCTTAGACTCCAGAGAACAATATTCTGGGAAGACGTTACAGAGATTCTTCTTTGTCAAAAACTGTGGGCATGATTTCTCACTCTTTTCTGGGCCTAAAAACCCTCTGATGGGTTTGGTGACATGCTGGAAACCGTCAGAGCCCCAGGAGTGCACAGGGCGAAGGCTCACTTTCCCCAGGGCTCCAAGCCCATCGATGGGGCCATCCACTAAGGGCTAGTCGTCCTCAAACTTCAGGGAGCCCGGGATGGCTTGTTAAAATCAGGCTGCCTCGTCCCCCAGGTTTCTGATTCACTAGGTCTGTTTGCATTTCTAACCAGTCCCACATGATGTAGGTGCTGTTGGTCTGGGGACCCCACTTTGAAAGCCACTGCTCTAAGGTAAAGGCAAGATGATACGTTTTAAGGTCCCCTCTAGTCTTAAAATCCTATGCTTCTCTCGTTCCACACCTGCACCCCAGCACCCCCAGGCCCACCAACACCTGTCGTCGCAGAAGAAGCCCAGCATGCCACCTGGCGGGCGTTCCTAGGAAACCGGGTTCCAGTCTCAAGACTGGTAGGCGTGGTGAGACGGAGCTGGCCTCTCCTCTCCACCGCTGCGGGGAGGCCAAGGGGCCTGGTACTCCCTCTTCCTAGCTGTTCTGGTCTCCTGGCCATTCTCCAGGATTCTGGGGCTCTAGCACCCCTTTTCCCACTCCGCCTTCACCTCCTCATCCATCTTAGCTCACTGCACTGGCACGTCCCACTATTCCCAAAGAAGAGGAGGGGCTGGGCATCTTCTCAGTGGGTGTGAATCCAGAGGTCAGGCAGTCCCTCTAACCCCAAAGTCATTTACTCTTGACCCTCGGGTGCTTCTGGCCTGAGGCCCGGGCCCACCCACCCAGTCTGCGGTAGGAACATCCCTGACTCATCTTGTGGTTTTTCCAGAGGCCGCTAACAAATGTCGGGAGTACAACAAACAACAAGGGGCAGAGGGGAGTACCTTGGAGAACTGGCGGAAGCTGCCCTCTGGTCCTGCTCCTGGAGCCACCCCTCCGCACCCCCTGCTGGGGCCGTGGGGGCTCTGTGACCTGGGATCAGTCCAGAGCAGGCAGTGGTTTGATATTTGAGAAGTGAGGGCAGACTTTAGAGGGAAGGTAAAAAGCAGGAATTCGGAACACTATCCCACAGCTTTTCAACACTCATGCAAGGGGGGAACCAACTCTCCAAGTCACGTGCACAAGGACAGCTCCCTGGAGCTGCCGAGCTAGTAGGCTGAGACCGAACAACCTCCCAGGTCCCCACCGACCATCTGTCAATGACAAAAAACTCTCTCTGCAAGCTGGCAAGCCTAGGTTCCTCCAGTTCCGACCCAGACGCTAGGATCTGTGGGACAGCGGAGAAGACTGGACAGGGATGTCAGGGATATTTTTATGTTTAGACACATGAATATCATTTTCTTCCCTTCCATGGGCAGGACGCTCCTTCTGTGGAGATCAGGAAGAAGTGTGGACAGACTGGTCTCTAAGTAAACAACCTCCCCTGTCCTCCCTACCTCAGTCGATAGCATTGGGGCTGGCTGAATTGGTTCCAGATGTTGAATTCAGACGGAATCCGATTTGGATTACGCGTTCAGCCCAGGCTGAAACACTATTTAGGGGCAGCAGGGAGAGGGAGGGGGAGGAGAAGGTAAGGGATGTTAGGGAACAAAGGAGAGAGGCAGCTGTCGTGTTTAGTGGGAAAATGACATTGTAAGTGGTATCCTGCGGGCAGTGTAGGGTAGTGAACAGCACCCTGTACTGAGAGAGACGAGATCAGGGTTGGACTCCCCATCACCGGGGAGGCCTGAGGATTGTCACTGGCCTCTCTGCGTTGCAGTGACTGACTTTGTCTGTAAAATGGAAACAGTCATGCATCATTTGTCTGACGGAAGGGTCCGTGTGCCTTAGGATCCTGTCGTATCTCTGCTCCCAGGCTGGGGCACGGCAAACCTCACTCCACAGAATTTCATCCCACTTCACGGTGGAACTGCGCCAACATGGTGAAATTGGAGCTTACCCCTCTTCCTCTTCACGATTTCTGAAATCATTCTAAATGCTCATCTTACAAACTCACAGTGGGGAAATGATGCCTCATAGCTAAACTCTTCCCAATAAGAACTTCTCCAGGAACCAGGACGGTGTCTCACAATGCACAGCACAGCGCAGGAGACTGAGCGACACGGTGAGTGCCCAACAGCAGTTCTATGTACAGCTCTATAAAATTTCCTTTCCTGGAGATTATTAATATCACTATCACTGTTGTCGTTATCTTTCAGAATGTTCCCTCACCACTCAGAACTCACAAAGGAAGGGAGGTGGCATGAAGTGACACTTACTCCGTAGGTCAGGTCAAGGTCAGGCCCTGCCTACACTGTCCCCAGATCCTGGCAGCTTGAAGCACCTGGGAGTGGGGGATCTAGGTGTTTCCCTCTGGTCTCGCTTGGCCATCTGGTCCCCAGGCCAGTGTGCATTGGGGACACCCCCCTTCCTCCAGCCCTGAGCCCCCTACCAGTAATCCTCTGTGCTTCCTCCTCTGCTGTAGACGGGGCCCTCCAGCTCCCTGGGGTTTGGGAAGATGTTCTCATGCTGGATGATGATGGTTTTGATCAGCTCGTTCACGTGGGCTTGGCAGGACACCTGGTCATGGCCTTCCGGCACTGACATCAGCGAGGGCCCGAAGCAGATGGCGAGGTTGTAGGGGTCCATCATGTTCTCTTCACTGAACTGTGATAAACTGAGGAGAAGGGAAAGGGGACAAGCTGGAAAGCGTGCGCATGAATGCCCAGAAAACACAATCACAGGAGGCACAGCCAAGAGCAAGAACAGAAGTTCCACGAATTGCCACCTGCTCTTCTGGGCATCAGAGCCCTTCCAGAAAGCTGGCGGAGGGAGAGGAGAATGACCACCAGGATGGTCATTCAGGAACCAAGGAAAGGCAAAGGAGTGTCTCTTGCAGGTCTCACCCACTCTTCTCTCCAGCTCTGCTGAAATCCTACTTACCACCCTGCTACCACCCCCACCCCAGACCTTAGCCATCAACTCCACCCTGCCTTGAGAACACACCACTCTGCAGCTACATACAGCTCCCACGCACTAAGCTGACAAAGCAGCCGGAGCCCCTCAGGCTGCCCTGGTAATAATGTGGTTAGAAGACACAGGCATTGTGCATTGTGCACCTTGTTGTACAGCAAAATAATCAAATGATTAGGGATATTCCATTCTAAGCTCTAGCCTTATTATTGGGTTGTTGGAAAAGTCATGATGTATTTTTTCTATGTTTTTCATTGCAAAAATGCATCATGACTTTTCCGACAACCCAATAAAAAAACAGGCACCCGATTAGCTTTTGTATTCCATCAAGCCGGTGAATTTCTTTCTGGAACAGCTAATGCAATTGTTTTTCGTTTTCATAATGTCCTCCTCTATTATTACATTCAGGATTTATTCTGAAAAAGGTCGGCATGCTACTGAGCTTCTGCTCAGGCTTCGTCTGGATGCAGTCTGACTTCATTATCGGGTATTTATTTATTCTGGGAACTCCCTCTTTTCAGCCAGCAGCCACACCTCCCATCTTGGCCCTTCATTGAGACGCTGCACCCAGTGAGCTCCCACTGGTGTCTCTCTGTCCTGGCACTGAAGGCTGGGCCAGCTCTGGATAGACCTGCTCCTGGCCCACGCCACCCCAGCCTGCAGAACTGTGATGTGAGCCCTGCTAAGGAGTTCTGTCTCTCTCAGGGGCTTCTGCCAGAGCCTGAGAAGATACCAAAACCCTCTGATGCTACCCAGAGGCCTGGGACTCAGCTGTCTTCATGTGAGTAGCTGTTCTTCAGAATTGGGCAGTTCATTTCTAGCATATCCCACATCCAGACCCAAATTACCAAGCTGGTCTCTCTCTAACTCAATGGCTCTCTCCTCTATTGAAGATTCTGCTATGTTCCCATGCCCCTTAGAGAATCCCTGCAGAACATGTGAAATGGTGCAGTGGATGTAAACAACTGCCAGGGGAGAATGACTGTGAGGACTCGGAATCACCGTTCTCTAGGCCCTAGTCAAATGCAGCAAGGCCGGCGATGGGTGAGGTTATAAGCAATCCAGTGGCTGGATTGCTTCACAGGAGGTCATAAAAATTTAATTTTATAATCCTCCCCTGGTTTCTGAGTTAAAAGAGCAGAGATTCAGAGAAGGCTGGGAAAAGTTTCCAAGTCTCTTTCTTGGTCACATAAAAACTGAACGGAGACTGGAAATTACCTCAGTAACCT
Organism: Hipposideros armiger; assembly: GCF_001890085.2. Classification (NCBI taxonomy): domain Eukaryota; kingdom Metazoa; phylum Chordata; class Mammalia; order Chiroptera; family Hipposideridae; genus Hipposideros; species Hipposideros armiger. Next base: position 3,658,133 of record NW_017731484.1, on the reverse strand, counting down.
CAGCAGGGACAACTGAGGCATGAGGCACCACAAGGCTGAGATGTAGCTAAGCCCAGGCTGGCCGGCTCCTGGTGTCATGGAGGGAGAAGATGGAGGGAGGCCCTGTTTCTAGGGTGTGATCTGACAACATTTCGGTAACATGGAAGGAAACCAGAAGTTTCTGGGAAGTCTGGTGGTCAAAGGGAAACGAACTCTAGCCCTGAGAGTCCCGTCAAAGCTCTATGAGAGATGAGGATCCTTGTCGAGCCTTCTAAGGCAAGGACTGTGCAAGTCAGCGGTGGCTGCAATGACCACGGGCTTGAGGGGAACACATCTTTGTGGACTGCGGTCTCATAGGTCCGGGTCCATTTCTTACTCCCATGAAAATAAAGACCAAGATCCTTCTGTCTCTTCCAATCTACAATGGGAAAACCTAAGTTTAGGAGTGAAAGCCACGGTTCTTAACTCTTTGGAGGATACAGCCTCCTACAAGAATTTGACAAAAACTAGGGATTCTCTCCCCAGAAAAATTCATATGTGCACATACAAATGCACACGATTTTGCATATGATGGTGCTAATAATCCTTGAAGACACTGAAGGCTGTACCCAGTATAAGACCGACCTCCAACACTGGCCTTTTATTTTTAAGGAAATACTAAAATGAATAACACTGATAACAGTTCCCTCTTTAAAAAATGTTGGTGTCAACTTATATACATGCCATCTTCTCTAAAAGCTGTATTACATTTCTATAGTTTCAGTCTACAACATGAGTAAGTCCTCCCAATTGATTTGAACTCATTGTCTTTTGTGCATCTTAAAAAGGTTCAGAGTCATGGCTGGGAACATAGGCTTTGGGCGGGGGGTGGGGAGGGAATGAGAAAATCAGGATTGGATTGGTGTGGGAAACTTGTTTTTTTATTATGTGTTTTTTTAGACTTTTTACTCTTTAATGATATACATTTGTCTCTTTGATTAAATTTAAAAAAGAAAAAAACAAAATATCCCAGAATTTTAGGGTCAAACAGTCCTGCTTTTGAGTCCTACCTCTGTGTGCCAGTTCCATGGCTGTGTCTAGTTCCCTAGTTTCTCTGTTGTAAACTAAGGGCCATTTTGTGCCTCCTCTATGGAGCGATTGTGAAGATTAAATGAGGTGATATATGCAAAGTGTCAAGTACTCGGGCTGGCACAGACGTGGTGTTTAGTAAGTATTTTCTGTAATTACAATATAACATCCTGATTGCTTCTTGATACAGGACCCTCGATTCTAGCCAGGAGACAGAAAGCAGGGCTGCCAACATTTGGCAGTAGTTGATTTACAGGAGTCTACCTTCTTCTCCTGACCATATTCTCTAACAAGCTGAGGGCTCTAGATCCCAAAATCAAAACCTTAAACCTGTCAGGGAGAGCACTAAGCTTTGGACAGACTGTTTTAAATCCATGACATTTCACTTAAAAACCCTCAACTTCGCAGGCCTCGGGGGTTTGATTTGGCAACAATCAACAGGCTGTGGGTAAGATGTTATGCATCAGGTTTGACTTTAGGTTTGAAAGGGATGAAGAGAAACTGCATTGTTCATCACTGCCCCAGGCGAAACATGGGGCTGCCAATCCATCAGGCCTTTAAAAGCTTTCACAATCTGAGACACCACAACTTCCCTCTATAAACCCATGATTTAACATTAACAGCCTTCCCCAGACTTCCCCCAAACGGCTCCCTAAGAGACAAGAAGTGAAAGGTGTTTCTGGCTGATTCTTTCTGACGGTGGTCCTTCAAAAGCATCCCCTCACTCCCCTGGCCCGTAACGCCATCTTCCTCCATCCTCTGTGCTCCCCCACCTATTAACTGAGTTGTCTCTGTTCCCTTATGTTCTGTCTTCCTTCCTATGCAGTGGATCCCATCCTTTCTCACCTCCTCAAGCATATCACTCCAGCAATTGTCCTTGCTCTCTTTTTCATCATCAGCTTTTCTTCTCTACTGCTAGGTCATTCCCACCGGCCTACAAACGTGCAGTCTTACCGCCCATTTAAAAAAAAAATTCTCTCTTAACCCCATATCCGCACCGAATTTCTATTCCATTTCTCTCCTGTAATAAAATTCTTTGACAGTTGTCTGCACCAGTTGTCTCTGATTCTCTGACTCTTCTCCACCCCTTGTGTTATAAACTGAATTGTGTCCCCCCCACCAGTTCATATGCTGAAGCCCTAACTCCCAATATGACTGTATTTTAGATAGGACCTTGAAGAGATAGTGAAGGTTAAATGAGGTCATAAGGGGGGGACCCAACTCCAGCAGGACTGATGTCCTAATAAGAAGAGGAAGACACCAGAGCTCGCTCCTGCGGTGTGTGCACAGAGGAAAGGGCATGTGAGGACGCGGCGAGAAAATGGCCATCTACAAGCCAAGGAGAGAGGTCTCACCAGAAACCAACCCTGCTGGAACCTTGATCTTGGACTTCCAGACGCCAGAGCTGGGAGAAAATAAATGTCTAGTATTTAAGCCACCCCGTCTGGGGTACTTTGCTATGGCGGCCCTAGTGGACTCCTATACCTTCTCCCTCTCTTTATTGTGGTAAAACACACATAAATAACATAAAATGTACCATTTCAACTATTTTCAAGTGTATAATTTAGTGATTTTAGCATATTCACAGTAGTGTGCAACCATCAGCACTGTCTAGTCCCAGAGCATTTTTATCACCCCAAAGGAAACCCTTTTTTATCTATTAAGCCGTTACTCCTCACTCTCCATTTCCCCCAGCCCCTGGCTACATGAATCAGTTTCCTGTCTCTACGGATTTGCCTATTCTGGACATTTCATAGAAATGGAATCATACTACCCGTGGTCTTTGTGTCTGGCTTCTTTCACTCAGCATATTCTCAAGGTTCATCCATGTTGTAGTCTGTGTCAGAGCCTCGTCTGTTCTGATGGCTTAATACTACCCCAACAGTACGGACCTACCACAGTGTGTGTCCCATCATCAGCACCCCTTCTCTCTTCAACTGACACCATCAGGATTCTGCCCTTTCCACTCCACCCAGACAACGCCCATCAGGGTCACCAATGATCGCCATGCTGCTAGACCATTCCTCAGCCCTTTTCTTAGTTGACCTGTCAGCGCATTTAATTCAGTTATCACACCGTCCTTGAAACATTTTTCTCTTTGTGGCTTCTGGGATACTGCTCTCTCTCAGTTCTCCTCCTCCATCACTGCCCACTGTCACCTGCTTGGTGAGGTCCCCCACCCCTGGCACTCCCCAGCCCCCTTACCTGCTTCATGTTTTCTCTACAGCCCTTATCCTCTGACATGATGATATGCGTGCTTATTAGTTCTGTCTGTCTTCCTCCAATAGAAGGTAAGCTTCACGAGGTCAGAGACCTTGACGTGTGTGGCACTGTTAGGTAGTCGGCAACTAAAACGGGGCCTGGTATCCAGTAGATGCTTAATTAACTATGTGTGAAATAAGTAAGTGAATAAACACATAGCCTCTCCAAGAAAATCCAGCCACAATTCTACTTGTCCAATTCATATAGAAGCCAAAACACTCCTTTGTGAATGTCAGAAGAACAGCCCAGACAGATTCTTTCCAAACCAGGAGGCACTTGAGATTGGTCAGGTTTAGAGGAACTCTCAGCTGTTCTGGAGAGCAGCTGGGGCAGCCTTAACCATGAAAGAGAAGTACCACTGGTTCACCCTTTTAGATTGCAGAGCAATGTTTGAGGACCTAGGGCGGTGCTTCTAAGGCTTTCGTATGCATGACTCACAGGGCACCTTGTTACAATACAGGTTCTGAGTCACAGGCGGGGGAGGGGCTGAGAGTCACATTTCTAACAACCTCTCAAATGCTGCTGCTGCTGCTGGTCTGCGGACCTCACTTGATTTTCAAGCGACTAGCCCATGACATTGTTTGACATCTAAAGAAAGTAGGCTTCAAAAGGCATGCAGTAGGGTCAGCTGCAGTGAGAAGGAATTACCCACCCTTCGCTGGGGAGCTAAAACTTGCTGGGTAGTGTGGAGGCTGCAGTAGACAGCCTGTAAAATGTACCCATGGCCCCTGCCTATTGGTATGTACACCAATGTCTCTCCCTTTGAATGTGTGCTAAATTTCGTGCTTACTTCTAGTGACTAAAACACGGCAGAAGTGATGGGCTGTCACTTCTGAGATTAGGTTAGAAGACAGCGGCTTCTGTCTGGGTGCTCTCTCACTCATGTTCTGAGGGAAGCCAGCTGCCATGTTGTAAGCAGCTCCATGGTGGTGAACTGGGGGAGGCCTCTGGCCAACAGTCAGCCAGGAACTCAGTCCAACAACCTGTGAGGAACTGAATCCTGCCAACACCCCATAAGTGAACTTGGAAATGGATTCTGCCCCACCCCAGTTGGACCACAGCCCTGCCCCCAAAAGCCTTACCCAACCTTCATGACACCTTGAGCCAGAGGCCCCTGGCTAAGCTACACCGGGATTCCTGGCCCACAAAAGCTGTGACATAACAATAAATGCTTATTGTTTTACGTTGCTAAGTTTTAGGGTAATGTGTTGCAGCAATAGATAATTAATGCAGATGCTAAGAAAGGATGATTAACAAGGCCTGCTGGGGAGGCACGTAGCCAGGTTCATGCAGTGGACTAGGCACTCTGAAGGAATATATATACATATAGCACAGTTATACAATCCAAGAAAAAGTACACACACCCAGGACCCACAGCAACAAGAAGGGTCCTGAAGGTCCGGGGCAGGCGCTACCTGCCAACTATCCACACCTGTCAGGAAGTGCACACGCATCACCTGTCATCTTCCCATGGCGGTGGTCTTCTGACCTGTGTCCTGTATTCCATTTATTTTAGGAAACACTGTAATTATTAATGCTGTATCTTTTCTTTTCTTTTTTTGTTTTTAGCTGAGCCATCCTTCCACCTGTTGGCAGCTCAGCAGCAGCTCAGCTTGGGCTGGGCATCGAACCGCTGCTGCTCAGAGCTGGCACTCTTGAGCAAGCTCTTAACCAACTGAGCCGCTTGGCCGGCCCAATGCTGTATCTTTTCAATGGAATACTTCCATAATCAAATTAATCTTTGTTGAATCAGAAGAAAAAGTAAAACCAAACAAAAGTAATCCTTTGAATCGGTGCAATTCCCAAGTTTCCTTCAGAAGTGCCCACCATCCGTGGGGCTATATGATGCTTACTCTAGTGTCCCCCACTCCTGCAAGCTCCCCTGCACCACTCTTTCAGCAGGAAGAAAATGTGGGGAAGGGAACAAGGCCATTGTCATCACCCCAGAACCTGCCTGCTCCCCACCTGTTCACCTACCACCGTCATGCTCCTTGCTCTGAGGAGCAGACGAGGCTCACTTTGAGGGCAGGTACTGGTCAGTGAGGGGAGACAAGGATGGTGGCCCTCGGGGACTGACTGACTGAGTCAGCACCAGAGCCTAAGCCATCAGCCTAAACCAGGCAGCATGTGAATACGCTGTGTGAGTCATGGGGGTTCTGAACTCAAAGGCAGTTGTGGTGCTGAGTCAGGGCTTGGCTAAGGACATAGCCATGTGGAGGAGGCAGGCGCAGAGCCAGGACCCTCTGGCGCTCTGCAGGGCCAGCAACAGGGCTAAAGGACAGTGTGGGTGGCCCAGAAAGGTCTCAGGCTGGGGCCACTAGCCCAGAAACTTAGAGAACCAGGCCGACCATGAACTTGTAAGTGAGCCAAGACTCATGAGATGGTCTCTAAACTTGTATTCCTTTGAAGCAGAGACCAACCAATTAGGAAGACTCTTCATTTTCACAAAGAAATATGTGCTACAAAGCCCCAAGCCCCTAGGTCTAATTTTTGTTTTCTCTCTTTTGATAGATTCATGAATCTAGATAAACATTTCTCCACTTTAAAAAACCTCGGTATCAGGATGTGTTGGGGAGGGCTGGGGACTGGTGGGTGATCCGGGGAGCGCCTGCCTCATCCAGACAGCAATCCTTACTCCACAGGCAACTGCTCCATGTGGGAATGCACATCGACTATTGCCAGATCTAATAATGTTTTCAAGAGAAGCTAGAAACCTAGATATTTTTAAGTACCATCCCCCTCGATATTCAAATGTTTCAATATTTTCAAGACACAGTAGGCCTTATCTGGCCCTGAGGTTGTCCACTTATAATCTTTGGTCCAGGTGGTTCAGGGAGATGCTGCAGTGAAAGCAACGCGATAAGACAGGTGCCTAAGAGGAGAAGCACCACATGTCTTTGCTCGTTGCCTTTGCTGCTATGTGGGGAGTCCACCGTCTGCCTTGGGCAAGGACACACTGTCTGGATGGGATGGCTCCATCCAAGTCCAGGCCCCCTCAGACCTCTCTTTTAGCTACGCTGACTTCCTGGGTAATCAGCTAAATACCACCGACACATGATGACTCCTTGCTGATACCTTCACTCCAGGTTTCTCCCCTGAGCATCAAATTCCTACGTTCAGCTGTCTACCCCTTGGAGGTCTAACAGGTGCCTCAACTTAACAAGCCCACACTGGCACCTTGTCTCGATGCCTTCCTTCACACCTGGTCTTCCCCCAACTCCATAAATGGCATCACTACTTCCCAGTTGTTCAGCCTAAAAATCTAGAATTCCTCTCTTTCCTCACACTCTACATCCTACCCATCAGGAAGTCCTGTCAATGCCATGTTCAAACCCTAAGCCCTCCTTGCCACCCTCCATCATCGTGTCCCCAGTCTAAGCCACCATCACTCTGGCTGACACCCCACAATAACCCCTGAAGGATCTCCCTGCTTCTCTTCACGGCCCTCCCTCTTACTGTAACTTCTCTACAAAGCAGTCAGCAGGTTTTTAAAAAATGTATAAATCAGATCGCAACACTCCTGTCTAAAACCTCCCAGTGGCTTTCCGAATCCAAACCCATTATGACCATGGCTGTGAGGGCTTGATGGTTTTGAACGTCCCTGCGGTTTCTTCCTTCATTTCACTTAGGCTGCTGTTCGTACAATGGCTCTTCAGAAGGGACTTTGCTGACCTCCCCTTCTAGAGTGGCTCTCCCTTTCACTCCTGCCCCATTCAGACCCTGCACTCTGTCCCTTAACTTACCTTTCTTTCTTTTTCTTTTAGGTACTTATTACTACCTGATGTATCTGTTATTGTCTGTCTCCTCCCCTGAATTGTGAGCTAAATGATATCAGGGCTGTCATCTCTTCTTTCACAATGCATTCTTACAGTCTGCATCTATGCCCAGCACATAGTAGGCGTTCAACAAATATTTGTTGGGCTGGATGAATTGACATAGGTTTGTGTATAAACTTCCAGTGGCCGGAGCCAAGGTCTGACCCAGTTTGCTCACTGGGGAATCTACTCACTGATTGAGGAAGGCAAAGAGGTATCTCATGATAATCAGAGTGGTTTTGGGCAGGACCAGGAGGACTTTCCGGATGTGCAGCGCTCTCTCTTGCAGGTTGTCCATGGCTGAAAGAAGAAAGCCCTGCGTTACCCTTCACTGGGACTGAGGTCCCAGGGAGTAATGGTAAGAAGGCCCTTACTATCGCAGGCGCAACACAGACAGTGGCCAGGTCGAGTCCACACAGCACTGGTGCACCGTGTAAGGAGTTTCATCCCGGTGGCTCCCTGGGGTGAGGTGCATGCAGGGCTCTAGACACTTACCAATGCAGGCCTTAAGGGAGGTGCTACTTGGGCACAGGAGGGGTTGGAGGTGTTCCCCAAGCATCTACCACCCGCTTATTAAGACAACCACAGACAAGGAACTGTCCATAAACCTGCTATGACTGCTCGACACCCAGCCTTGGAGAGTACTGTGAGGAGGGAGAGAGGGCGGGCAGGTCCAGTCCTGCCCACTCTACACAAGCAGCGCCGCATCCTCCAGACAAGTCTGGCTTATCTGCCCCTCTCCCTTATCTGCAGTGCAGACAAGGAGAATGTGTCTGGAGACAAGAAATGGCTGCCCCTGTGTCAGTGGTGACAGGTGGGAGAAGAACAGAGAAGCTTCCTGACTCGTGGGCTATGAACAGACTAATTACAGGCGGGGCCCAAGGCTGGTGGCCTCCATCATGGCCAGCCTCCCTACATGCCAAGTGTGCCATGTGGATAGTACGAGCACCTTATGTAAAAAAAGCGGTGGATGAGAAGCACATCTCGAGGGGAGAACTGGGCAGCCACGGTAGCTTGTACTGTCTTGGTAGCCCCAGGCCACTTAAGATATTCTACCTCGGCCCAGTCTTAGAAAAAGACGTGAAGACAAGCTCGTTTCCACCAGACTCCCACAAATAGCGACCAAATAAAACAAGAGTTTCCTGAATGCTCTGGGGCCTTTTTCTCTCAGAATAAGCGAGCAAGACAGTGTTCAGGGCAGGTGCTGAGTCAAACTGGAAACTCAGTGGGCGTGGAGACCCTCGACGGCCTGGGAAGAAGGATCTTTTCTCCATTTCGAAGGGACTGCCTTCTCCACCCTCTGGAGCCACCATCCCAGTGGGGTCTGTTTCTAGAATGACCTGGTATTAATCCATGGAAAATAATTGAGAGGATATTCCAGTACAATGAGTTAAACTAAATGGCCAGGAATAGGTTTGTAAAGCCCCAAATTTCAGAGTAAGAGGCAGAGAACTTCTAAGGAGGATAAAATAGAGACCCTCTCACTCTCTGGGAAAATATCATATTGCTACTCTTAAATGTGCAGAGGGCTTTTATTCCCAGAAGAACATGTATTACCACATCTAGCAGGTAAGCCATGCCATGATTAAAGCAACATGCAGGAAATATTTGCAACACCTATGCTTTCTCTGTTTGCATCATGAAAAGCACAAGCATTAATGCATAAGCTACCAACAACTGAAAAGAACAATGTCTTATATATGAATATAAATGTATCTTACTGAGGAAAGATAAAACCCAGCAAAGCAAAGGAGTTTACGGCAAATCAGAAAGAAAACAGCCAGGCATTCTGACTTGTAGTCCTAGACGCTTACTGAAATGTCATTCTTTCTCCTCCCCCACCAGGGGATGGAGTGGGGATGAGGAGAAACTTCACTGAGGAAAAGGAAAAAAGGAAAACATTACCGAAAAGCGTTTGAGAAGAAAAGACGCAGTGCTCTAGCCCAGAAGCCATCGGAGGCCAGGAATGTACTTACTGACGCAGGCCATCAGGTCATGGAATATGTCCTTGGGGAAGAGAGGGTGTTCCAGCCCCCGGAAGTAAAGCTTCAGGACGCCGGCTATGGAGTCCATGTCATGGTCATTCTGGTCCCCAGCCAGGGGGTCCTCTCCTGAGGATAAGCACCAACCCCGAAAAGGAAAGAGAAAGTGAGAAAGGTAAACACACAGGATACAGCAGAGGCGGTGGGGAAGGGGTGACCTATTCAGGTTCTAATCCCAGTCCATCTGCCCAGCATGGTGGCCATGAAGGCGGACCAGGGACTAGATACAGCAGATTGCTGAGGCTCAGGGGCCCCAGGGCCAGAGGAGGGGCTCGAGGGTCCATTAGCATAAATTCATTCGCTTGTGCCAGACTAGCTCAGAGACATTCCCTATGGGCTAGGGATGGGACACAGCAACTGGCTCTCTCACAAGAATCATGAAACCAGGCTGGGACTGAGGTCCTGGGGGAGGAAAACGAGGCCAGGGAAGCCAGCCCCTCTGTCTGGCTCTCACTCTCCCTGGCCTGCAACAAAGGACACCTACTTACGGGAGAACAATCATGCTGGCGCTCCCTATGGAAAATTTCATATTAGATGTAATTAGATTTAATGATAGGACCAACCTCAAATTGAAACTATATATATCCATTACAGTGACGGAAATTGCCAAAGCTTGCCCATTACCTTAATAGCCCACAAGATAATAAATGGGCTACAATGAACAGGCGCATTAGCCTGGATATTAACTGCCACCAAGGGTTCCGGATGAAGCCATAAACCACCCAGACACCACAGTTAACTTCTTGAGTTTTGGCAGATCATCCACAGGAGAGAGGCAGGATGAATGCGCTGAGAAGGAGGCAGCTGAGCCAGGTGGGCGTTGGCATCACCCTGCACATCGAGCAGGAAATGTCTGCAGGAGAGCAGATGCCAGGCTGCAGAGGAAGGCGAGCTGGCCTCGTAACCTCTGGGCGCTGCTCTAGGGAGGAAGAATGGAGCCAGAGGCCGGCAGACCTTTGGTCTGATCTTCCTCACCTCTCTCAAAGGCGTTTTTGATGTCATTCACTTCCACCTGGGATCCTGACACCCGGAAAATTCCTTCATGCTGTAATCCTAAAAAGTCAGGGAAAAGTGATCAAGGAGGAGAAAAAGCAAATTCACAACCACAGCTCCAAGTTTAGTTTACTGTCTGTCTCTGCCAGCCAGTGTGCATTGAAGTGCCTTTTCTCTCTTCTTCGAGACAAAGGAGAAAACATGTGTGAGGATATTGGAAAAGGCACTGGAATGGATATGAGGCATTAGCCTAAAGAAAGCACCGAGTCAGACTTAAGGGGAAAGATAGCTACACGCGGCTCCATTTCTGACTCCTAGGGAGGCTATAAGCAGGTTCTTTCCTCAGCCTTTGCCTCTCTGTTCCCATTTGCGAAGTGGGACAGTGACTTCTGGCACCTTATCACTCAGGATCAGGAACGGGAGCCATGGGCATGGCAGGCAAGCCATTAGATACCATCAGAAGAGTTTCATAAGGTCTGAGATTCTAATTGTTGCTTTAGCTGTTCTGACACTGTTCAGCTGTTCTAGGGCATGATGCTTTGAATACTTACAAAAAAGAGAGGACATGAAAAGGCAAGTGATCCGTCAAAGGACAGAATTGCCAGGCACTGTGCCAGTCACTGGTCCTTGACTATAGCTTTACTCTAAAGACAAATATGCATGAACGTTACACTATGATAACATGCATGAAAACTTTGTCTTGGGTTTTGTCAGGATAGAAATAATCATTAAAAAATTAATTCATGTGTGTTGATTGTTGCTAAGAAATGGTTTCATGTAAATAAATCAACTGGTCCTCACAACAGCCATGTAAGGTAGGGCTTACCAGCAAGCCCATTTTCTAGATGACGGGACTAATGAGTAATGACCAGCCTTAGGTTGCCTCGGTGATAAGAACCAGAGACAGAATACAAACCCAGGCCTTCTGGGGGCAACTATGTGCTCACTGCTGAACACCAGGCTTGTGGAGTCTATTAGAGTGATCGTGCAGCGAGGGTGGGAGCCCATTTATTAATCTGAATGTGGATATCGTTTATAGAGAGCACCACACACACACACACACACACACACACACATCCCTGCAAAATGGTAGGACATCCAGGGAACACATCATTAGTGCTGGGCCTTTAGTGCATCTTTAGTCACGTCTGGCCTGCCCAGCCTTTCTCAGACGCCCTGTGTCTCAATCTTGGGCATTTTGCCAAAGTCTCTGAGAATTCTGATGTCAGAGAAATCTCAAACAAATATCTTTTTAGGAAAACAAAATAGAATAATGCTACATTTTGCCCACTGTTTTAGGGCTACCCTCTTGGTGAGGGGGTGACTGGATTCTATCAGCTGGACCTCTGAAGGTAAACCACGCAGGCCAGGACTGAGCTTCTAAATCCAACTGAAGCAATATTAAGAAGTAAAGGAGGGGGAATTGAATTACCTGGCTTGTAACAGGACCCGAGGTGTCTGCTCCTCTAGGGGAACCTCCAGAATATTCTTCGCAGAATGGCAGGCATGTTAAAGCCCCATTAGTACCATGTCATATTACCATATCAGTTGCCAATGGGATGTAACAGCCACATAATGTTGTTTAAACACAGAGTGTAAATAGCAAGCGTTCTGACAAAAATAGTCACATACCCAGTGAGTTGTCAGACCCACAGTAGAATATAAGACAATGTCATCTCAGGGACAGGTTACTTGGTGTGTTCCAGCTGGTAAAGCCAACGACTTGCTAAGAGAGGATCATCTTGGGGCTTTCTGGTAGATTAACTATCAAGGAAAAGCCATCTTGGTCCACGGGCCCAGGACAAGAAGAAATCAGAGGGGAGCTTATTGGAAGTCAGGCAGCAGGCCTGACACACTGAGGTCCCTTTCGGTCTGGTTCGTTTCCCCTCGAGAACCTATGCTTTAGAAGGACCACTCTTATGTTCTTGCTCAACTGACAGAATCTTTACCGTCTAATCTGATGATTCTGCAAGTAGGAACATGAATAAATCATCGGTTTCCAGAAAGTGAAGGAGAAGAGCAGTTGGCAGGTGAGGCCTCACATAACTAAGCCAACACATCCATCATCATTTTCATTTTTACTTTGGGCACACCAACAGAAAAGTATAAAACCAATCAGATTTGGGTCAGTTATTTGGAAATGGCATAAAACCTTCCATTTTGTGCTGGATTCAGCAGTTGCCAAGAGGAGTTACTGTCCTAGAGAATTCTTGAAGTGACTGTTACGACGCCACCTCCTGCTCACACTACTTTGTGAGGAGTGTGGGTTTTTAGTCCTGAAAACGGTGGGTTTTCCATCCCGACTCAGGCTCGGTCGTTCCTCATATCCCTTCTCCTTTAAGTCTTCCTGGATCCCCTGACCCACCATTTACAGATAAGCTTCCGCTTTGTCATCTACATAACGGGGACTATAATATTTACCTCCCAGGGGACACGAAAATAGGAAGAGTGTGTAAATTCCAGCAGTTGGTGGGCCACAGACACTTTGGAAGTGACAAATGTTATGGACCCTATCCCCATTAAATAAACATACACAAAAACTTTAACCATAATTTTTAGGGACTTCAGGAATACCTTGAGTCTCTATTTGGAGAAAAAGTTCATGTAGCGGAGCAAATGTTTTTCTGAACACCTATTATATATGAAGTTTTATTTCTTTAAATCAACAATGTGTTTATCTATTTGTTTAATCCTAGAATCCACATAAAATGGCTTCAGAATTGCTAGCCCATATACTCACGATGAAAATAATGACCAACTATCTACAGCTCTTTTTGTCTTTAGACTCACAGTATATAATCAAAGGCTTGTTTTCCAAAGCTACTTAGTTATTTTCTTCCTCCTCTCCTCAGGGCGGTTATGTTATTTATTTGTAATAGACTTAGGCTTATTTGTAACTGTTTGTATTCCACTTGGGGTTTTACTCCCATCCTTGTTTTATTCATCTGTTTATCTTTTGATAATGAGGAACATTAATGTAATTCTAAAAGTCAAAATTACACAGAAGAGGAATACTCAGAGAAACGTCCCTCTCCCATTTCCCATCCCCCCATTCTTTTCACCCTTTTCCACCATCTGTGTAGAAAGCCAATCAAATATTAGCTTCTAGAGTCATCCTTCCTGCACTGCTTCTTACAGAAGTGAGAAGACACATATATATTCTTATACCCTCTGCTTTCTTACGTGAAAGGTAGCATGCTTTAGATACTCTTTTGCACTTTGCTTTTTTCACTTGACAAGATATCCTGGAAATCGCTCCATGTCATTTCCTGGATGGAGAGCCTCATTCTTTTTTAGTAGCTACACAGTATTCCATTGTGTGGATATACCACAGTTTATTCAAGGAGTTTTCTATATAAAGGCAATTACAAGTGATGCTGCAACCAATAACCTTTGTGTATGTATTTTTGTTGTTGGGGGTGTATTTTCAGAGTATAATTTCTACAAGGATTGCTGGAGCAGAAGATAAGTGCATGTGCAGTTTTGTTGGATATCGCCAAATCCTGTTCCAAAGGGTTGTACTGATTTGCACTGCCATCAGCAGTACGTCAGCCTACCTGTTTTCCCAGAGCCACACCAGGAAACCCTGCAGAGCTTTTGTCTCCTCACGCACTGTGCCTGTACAGGGGCAGGGGCCAGCGCATTCAAGACACAATATCCAGAACCCATCCGCTTCGTAGCTCCTCCGCAGTGCATACCCTGATGCAGGCCACTGCCACGTCCTCCCTGGGCTACTGCAGTAGTCTCCTGCTTCCTCCTATGGTCTTATCTCCCTTCCAGCGGCCTTGGACTTCTTTAAAAAGAATTCTCCAATATTTTCCCAGCTCACTCAGAATAAAATCCAAACACCTACCTCAGCCAACGAAGCCCTGAGAGTCTGACCATTCTCCTCGCCACTTACTCTGCTCCAGCCACACTGTGGGCTGGTCCGTGCGTAAGTCAAGGATCTCTGCACTTGATGTTCCCTCTCCCCAAAACACTCTTTCCCCAGATACCCATGTGGCCCACTCCCATATTTCCTTCAGGACTCAGCTCAAATGTCACCTTAGGTTGACCTGAGGCCTTTTCCCTGAACCTGTCTAAACAGTGTCTCCTCTCCTCTCCACTTTCCATCTCCTCACCTTGCTTTACTTTCCTTCATGACACTCACCAATACCTGGCATATTATACAAGGCATGATCAAAATATATGATGCATGTTTAAATTAAAAAAAATTATTACAGTAAAAGATACCTTGCCATTAATCCCCCTCAAAGTACCCCCCTTGCTTTCAACACACTTAGCCCATTGTTCTTGCCACTTTCTGAAGCAGTTCTGGAAGTCCTCTTTCATGAGTATCTTCAGTTGCTCTGTCGCAGCTGCCTCGATGTCCTCACTCGATACAAAACGTTTATGTTTCATGGTCGTTTTGACTTCAGGCCAAGAAGTCGCGCAGTGTCAGATCCAGTGAATAAGGTGGATGAGGACATACCATAATGTTTTCATTTGACAAAAATTGCTGTACCACAAGCGATGTGTGACATGGAACCTTTCTGTTGTGATAAAAAAATATGGTGAATGCTGCTGCTGAGTGCCATCCAATGAAAAGGCAGGGATCTTTAATATGGGAAGCGAGGCGTTGAACCTTAGTAACAGTGAGTGACAAGTTTTAACTAGCTCGGTGCAGTCAGTCGGGTATGAGCTACGGTTGAGAGAAGGTGTGTTTTCAAGTGTGCTATAAATCATCCTCCATCATGACAACACTCCGTGTCACACATCGCTTCTGGTATATGGCAATTTCTGTCAAATAAAAACATTATGATGTGTCCTCATCCACCTTATTCACCGGATATGGTACCATGCGACTTCTGGCTCTTCCCCAAAGTCAAAATGATTCAGGACATCGAGGCAGCCACGACAGCACAACTGAAGACACTCACGAAAGAGGACTTCCAGAACTGCCTCAGAAAGTGGCAAGAACAATGGGATAAGTGTGTTCAAAGCGAGGGAGAGTATTTTGAGGGGGATTAATGGCAATGTGTCTTTTACTGTAATAAATTTTTTTTAGTTAAACATTCACTATATTGTTTGATCAACCTTGTACATTAATTTGTTTATTTATCAACTGTACATGTGATCGCCTATTTATCTGCCCTTCAGTAGAAGGCAAGGTTCATGAAGACAGGAACTTTTTCTTGGCACACAATGAGTAATTAACATATATATTTGTTGAATGAATGAATAAATGGAATGCACGGATGAAAGAATAGGAGTTCAGACTCTCTTCTTCCTATTGTCCTTTAGGCACAAATAATTCTCCCTCCCCTGAACTTAGTCTGGACTTATCTTTGCCAACCGCTTAGCCATTCATCATTACTACCTTATGAAATTTCTTATACTGACATTCTGAATTACTGGAGCTTATCTCTTGTTAACTTTTCACTTGCTCATTTATTTTCTCCTAACTGATTCATAAAACCAGGTAAAGACAGCAACAGTATATTAACCCTGTTTTTTTGTTTTCCTATTTGGCAATGCATGGTGCCCAGCATTGATCAAGAGCTTAATAAATATTTATTGACTATTCAATATGATATAAAATGCTGTTACTTGAAGTGAATAGAGATACAACGAAAAAATGGTAGCTGACTAGAATGGGATACGTAGTAGGCATGCTAAAATAATTACTATTCCAAAAATGATCCCAAGCAACATCCTAGTTTATCAAGAGAGAGAAACAAGAAGAAGGGAGAGAGAATGGCTGCCCCTGAGTTGAGACCAGCAATCATCTTCCTACCTCCTCAGCTCCAAGAAGGTCATTCTGTCCCTTTTCCTATTACTAGATAGGACAACATCCAAAAACAATTTCTGATGCCCAGTTCCTAGAAATTTTCACGGCGTTAGCTCAGGTATCTTCGCTTTCTAAACACTACCGTCTTTCCTTGAAAGTAAGGCCTAACCGGAAAATAAGCCCTAGCATGATTTTTCAGGATGCTCGTCATATAAGCCCTGCCCCAAACATAAGCCCCAGTTAAGCTCGTTAGCCAGACATGACTGTTTGAATAAATGTAGAGTTTTCTACATAAATAAATGAATAAATGTAGATTGTTGAAGAAAAATTAATGTAGATTGTCTCATTTTTGGGGAAACACAATACTACACCTGTAAGCTCCATTCTCTGGCAATTCATCTCTATCCCTAAATTCTGTCCAAGCAGCCTAGGAGCTGATGAGGAGGAATGCAGTTTCTCAGACGCAGCTTTGTCCAAGCAGAAGACACCATGAGTTGACTTAGATTGAGAAACAGCCAGCCCCCACAGACTCCTAAATGTTGGCTATAATTTTAAGATCAGCTACTAACTGAGCTCTTGGTGATGTTGTATCCGGTGAGACCAAACCAGAACAAGAACTGAGTATTATTGGGAATCAATGCAACATTACAAAAGAAGTTCTTTTTAAAGCTGTCTGATGCAGAAAGCCAATGTGACATAACGGTCAACGCTGTGCAGTGGGAGATACCAACACGTGCAAAGACGGTGAGTAATGGCGAAACTACCATCACACATAATACCAGCTGTACTTATTCACATAACAGCTGTAATTTAAAACTCACTCGCATGCTACAAAAGGAAGTGTGGTAAGTGGCTGAGGAATTTGGGGTCAAAACACATGATGTCTTCCTCTCAATGTCTAGGTGTGGCCATTCTGAGGTAGCAAACATTATGTGAACAAATAAAATTGTTTTTCCTTTTCTGAGAATGTGAGAATAGGAAGTCAATCTCTGCTTACTGTACAAAAATTTCCTGGAAGAAGTTCTCAACTTTGCACAAATATGGGCAAGGCTATAATCCTGCTTACCATGTCTGCTGATAAACCGGATACAGCTTTCTACCACTAGAGGAATTGCCTGGCTGGAATCCTGAAAAGCCAAAGAGAAACACAATGTTAGAATTTTTAAACAGGGATATCCCAAGGTCAGAGAAAATGGGTGAAAGTGTGCAGAACTTGTCTCAGCTGGATTAGTGGCCGGTCCACAGAGAAACACCCAGCCTGTTCTCCAAGCTCCAGAACACAAACACAACCATTTACTTGGAATGCCAAACTGATGCCTTAAATCCAGCAATGTCCTACATACAACTGATCATCTTTTATCCGAAACCAGCTCCCTACCCCCAGCCATCCAATCAATTAATCAGTACATTCTGTCAAGTGTGCCTCCTAAATGGCTCTCAAATCCATTTACCTCTCTCCATCTCTACTGCTACCAAGTCCAATCCATCAATATCTCAATTCCCACCCATGTTGTCCTCCAATGTTCTTCTTCCTTTAGATGGTGGTTAGGCAATCTTTAAAAGTACACATCTGATCATTTACTCTCTAGGCTAGCCTCTTTCAAAGACTCCTCGTTACTTCCTTTACACAGCCTTGTGTGTCCGGGGTCCTGCCTTTGCCTCCAGTTTCGTTTCCTTCTGCTCTTCCCCCAGTCGCTCTATTTCAGCCACACGGGCCTTCTTTCTGTTCCTCAGATATGTCCTCCTTTGCCTATTTGCGTGAGCTGCCCCTGGAGCTGGGATGCTCTCCTCACCCCGGGCCCCTACTGCTTAGTCTCAGTGCAAGTACCACACTTCCTCAAGAATGCTTTTCCAGACTTACCAGATGAGATCAGTGCCCTGTCTACAGGGTCTCAGCACCTTGAACTTGGCCCTCATGTCCTGATTGTGACTTAATTGTGTGGGTGTAAATATTGTTTGCATTTGTCACCACTACACTTGAGCTCCACAGGGCAGATCTTACATCAGCTCTTGGGTGTCTGGTGCTGGCCATGATGCTCTCACACACAGCAGATGCTCAATTAATATCAGTTGAGGGTAGTAGAACGAATCAATGGGAGCATCAGAATGGGAGTTTGTTTAGCATAAAAAGTAACAAAGGAAAAACTCAACTCTTGGTGATAGTGAAGATCAATTGGTACTAAGCAAAGAAGCAGACCTCCCAGATGTCAATCTTTGCTCCACCATTTTGCTATAAAACCTTGCCATTTATTTAACTTCGCTGGGCCTCAATTTGGTGTCTACAAACTGGGGAGGGTGTTGGCGGTGAGGAGAGTAACATTTCCTATTGGCACATGAACGTTCGTGCTTACCATTTACAGAGGAATTTATAGACGTATTGGGCCACGTACTACACTTAAGTGCTTTAGATGGACTGGTCCTGGCAAGAACCCTATGGGGCACATATTACGGTTATCCACATTTGACAACTGAGGAAATAAAGGCTTAGTGAGGTGAAACAGCTGCTTATGGTGATCTAGCAGATAAGTGGCAGAGTCAGGATTCAAACTCAGGCAGTCTCCCTCTGAGACTAGATCTCACTACCACTCATACTGCATCCTAGGAGCTTAGTAAACACTGCCAGGTATGCAGACCACATGTTGCTAAAAAACCAGTAGGATTTTACAGTGCAACTACACACACAATTATTCAGCTATAGGAAGAACGGGATCAGGCAGAGGGCACCTAAACCTAGTTAGAAAAGGCTATAGATGTTTAGGACAGAGACTGGACTCTCAAGTGGGATGGGGCCTATGGCTTCTGCTCATTTCACAGGTTGCCCTGTGCCCCTTCCCTGGTTCTGAATTTCCAACTGCAGCCCTGGGGTGTGGCCACGTTAGGGAAGCAGCTGGGCCTCACAGAGACGTCAGGCTGAGGGAAGAGTTGGCATGGCCTCTAGCTCCCAAGCTTATTGGGAACCAAGAGTGCTGCCAAAGGGAGTACTGCATGGGCCAAGGTGGAGCTGCCGTCAGGAAGGCCTCGGCGACCAAATGCTCATCTTCATGACTCCCAAACCCATCTGCTTCCTTCACCTTTCCGGCTACAGTGGCCAGTGTCTGCCCTCTTGTTGCCATCACTGACTTCTGCCAGCCAAGCTCAGGGTGATCTTCGAGGAAGAATCCTTACCAGCTCTTCTATGCGCTAATGAAAAAACTGGGGTCCACTATTAAAAAAAAACAAATACCCATTTTTTGGAAGTCTTTTTGTGTTTACAAATGTTATATTTTTTATTTACAAGGAGCAGTCGCAGTGATAATGAGGCTAGTGATATGAGGATTTACCAAGTTTTTCTGGTCCTACAGTTACAAATAAAGACGCCAGGAGGAGGAGGGTGGGATGCTCACAGGCTGCTGGGTTTAACAAGTCGTGTGAGTGCAAAAGTCTGTCTAGACTTACAGGAAATGACTATCCACGGCAGTTAAAGGGAAGCATGTAGGGTTACAGAGAGCAAGGATCACAGATATTGACCTGCATGCCATGGTTAACAGTAGTATGTCACAAGTAGCCCAGAGGGATAACATGTGGCAGATATGAGTGGGCCACAGGTGACCTGTTCCACTGTAGAAGAGTATTCTCCTAGTCCACACTGCTCCAATGGGGCCATAAACTGGACAAAGTCATGAAGGCTTCAGACCCTCCTAAGGGGCCCCAAAGACCCTCACTTCACTATCAATTTTGCACACAATTGACGGAGCAGTGTCTCTGTGTTCTTATCCAGCGTCTGTCTCTCCTTTTCTTTCACTCTCCTTCCCTCCTCCAACATTAGAATCCATGTCAGTTTAATTCTTTAGTTTACAATATATTTGGTCATTTAATCCCAGGGTTGGAAGGGGTCTTTAAGGGCAACTGGGCCAAATCCTCGTTCAGTAAGATGAAGGGAACTTTAAGCCAAAAGTGGAGGGAGAAAGGAAGGAGGCATAACTGGAAATGACAGCAAAGCAGCGGTCCAGTGATTCGCAGGAGAAAACAAATGTAATGTCTAAATACACCACTGTCTGGCATCATTTCTCATGAGTGACAGAGTTAGGACACTTGCCAGTACCAGCCTCGGTTATACTGGTTAGATTTCTGTTTTCACTAAGGGAGAAAAAACATCTTGAAAGCTGATCAGACATGGTTAATGAGAAGTAAAGAGGCATCCAAGGTAAGATTTGGGGCTTCAGGGGTGTGAAGAATGGAGGGTCCCCCTTACGAGAAACAGAGAAGTTAGAGGAGGTGCTAAGGAAGTTAAACGGTGGTGGGGAAGGTGAAGAGATTGATGCTGAGGGCAGGAGGTGTTATCTTAACTCTCAAGCAGCAGCGTCCAGAAATCAGTTAGCAGGTAGGCCCAAGATTTAAGACTGGCTGCATTAGAGAGCAAGCGGACACGAGGGAAAGAAAAGAAAGTCACCTAAGAAACGAAAGTGACAAGGGAAAGAATATGGAGAGACGCTGAAAGAGGGCCAAGCCTTGGAGAAATGTCTGCATTTAGAGGTCTGGAGAAAGGGCCAGCAAAGAAGATGTGGAAGTAACAGGAAAGAGGAAATGCTGGACTGAAGGGTGCGGGAAAGAAACGGAAGCAGCAGCTGAGGCATCTCTTTTGGAAGAAAAGTCTGAAATGGTTTGAACCTCGTCTTTGCTAGGGTTGAACATGACCAGAACCCATTAGGACCCTCAAAAATAAATGCTGCCAGATTCTTCCTCTTGTTCGGCTGATTTGCCATAAACAAATAAATATTTATTTCCCAGTTACTTATATAAGATGACTCATCTTCCAAATTACTTAACTATTTACCCTCCTGACTCTCTCAGAAAAATGCTTTAGTAATCCACCATTAGATTTGAGCTGCTGGAGAGAAACTGGGGCAGCAGAATGAAAACAAGGTCTTTATTCGATTGAGGTTTTTGGTGTATCCTGGAACTCTTACACGAATCTAGCCCTAGGCAAATATGTTGGGCCTGCAACTGCTTAGGCACAGCAGAATGCAAACCAGATGGGTGTCGTTCCCCTCTGACTGTGAGCCCAACCGGGGATGCATACCACCTGCCAAACAGCGGTTTCCGGCACTCCTGCAGCCAGAGTAAAGGCCGTGAAGAAGCCCCCGGACATATACGCCACCTATGAGCAGGAGGCCCAGTTTCGGTTCCTCTGAACAGAAAGGAACAAACCTCAAGTCCAATCCTGTTCTTAGTGTTGAAGGGAAAACAGCCTTGCTCTCTCTTTAAGAGATCCACCTATTAATTTTAAATGCACTAAGTTATCCCTGGAAGTCACTCCACTCCTCTCCAGTGTTAAATGAAATTACGGGAGAAAGGGGAAGAATTAGAGGAACAAGAGGAAAGAGAGTTGCAATGAAATTTTTATAATTTAAAAAATGCGTAACTGTATCACATCTGATGGGTGTTCTCATGAAAATTCAAAGTAGAGAAGGGAAAAAAATAGTGACAGTGAGGCTGAGACAAGTGAGGGCTGTCATCTGAGTTCCCCAGATGGACTGACCAGCCAGCTGGAGCCGTCAGATTGGCTGAAGACCGTGCTGGGGCTGCCGACATTACAGAAACCAGGAGCCCTGCACATTCGATTATCTCCCTGTGGCCACAGCCATTGGGAATCACCCAAAATGCTTTTTTAAAGTCTCGATCAGCTTTCCCCTGAGCAGACACAAAGACATTTCCGAGTTCTCCCCACCTCCTCCCTGCTAATTGCCTACTGCTGGTATGAGTTTAGGGGATAGAAAATCATTTTTGTATTTGCCATAAAGTATAATTAGGAAGTCAAATTTGCTACTGCAAAAAATACTTCATTTTTTTAAACAAGCACAAGTGCTGTTTAGATTACCCCTTGATGTGGATTATCTACCCACTGCTTTCTGCCATCCCTCCTTCATATGGGTAATGAGAGCTAGCTGCCCAGGGTCAGGTTTTAGTCCAATACGGAACGCCATGCACAAAATTGCAGAGGTCAACGTCTCTTGCCTATCATTCTTAGACCAGACTATCTTTGCATCTTTAGCATGTCTTAGAAATACATCTAGGATGACCACACCACCAGACACAAACAAAAATCTGCAAACTTAACAGCGAGTGCCCGGTATGGGTGATTAGCTGCTGTGACTTTCCGCCATCTTGGTACATATGCACGGAGTGTGAGGGCTCGTCTGTGGTCTTGCCAAGGGCACAATCTGCCGCAGTCACACCAACTCTCTAGTATGTACGAGGGTAAATGACTAGAGAGGAGAGGGAAACCAGAAAGATCACGGCCACTCCATCTCCACTCTAACTAAACAAGCTAAACTGATGACGTTCCCACAGTATGAAACATGTTATGATGAGAGGGTAGGCTCCAAACACAGGCATGCAGTCAGAAAAGCGGCTGGCTTGCCCACAGTGGAGTTCCACAGAAATCTGTGAGATGTTATCATCTTCACACCAGACCAGCCTGGCTCTTGCTGAGCCCTTACCTGCTTCCTCACGGTGGAGCTGCGCCTGTGATTTGACCCCGCCGAATCAGAGAGGACCGATCGAGCAAGTGGGAGGAAAAGGAAAAGGGGATTAAAACCAAGCTGTGCAGTGGTTCATGCAACAAGTCACACTATTCAGCGCAGACCCAGAAATGGCTAAGAGACTCGATGAGTTCCTTTCCCAATAAAGCCCAATAAAGCTCTTTTCACAAAAGCACACGGTCTCTGCTTTTAATGTCTACTACCATTCCAAATCAGAATAGGGGGGCATTTATTTGGGTTGACAATAAGAAGATCTCTGTTTCCAAGGAGACACTAATAAACACCAAAGGAAGCTTCAGTTTTCTCTCTTGGAAATCCTTAGGGAAAAGAGAGGGGTTGATTTTTCTGGAATTTAGAGGGTAGAGTATTCCAGACTAGAGGGAACCTGGGTGATTCTCTAGGTCAACGCTTTTTAAGCTGGGTTGAGCCTCAGAGGCTTTTCTCCAGGGTAATCTGACTCAGCGGCACAATGCCCCGAGAAGGAGAGCAGGGCTGCCCTGTCCTGAGTGAAGGTAGGGACTACAGCCTGGCTACTGGGCTCCCTCTGCCCCTTCTTCCTGCTCCTGAGAACTTGTTAGGAATCCTAGAGCTCCTCAGATCTAGTGGAATGCTCCTTCTTGTCTTATAGATGAGAAAACTGGAGTTCAGAGAAGAGACAAGAACAGCCCAAGGTCACACGGTGAGATAACACAGCATAAGGGAATTCAACTCAACTCTTCAGTCCCATAGAGCCTTCTGCAGATATGGGACTCCAGGTGGACTTATACTGGGACTGTAGCACCAAGAAGATATATTCCACAGAATTCCATTATCCTGGTTCCCTCCAGTCGTCAAGTTAATGGGATCTTTATTGTAATCCACAATGACAAAATGATGAAAGCCAAATGAAGCTATTTCTAAATAACAAGCCTATAATTGTAAATGGCCTCATGATTATTGTGTGTGTTGGCAGATATAAGTGGTTGATATAATGGGCTAACCCAGGGTCTCTAAGGAGTTCAGCCCATTAAAGCTCTTTCTCCAGTTAAATCAGCACACTTTTAGGCGTATGAGAACTGCTGGCCGAATGAATGCCTTGCTGTCTGCGAGCTCCCAAGTTTTCTCATAGCAACTCCATGACTGGGAGGGAAAATATTTGGCTGGGGTGGGGAAGGTGGGGAAAGATTGAGAGGGTTGCATAACTGTACATCAGGCCAGGATTTCTACCAATGCTGTTTGGCAAGCCAGTGCAATGTAATATTTCATTATCCAGCAACAGCCACTAATTAGGGGCTGTCATCTTTTCCAGGCATAAAAAAATCTCAGATCAAGTGCTACCTCCTGATCTTCCTTCTCTGGGTCATACTTCCCAACACCTACATGTTTAAGTCTAGCAGCTTAGGTTATGTTACCAGGATCCTTCCTTCAGAGTCAAACATTTCTTTTGCTTGCAATGTAGGGGCTTTGGGGGGGTCTCTGGGACTATTTCAACAAATGATAATTCCCTTCGCTCAGTCCTGCTCAGCTCTTCCCCTAAGTCACAGAAAACCCATTGCCATTTGGAGCCAGGTGGGGTCAGCACGGCAAAGGGAGGCAGCCACCCCCGCCCTCGGCCACTCCTTTGCAAAGCCATCCAATGCCTTTGCAACTGGACTACTTGTCTCTTTCCCAGGCTGGGATCTCTCTACCCACAGGCCTCTCTTCATCCTTTCCCAGGGCTGTTCCAGGCCACACCTACCTGGCCAGACTGCAATCTGTTCGCTGACCTGTTGGAAAGACAAAAGCAAAAAGCACATGTTGAAGCACAAGGGGTGAAAGAGGAAGACTTGCTTCTAGGAATCACTGTCTGCCCGTGTCCCCAGAGAGCCACTACTATCACAGTGTGACCGGCCTTCCAGGCAAAACAGAAGAAAAGCTCCCAGAGCCCCTTCCTGGGCAAGGTGTTTCTGATGGTGTCCCTAAACCTTAGGCAGGCCAACTCTGCTTGCTAATGGGGTGCATGCAGAGGAACAATAAAGGCAGATCAGATGTTTATTAGAGCCTGTCTGTAGATGAAATTCAGCTTTTCTTCTGTGCATGCTGTGTGTGTGTGTGTGTGTGTGTGTGTGTGTGTGTGTGTGTGTGGTGAGGAGGGAGGAATAAAAGAATATGGAAGTTCCAGTTTTAAATTCATACTAGTAAATTCTCCTATTAGGTTAGGTTGGGGTGGCAAGGGAAAAATGAGATTTAATGCTGATATTGCTATCAAACTGTGGTTCTCAATCCAATCGTGGACCCCAATATTAAGTTTAATGGGTCACAGACAGCTTTACAAAATGGAATTGAAAACTCTTAACGTTCATAAGAAGCATTTTTATGTTTTAAAAAAATGCATATGCGCGTGTACAATGGCCATGATGGAATCTGTGTTGCTTTCTTTGGGTCTGTATTGGACCTATATTAGATAAACCAGGGAAAACAGGTGCTAAGCTGGGGAAGGAGAGACCAACTCCCACACTCCTCCCGGCTCCTGGAGAGGCAACTCCAAGGGCTGGGGGAGGGCGGGCTTTTCCCTGCCTTTAAAGGTTGCTAATTGTTGATTATGGTTCAGCTCATCTTGAGCAATACCCTCCCCACCCCTAAGAGCCTCTCATTACTAAAGGCTCAGCTTTCATCTGCAAAAATATTACCCTGAGCCATTATTTTCAACATCTGTCCCATTTCCATTCTGGAATATTCATACACATCAATTATCCCTCTGTGGCAAGAACAAGGGCTCGGCATTACGGTGACAAATACATACAGAAGGCAGGGATATGACAACTTGCAAACAGGAGGATCTGCAGCTACATTTTTCCTTTTTGCTAGAACTTGTCATCTTTAGATGAAGGCAATTTGCAGCACTAATGAACGGTCACCAACCTTGGCCCCTCCGGAGTAGCACATTTGGTGCACGTATGTGTGTGTTCAAACCCATTCACACACTCTCTCTCTCACTCCTCGGGGCTTGGTTCCTCATCTCACTTATGGGTTATGCTTTGATTATCTTGGCAAAAAGAAATCCTGGTTCCAACTCATTTCAAGTAGTTCTGGGGTTTCCTGTGATTCCCCATGGAGCAATCTGACAACCCAAGAGCAAAGGTTTCCTATAAGCAAAGTGTAGAACTCAGTGCCCAAACCTGTTCAGCCTGAGTCCCTTGGGTGGTGGGGAGGAAAGGGAACAGAAATTACCTAACAGGCTTTCTTCACATAAAAGAAAACACCCGAAAAATCACAAGATGAAAGACATGAGAGATAAAGGAATTAATCACATGGGGGAGTCGTCTGGGGCAGGAGAAGGACGAGAAGGCAAGGCCACTGAGCTCTGTATACTTTCCTAGACGCTGCTGTGTGTCTGAAGAGTGCTCAAGATTTTATGTTACAATGTTAGACCTCTGTGTGAAGGCAGGTTTGCCTTTCCCTGGTGTTACCACATATGCCCTGTAGCCTCCCACTTCCCCTCTTTAAGTGAGGAGATTAGTGGGGCAGGGAGGAGGGGCCCCGCATTCAGAGGCATCCCCAACCTGGGAATCCCATTAATCATAGGATGCTGAGAGACCTGGGCAGGGTGCCAAGAACCCCAGGGAAGCTTCTCTTTCAACTTTCCCCTTCTGTTTGACAGCTGAGAAGAGAAAGTCCAGAGTGCCAGTCCCGTTCTCTGCCTTGCTACTTCCCAGGGTCTGGTTAAAATCACCCGATGAGACAGTCCACCCAGCAGCTTGGCCTCGGCACGGCCAAGGCAAAGAGAGGGCTGCCAGGCAGCGTCAGGACCACTTCAAGCAGAAGGAAACCAATGCTCTACCGTGACACTACAGAAAGCAGCAGTCTGCCCATCACCTCTGCCTTTAGAATCCTCTCCTCTCCCCAGGGCAGCTGGGTACCTCATCTCCCAGCTCCCTCCCTCAGCCTCAATCCTGCCACAGAGGAGCTGAGGGTTTTCACAAAGTATCTGGAGAGTAAAGAACCCATTGGCTCCTGTACCCCAGTGGTGACAGAGGAGACACAGGAGGGGGGCTGGGGAGAGAGTACGCAGCACGCTCCATTTAAACAAATAGATGATGCACATTAGCGCTTCATTAAGCACTGGCCTTTTCCCATTACTCAAGCAGTCATCTGGGGCGTGTGCTTCCCCATCACACAGGCTAGGTAAAGAAATGCATTCATATAACCAGACTGGGCCCACTGGGCTTGGGGTGGAGCTCAGCGATAAAGCCCAGGGCTCGCTCGGCCTTCCCTTCACTGCCAGACCTCCAGCAGAGCCCCTCCACTCACTTTCTCCCAGGGTTTTCTGGAGAAGGTCGTGCTTGGCTTGTAGCTTGGTGATGAGGTTCCTGCCCTCCAGGTACTCCTTCATTTTCTGTAAGGGGGGAGGAGGAGAAAGAGCAATCAGATTTCTAAAGACAAAAAAAACCCAGATGTGCAGCTGAACGATTCCCTTTTTAAAAGGGCATTTGGTCTCCTGACCCAATTTCCACCAGGTCCATTTTTTCTTTCCGTACAGCCCTGAGCATCTGGACAGCTGCTAATTCTCATGGTGGATTAGTGTGCTTTCCTGGGAGCTTCACGTTGGCCAGTGAAAGAAACTGTCTCCTAGAGCCCCTCGTCCGTCTCCCAGTTGCACTGAAGAAAAGCAGACCGGGTGGAGGGACTCACTGAGTCTGGGTGCTCTTGGCGTGTGCACACACACCTGCCACTGTCACCTCCGCTGACATCCAGCCCCGCTCCAGCCCCTCTCTCAGGGTGCATTCCATCACACCAGGAGCAATGCCAATGGCATGTACAGCGTCTTTGTTTGAGCCTATCTTAATTAGCCTCCTCCTCTATTCTGCATGGAGTCTGTGTGGAAAGCCGGGGATTTCTGAGCGCTCACAGGGCGGGGCTGCAACCCCCCACTTGTGTACACACACATACACACATACACACACACAGGCAGCTCCAAACACAAGATGAAGTTATGGAAACGCAATCCCCTCTGCTCTAACAATCAAAACACAATTGCTGGGCTGCATTTTCTGAGTTGACCTCTCTCAACCTTTGTCTGCCCAGTGAGAGACAAGATTTCCCTGGACAATTCACCACATTTTCAAAACAACCCCGTGGGCTATTATTATTATCATCGCTATTTTACAAAGGAGGGCACTGAGATTTGGAGAGATTAAATAGATTGTTCAAGGTCAAACAGTGAGTGAGTGGTAGAGCCAGTGTCCAAACACATGTAGTTTGACAAAGCAGTGTGTTCTTACCCAATATGGTAACATGATCCTGTTATGGTACCAAGTAGGAGAAGAGAAGTAGAACAAAACTGCACAGTGTTAATTCTTTCTGTAACTGTAGCAATTTAACGTTTTAGAGCACTTCAGCACATATTCTCTTTTATTTGATTCTCACAATAACTCTATACAGTACATTAGGGAAGATATCATTATTTTCTTATTACAAATGAGAAGATGATCTCAGGGAAGGGGGTGTCAAATAAATTGCTGATTACTGCAAGCCAGTCAGTGGCAGTGGCAGGCCTGGATCCCAGGCCTTTGGACTCTTAACATGGTGTCTTTCCCATTCTACCCCACAGCAGTTCAGGGAATCTTCGTTTGCCTTGGTTGTCTCCTGCTGCAATGGTTCATCTGCTGACGGGGGTCATCTGCTCATGTCTAACTCAGAGGTAACCAACATGGCAGTGTTTCCCCGAGTGGGATCATGAATCACTGGTGAAACGTGAGATATTTGAGGGGCTAAGTAGGTGAAACATTTTAAATTGTAATAGCTCTTTCTTTTAATGTACTAAGCAAAAAGTATCATTATATGTACACCAAGGCTTTGTATGGCTATTCCCACTTAGGATGAAGATAGAAAGAAAAGGTAAAAAATGTGAGTTACTACTTTTACTCTGTACCTTTCTGTACAGTGCGAACTTTTAACCAAGAGTGGGTGTTTCTTTTCTCTCTCTCCCTCTCACTCATGTGAAAACAAAGACAAAACCCTGCTTTCTCTGGGAGGCCCTCTCTAGCCCTCCCATGCTCACTCAGATGCAAATCTCCGTGACAGCAGTTCACACACAGCCCTGTCACAGGCGGCTTATTACTCATGTGTTTTTCTCTCCGGAAGCCGCCTCCCTATGGTCAGAGGCCATGGTATTCATTAGTATTAGCATCCCTGATGCTCAGTACTGCGCCCAGCAGATAGCAGACACTCAATAAATGTCTGAAGAATGAATAAAGAAATGAACAGTCTCACTCTCCTCTGGAGAGAACCTTCGGCAGCAGTCATAAACCAAGCCTCCAAGTGTGCCCCTACGCTCTAAATTAAGTATAAAACAAACAAAAGGCTAACCCTACACCAAATTATTTCTGTTGCTTTACTCACGACCTGTTCCCTCTGCTCCTTTGTGCTTCTGCACGAAAACATCTGCATGAAAATAGGCTCCTTTGTCACCTTCCCCTTTCCATCTGCTCCAGCTGCCAACTCACCTGCTGTCACTCTTCCCTGGGTGATACCCTAATCCCCACCAATGCCTAATTGTGGGGTTTGGAGCAGCACTTCAGGGCCCAAAGGTGAGAAACCTGCAGGCAATCATCTGCTAATACCTGAACTCTCAAAGGCCCCTCTTTGGAGGTTATCCCAGGAGACTCTAAAGGTTTCCTAATGAGGAACAATTCACCAAGAACCTGTAACCCTTAAAACATGACCAGACTGCTCAGAAAACAGCCAAAATTCTGAAAGTTGATGGATGCAAATTCCTTCCTCTTACTCATGTTTCTACCTGTAATTCCGGAAATCGTTTTTTTTTTTTTATTCATGTTCACA
The DNA here is from genome assembly GCF_001890085.2 of Hipposideros armiger. Classification (NCBI taxonomy): domain Eukaryota; kingdom Metazoa; phylum Chordata; class Mammalia; order Chiroptera; family Hipposideridae; genus Hipposideros; species Hipposideros armiger. The sequence continues at coordinate 3,628,882 of NW_017731484.1, read as the reverse complement.
GTTCACTAGTTAACTCTGGCTGTCACTCGGTGAACCATTAAAATAAATAACAATCTGATAAAAGAGGTATGATGGATTACCTTTTCGGGTTCCATTAAATCCTGAAGGATTAAAATTGTGTCAAGGTATGATCTGCATCCCTACGACAGGGAATAATGGTTGAAGTTTTCCATGTAGGTAAGCCGGGTATGGGAAGGTAAAAGCATCCTCAAGTTCACAGGCATATCATTTATCACCTCCCTGTCCTGCCCAGAGTCAGCACTCATCTTTATGAGGCAGAAGCTGGAGAGGTAACCTTGCCTCTGCTGGTGGAGCTGAGTTAAAGGCTTCAGTTGCTGCTGACCAGACGCATAGAGAAAAGAGTCGAGACAGCTGAAGGCAAGGGAGGGACAGGTGGCTCTTCAATGATATCTGGAGACCAGTGGAGCCAGGAAAAGAACTATTTATGTGTAATCTCAAAATTCCTTTCTTTGGGCAATAAGGTCACTTTCTTTATTTAAACCATGTTCCAGTATTAGGTAATTAATTTTCTTTCATTCCATTCCCTGCATCTTGCTCCCTTCAACAAACATCCAACGGTCAAGTGATGACCTGGAGTATTCCTCAAGTGGAGGAGCGAAGAAAGGGCAGTGCTCTATTGTAGGTCAGCAGAATAAAATCAAATTCCTAAACATAGTCCGACTAGTACCACACCCTCCCTCCCCTGCAATGCGCCACTCCATATGATCAAAACTGAGAATTCCTTCAAAAAATAGGGACGGCAAAGAGTCTATTGGGTGGTTTTGGGTTTTTTTGCCATCGCGAACCTTTTATTTAGTTTTTATGATCTCAATTTATTTCCTAATAAATTCCTAATTGGTGATTAACTGTCAGCAATGAGTTTTATTTATTGAAAATTCTTCTTTCTGAGCTCTCTCTCCCTCCCTGACATTTTGGTTACAGTAAAATGGAAAAGTCTGAGCTGGAATATTTTAGTCCTACCATTTACTAAGTGTCCTGACCTCAGACAAGTCACCTAACCCTCAGAGTCTTAGTTTCCCCATCTGAAAACTGGGGATAATAACATCTTTTTCACAAGGTTGTTGAAGATGAAACAGGATAAGAAGCATCACTGTGATTATCAGCACAGGGTCCAGCAACCAGCAGGTATGCGAGTGTTCCTCATCCCTGAACCACCTGCTCAGTTAACCTAAAAACAGCCCTTCCTTCAACTTCCTTGCTTTGTGCTAATACATAAGAAAGCTGAATCAAAGCAGGTATCTGGTCTTAAAAAGTAAAAGGCACAAGAATGCTTTTCAAATTTAATTTTAAAATACCCTCTCCCTTTAAATACACTTTTACCATGGAGGTATAAAACTCATGGACCTTGCTTATGCCTTGGATTGAATCTGTATGAAGCCAGAGCCATAAGTATCCACTGCTGCAAGGGGTGAGGTGGGTGGAGGAGAGAACTATGCCCAGCCCATCCCATGCACAGAGATACACAGATGTCACTACAGTGGTTGTTTCCCCACCATCCAGGCTGTGACATTTTCCCTCCTCCCAAGAATTTTTAAAGCAGGAAACAATTGTCAGGCAGAATACATAATAGAGCAAACCTTTAAATGGAGCACGTCTCCCCCCTTTAATTGATGAGGCAGGGGCATTCATTCATTTGTATCTACTTAGCACACATTTACCGAGTGACTGCAGGAGAATACCAAGATAAAAAAGATCTCGGACCATCAGGTCCAAGTTTAGTGGTCTAGAGCACTATCGCCAAGGCACGCTCTGCTCTCCTACCTATTACCTCACCCAAATGTGTCCCCAAGAAGTCAAGCAGTCTAGTTTTGTTTATCAGCTGTAATCCTTAACCCCTTCCCCCACTCCATCCCCCATACAAGAACCCTATACTCCAACCCCCATACAAGGAAGTACTTAAGCAAAATGCCAGTCTTACAAGGCTTTGGCAATATCCTTAGCTAACTAGACAGCATTGCTGCCCATGAGCAAGAATTGGTTAAATAAATTATGGGGGCCGGCTGAGTGGCACGTTGGTTAAGAGCTGGCTTGGGATGCCAGCTCTGAGCAACAGGGCCCCAGTTCGGATCCCACACTAGGGCCAGTGATGCTGTGCCCTCTACAGCTAAGAGGGTGAACAACGCTTGACCTGGAGCTGGACTGCCATGAGTCGCCTGCGACGGCGTAGGCTGCAGTGGGGCTGCAGTGGGCTCCCCTAAGCTACCGTGAGCGGCCAGCAGCTGGCATGAGCTGCCAAGAGCTGCTGTGAGTGGCCGTCCAGTGACCGGCAACCGATCTGCCTCACCCGGGAAGAGCACAATGATAATACCAACATGGACCAGTGAAGTGACGTCCTCCACAACTAGACTGAAGAACAAAAGGACAGCAACTTGTCTGGCCCCCTTCTCCAATTCTCCAACTCTGTTCCCCTCCAACTCCCCAATAAAATCTTAAAAAAAAAAATGATGGTACATCCATCCATATAACGGAATTCTGCAGAACCATTAAAAAGGGGGCAGGTCTTTCTGGACTAATATAAAAATAATACCCAAGGACCGGCCGAGTGGCACATTGTTTAAGAGCTGCCTTGGGACACCAGAGGGCTCTGGTTCGGGTCCCACATATGAGGGCCAGTGACACTGCCCTCTACAACTAAGATGCTGAACAACAGCTCAATCTGGAGCTGGGCTGCCATGAGTCACAGGCTGCAGCCCCTGTGGCAGTGGGTTGCCATGGGCTACCGTGTGTAGCCAGCAGCCAGCATGAATGGCCAGCAGAGCCACCGTGAACGGCCGTCCAGAAGCCGGCGACTGATCTGCCTCGCCCGGGAAGAGCGCAATGATGGTGTCAACTTGGGCCAGTGAAGCAATGTCCTCCACAACTAGACTGAAGAACAAAAGGATAGCAACTTGTCTGTTCCCCTTCACCCAATTCTCCAATAAAAATCTTAAAAAATAAAAAATAAAAATAAATAAATAATATCTGAAGTAAATTAAGTAAAAAAAAGTGAAGAATAGTATGAATGCTATACTTCTATTCATATTTCATTACATTTCTAATGTAATTCTGTTGTACTAAGGTTATGTTAGTGGTGGTCTATGCATAGGATATCTCGGGAAGGACACAGAAGAAACTGGTTTCAATCATTTGGTGGAAGGGAGGGAAGGTGGGAGTCAGGGATGGATAGAAGCTTGACTTTTTTCTGTATGCTCTTTCAAAATCTCTGCATCTTAAAAAAACACCAGGACAGCCAGATGGCTCAGTTGGTTAGAGCACATGCTCTGAGCAACAGGGTTGCCGGTTTGATTCCCACATGGGCCAGTGAGCTGCACCCTCCGTAACTAGATTAAACACAACAACTTGAGCTGAGCTGCCGCTGAGCTGCTGATGAGCGTCTGGATGGTTCAGTTGGTTAGAGTGCATGATCTTAACAACAAGGTTGCTGGTTCAACTCTTGCATGGGATGGTGGGCTGCGCTCCCTGCAACTAGACTGAAAATGGCGACTGGCCTTGGAGCTGAGCTTGTGCTCTCTACAACTAAGATTGAAGGACAACAATGTATCTTGGAGCTGATGAGTCCTGGAAAAAACACACTGTTCCCTGAAAAAACACACTGTACTCCAATAAAGTTAAAAAAAATAATAACCTATGTTTTAACCATCACAGTGAAAAAAGGCAATGGGTCAAAGAGTAGACATTGATGGACTGTGTTTATAGAAGATGAGTGATACACAGCCAAGGAGATCAGGACATTTCTCCTCATTTAGGGCAGAGAAGAGGAAAAAGCGGCTGAGCTGTTTCTGCGCTTTTTCTTCACCTCAGCTTCTTCGGCAGGGTGGAGAGCAAAGGACTGTGACCCGAGACCAGGCAATCAGAGTTCTAGTTTCAGCTCTTGATGAGTTCCTCGGACAAGCTACCTATCCTTTCTGGGTGTTTTTTATGTTTTAATTCTTTCAAATTTGAAGGCTTGGTTAGGTGATATTTAAAAACCACTTCAAGCTTTAAAATTCCATGATTGCTTTCCAGAGACTCCTGCAAATGACTGACCTTTATAGGTCATGCTTCAAATTTCCAATTGAAGTCATCTGGGCAGATCAATCTGATGACAACTGAGAGTGGTTAGAAAGCTTTCTTAGCAGCTCTCTGGGTCGCGAGGCACTCTACCTAGGAGTCAAAGCCATGACAAGGAACCTCTTCCCAACTTTCCAAAAGTTTCCAGAATGAGCTACTTTGCTATTTTGAAGGGCATGGGAAAACACATGGCAACATTTGTGGAAGCAACAAACTAAAAAAAGCCCATTGGCTTTGTATGGTTTGGCAAGCACAGACAGCCATCCTGTTTAACATGCACACCCCCTTTTCATGAATGTCCATTTCACCACCACCCCAAAACGCTTTTATCATGAAATGAATTATCTGACACATTCCAAGCACCGGCACCAGTCATGAGGATGATGAACTCTCTTGTAAATCTGTTATTAGACAAACTCAGACAAAAAATGTTCCTGTTAACCAAGGAAATTTGCACGCAATTTTGATAAGTAGCACTACGGCCACAAAAGACAGAAAATGGGTTAGAGGACATCAGTGCGACAGAGGTGAAAGGGTGGGCAGGATTTGAGAGGTTACCAGTTTGAATTTGGTGACTCCTGTTGTTACTGAAGGGTGACTCTGAATACAAATGTTATAGATTCATTTAAAGCCCCAAAGAAACTCTGACAGTCTTAAATACAGATTTTTAAGTCCAAAATTTCTTATTTAATAAAAAAAATGGAAATCTGCAGTGTAATGTGATTGGGTCATTTAAGTACTGTTATCTAAGTGGTCCAGACAGACCAGCCAAACAATCCTATTATTAAAAGCCTCTAGAGTGTTCTACGGCCTCCTGAGATAACGAAGCTGGGAGCAGCAACACAGCTCTCATCACAGTCAAGAAGTTCTCTTAATGTCTAACCCAGGTTTTTGCATGTTTTTATACTTTTGCTCATGCTGTTTTCCTCAAGGAATACCATTCTCCTCGATTCACCGCCTGGTTCACTCATCCTTCAAGATCAGGCACAAACATCACTTTGCATGTGATGTTTCCCCAACTCCATTCATGAATGGGTGCATGTATGAATTTAAAAAGTTTTATCTGTATTTTTTTAATTACAAAAATCAATCTGTGATCACTGTTTAGAAATATATGAAGTAAAAATGAAAGTTCTCCCTTCATATGCCTAATCTCATCATTCTCATCTTCATTTTATATTCTCTGCACTCTCAGTTTATAGCACATAGTAGATTGTCAATAAATGATCAATGAATAATTTAATAATGTTTAATAAATAAATTAATAATGGTGATGGTGATAACACATTTTCAGCACTTATTTGATCACTAACTACCAAACCAGGCAGTGTGCTTAAATATTTTACAAAAATTAACAAATGAGCCAAAATGTCATTCTATTATTTCTTTTGTATCAATTTTAGTATTTTACTCATAAATGTATTTAAAGAGTGTTATAATTAAGTGGCTAAGAAACACAGTAATTGATTGGTAAATGAAAATAGATTATAAAACAATATGTACAGCAGGATCCCATCTTTTTGTAATCAAATTATAAATGTATGCTCATATATGTGTTTGTGTATGCACAGAAAAAAGACTGGAGGGGACTGTATCCTAACACTGTTGTTATCTCTAGATAGTGGAATTGTAGATGATTTGTATTTTCTTCTATTTGCTTCTAAATTTTAAATAAGCATGTTTGAGTTGCATAACAACAAAAAAAGTTATTTTAAAAGAATAATACTGTTAAATGACTCCCTTTCAACAGGCTTCTTCATGATAAAAAAACAACCCTGCAGAATTTTGAGCTTTACTAAGTAAAAAAAAAAACCAGATTTATTATTTTTTTTAAATGATAGCAAATCACTAGTATTCTTAATGGAGGAAGGGCAGTGTTTAAAGAAGAATTAAATAAATCATTCTAGTTAGAGGAAAAATTCAATTGACTGCATGCAGACTGTTTTTTGACTGAAAAACAAGCTGATTTCTCTCATTCAGAATCAGTATGCATATTCACTGGCTATATTTCATCTCACATCTGCAAACTTAATTTCTCCTTGCTGGGTCATCAGAAGATTAGGAAATACATTTTAGTCCAGACAATAAATCCTACTTGGCACGCTCAAAATAACTTAATTATTAAAAAGCAGCACCAAAACCCAGCCAGCAACCTTCCAAAGGGCTGCTAACACTACTTTAAAAAATAAATAAATAAAATAATTGAGTCCATCTGTTGTAAAAGAGACTGGGAGATACATGAAACACAAAATACAATGTTTTGGAATTCTCTGCAAACCAACAATGTTGCACATTACCTGTTCCTTTGAATGTTGGCAATAGTTACGTAAAATAATTTCCCATCAACAAAAATTACAAAACAATGTCATCATACCACCTAGAAGAGGCTACCATCTTTAAAAACAAGACAAGTGTCAGCCAAAATAATTGGATGTAGTTCCAAAGAAGCAAGACAGGAAGTCCCCCTTTCATGACCCTCTATGTCTGACAAGGAAACTTTCACACAAAACCCTACTAGGGGGTCAAAAAATCCTTAAAACAAAAAAGAAAACCTTGTTGGTAGTGTACTTGGGAACATACTTTCTCTTGGGGGTCCCTGTTAGACACATACAACTTGCAGATGTTTTTTGCCTTTAAGTGTAGGGATGGTCCCCGATTATGCCCAGATCCAAATCTAGGCTATTCAAAGACTGCCCTTCAGAGACACTTGACCAGGACTCCGGGTTCCAAATCTCCCTTATGTGCCTGCGGTGCCTAACGATGTTCTCTACAGGCCACTGAGCTCCCTCACCGTGAAATAGAACTGCTCTGTCTCTTGCTGGTTGGCTCTCCTCTTGGCGATGCTGGGCTTGCTCATGAAGGTTTCTGAGACCGTGGACTTGACAGACTCCATGGAGTTGCTGTACTGGAAGCAGTCAGACACGTCAAAATCCTCCACAGTCACAATGTCCTGGATGGTCTGCAGAGTGGCCTCCATTGTCTTCTTTACCTGCCAAGACAAGGGCCGACACACTGCATGAGGGGCAGGCTGCAAGACAGCAGGTGACGGAGAAGCTTGGAGAAGAGGGAGAGGATGGGCTGAGGCTGGAAGGAGGGTGCTGTCAGAGGGTGCGGCTCTGCCTCCCAGGGGACAGCGCTAAGTGAGTAATAAACACCGCGTGGACTCTGTTATGGAGAACTACTCTCCCCACTGAGGGCGTAACCACCCTCCTCGTGCTACATGCTTGACCCAGCTCTCTTATTTCATGTTTACTGTGTAAATTTAATATCAGCTCCTGGCTACAGTACTAAGGGAGAGAGAGAGAATGAAATAAATCCAAACCAACGCCATCATATATGAGCTAGTTAAAATGTGTGCCGGGCACAGTCCTGTCATGGCCCAGCTTCTATTTTATGAACAAATCAATGAACTTATTTCCCTATTTGCAAATTAAGGGACCCAGTCCTTCCTGATCTTCCTAGGAAAAGCAAGACTTACTGAGATGCCAGGTTAAGAAGTTACGTGAGCTCAGAAGAAAGGATAATCAACTGTATGGCCCTTTTGAACTGGTTGTTGAAAGCAAATGTTCCTGTTAGCCAAGGAAATTTGGGCCCAGGAGAAAGTCACCCTTTTCTAAGAGGACAGGGATGTTTGAAGTGTCAAATCAAAAGCCTCTGTTTGTTTGAAAATACTGGAAAAAGCCAGGCAGGAGGGGGTGGTTTCAGAGACACAATATTGTTCACTCAGCTGCCAAGTGACATTTTGATTGAATGTGTAGAGGGGGAAAAAGAAAGCATTTTGCAAAAGCTCAAAATAGAGCTCAACCTTTGGCAACACAAGAGCAACTTCCTGGAGTTCAAGGGCAGGATGTAGCAGAGGGGGAAAATCCAAGCCTACATTTGGCTAGGAAATGTTTGCAGCAGCCCGGACATTCTCTGCATGCTCCTTCCACTGCTCCCAGATGGGCGGCAGCAAGGTCTGACAGGGAAACTCAGAGGGTGGCTCTTAGTCTCCTAAGCAGGAAACTCACCTCTTCGTTCTCAATCTTCAGGGTGGATAAGCGAGACTGCAGTTGTTGGCATCTCTGTACCAGCTCACTCTGGACAGGCTGCTGGGCACAGAGCTGGGAAGCCTGCCAAAAGCAAGAAACACCAGGTCAGGAAGAGGACACCATTCTTCTGGCGGCTCCAGAGTCCCACTACTGCTAATAAAACGACACATATTCAAGCTGTAATGCTCACGGTTTCTATGTGAAAACAAAATCCAAAGCCAAAGTGTGTGGACCTCTTCCAGGACCAAGTAGCGCGAAAAAGGCATGACGAGTAGGGCCGGTGTGGAAAGACCAGGTCTGTCTCTTTGAACCTGTCTCCAGGCTGGTGCTTGGCAGAGGCGGGTCTACGCAGGGTCTGCGGCTCCATGACAGCCGGAGTTAGGCCAGAGAAGAGTGCCTTGGGAAGCCCCAGCTCCAGACACACAATGCTTCGGCACAGGGAGGATTTCCTGCGAGAGGTCCAAGTGGCTACCTCTCCAGCCCCTCCTTCATCCCCGTTAGTGTACCAGAGGGAAAGCAGGAGAGAAGTGGGTCAGGAGGCTAACTTGCCGCTGTTGGCAGCCGGCATGTGTTTATATATCTGGGCCATGAATGAGAGCTCTGACTCAATTAGAGAACGAGGGAAGCCAGGAACAAGTCCGCAGGCTATGCTAGATAGAGGGCCCCAGAGGGCATGGAATCGGGTGGCACTTGGCATTTTCAAAGAGCCTTCATATTACCCCGGGTCTCTGCCAGATCTGTGTGGGAGAGAAGTCCACCCTTTTGCCCAAGGATCCCTGTCCATGAGCTTGCCCCTGTATGAAGAGATGGGTGGTTAAACTACGTTCTTCTGATGGTGGCGCGACTATGGTATGGGCATGAGGTCACCCACAGACCCCAGGATGATAGATGAGGAACGGAAGTCCGGCAGATTGGGAGGAAGGACCCACACGGAAGCAGCTCCTGTCACCTGGCCGCCATGTGTCCCTTAACCTCTCATCTGCAGAGAGACATCTATAGGGTTGTCGGAAAAGTCATGACGCATTTTTGCAACAAAAAACAGATAAAATATGTCATGACTTTTCCGACAACCCAATAGATCGAACTGGCCTCTATCTTCCCCAGCAATGAGTGGGCACATCCACATGCCTACAGACCGTTCTCTTGCTGGAAAAGACAAAACCTCTCTTCAAATGGAGGCGGCTGGGACTCGACCTTTTCCCCCATTGGCTTTTACGCTTCCAACTAACTTGACCTCCTCCCCCGGCTGAGAGGCTGGCCTGAGCCAGGCATGAGATCTGAAGAGAGCTGACTTCACTCTGGCTCTGGGATCAGCAGACACAATGGAGAAAGCTCAGTGGTCAGGATGGGCTAGTGCCAAGAGTGAAACACTCTGGCTGTCTGATGTCACCGGTCAAGCATCCAGAGCCCCACCAGCCTTTGGGGGGCACCAAGAGCAGAGCCAAGCACCTCCTCCTAGTACTTCTGAGAGTGCCTGGCATCAATTCATGTGCTGAGTGCCCTGGAACACCAGTCAGTATAAGGCCTTGGCCAATTTCAGGGCTTCCGGTCAAAATGGCACCTGAACTTCAGCCCTAGCTCAAAGACTTCCAAGCAGTTCCCTCTTGTTGCTTCTGCAGTTTACAGGCAACTCACATTGATGGAGACAGACTGGCTCCAGGGCCTTTTTCGCCCTCTCCGCTCCTCTCACTTTCCACTCATATAAAGGTTAGACTGGAATGTGGAACCTTTGCAAGGAATCTCTGCCTGGCTCGGCCACTGGTCAGCTATACCACATAAAGGGAGGGCCTACATAGAAGAATAAACTATTGATTTTTAAAGTATTACAGACCTGGGGGGAGGAATCACGCCACCTCCACGCCTGTTCCTTTAAGCAGCAGCAGGGCTGCTGATGCACGCTTTGGCACTGGTCCTCTACCGGGGTGCACGGTAACGCATTCCAGCTGCGCTCTGGAGTATGGAAATGAGGCTCTGACAGGACTAGGAGGGGGCCTGAGCACCCAGCATTTGGATTCCCCCTTTACGGAGACAAGCTGTTTGGCTCAGAAGGCAACTCAGTCAACACCAGAAAATGTATCACTCCACTCGGCTGGTCCTCACGTTCTATTGATTCTTGGGAAGAAATCTCAGTCGCAGCTGGAGAAGGGGCTTGGAAGGCTAGTTTGACCGGAAGCCAGGGCAGGTGAGGAATGAGGCTTCCTGGGGTTTGGTGACACCCCTTCCCCGTACTCTAATTGCACAGGCTGCCATCTCACTTCCCCATCTGTTCAGATGCTGACATTTTCTAAGCCACAGCAGTGGAAACAAACTGTAAATGGCTTGGTTTTCCCCAAAAAGGAGAGGAAAGAAATCATCTCCAAATTTTTGTATTTAAGGTAGAAATGTCCCACTCTCCACAGTGGCCTACTGATGACAGCAAATCCTCTGGTTACACTGCAACAGTTGTCATTCTGGAGCAGGGCTCTTTAAGGGGGTCTGGATGCTAATTCTACCGGAAGGACCAACCCCTTGTTGTTTTTTGGTCACCCAGCATCCAGCCTTCCTTCTTCTGGTTACGTTGGCCCGACTGCCCTCCAGGGGAACCTCCTATCCACAACTCAGGCCATACGATTTGGATGGAGCTCTCCGCAACTCTGGGAGGGAGCATGTGACCTAGGCATAAGCCAGCCAGCTGCCTGCAGATACCTGGCCACATTGACCGACTCAGCGATAAGCAAGTCACCCAGTCAGAACCAAGAAGACACAGTGAGATTTTTGTGGGCGCTCCTAAGAGGGAAGCAGATGCCCTTCCTGCTAGATTTCAACCTAGAAGGAGACAAGGCTGGAAACAGAGTCATCTTGGCCCGACGGCATAAAAGGTTCACTCTGATGTACGCACAACCACCAGAAGTGGAACCAAAAGATTCACAGGAATGGAAAGCTCTCGCTTTAGTTTATTCAGGCCCTTCTTGTTTTAGTTATTGAAGGTGAAAAGTCCAACACAGGGCCCCCGTGCTCAAGCTCCCTTGCTGGGTGACCCGCACGGGCCTCCTGGATGACAGCCTAGCTCCTCTCCTTTCGGGAGACACTCATCTGTTTCTGTTCACGACCCAAGCAAAACTACACCTCTTGTTGCAACTTTCTAAACCCAGGAGAATAAGATCCTTCAGAACTCTGCCAAACAACAGAAGATCACATTGTTACCCTGCTGAGCCCTTCCCTCCCCCATCAAAAAGCCTTTCCTGTCTGGTTCCATCTCAGTTCTTCTTCTAGCCTCTCCACTTGGACCCCTCCTTCCCTTTCACCATACCAAATTGTTGGTCGTTTTTAGAACACACCTCCTGTTTTTACCTCCTTTGATCCTGCTGGTCCATTCGGGTGCCCCTCCCTATGCATATTTCTAACTGTCTCTCAACTCACCAGACTGGAAGCTCCCCGAGGGCTCTACTCCCCAATGTCTGCGGCCAAGCCTAGTGGACAGCGGGCACTCAGTAGCTGTTTGCTGAATGGGTGCAATGTGCCTCACCCAACTGACAGGAAGTCCCAGGCCTCGTTCTCCCCAGAGGAACGCGGCCGTCGTGTAGTGAATCTAGGCACAAGTGAGCGCAAGCCCCTTGGGGAGTGCGTGGAGGGGCAGAAGGACTCACCATGTCCCCCATGTGGGGCTGGAACTCAAACTTCATAGGCGGGCAGAAGACATTGTTGTACATCTCCATGAGGCGCTGCTTGTCACTGGTGGCATCCAGGTTTTCTACAGCATTCTCGATGGCATCCAGGCCCTCGTGCTTCGACTGCTCCAGATTCAGCTCAGCGGACAGGAAGGTGCGTAGCGCCCGGTTCAGGCTGGCGTGGTAGCCTAAGTCACAACACTGCTGTGGGAAGGAGAGAGCACATGAGCAAACGCTGGACAGCCGCAAGCTTGGCAGAAAGGGATGGTGGCCCCCAGGACAGATCTCACGATGTCGATAAAACGGGGCAGGGGAAGGGAGGCTGGTGTTCTGCCTTCCAAGATCTGGGTGAGATCGCTCAGTTCTTGACTCCCAGCTCAAAGGTTAAATACAACTTAGAGGGCTGTCGGGGCATTAGAAGGAAGAGGACTCGTTAGGACAAAATACAATTATTTAGTCATGTGCTATTTGGTAAACATGAAAAAAGTGGAGAGTTAAAGGGAATCCCCTTATATTTTCAGGTTTCTCTGGGGATATCATTATAATGAAATTCAACAAAAATACTGCCACTCCCTGAGGGTTACTGTGGTTAAGTCACTGCATACCAACCACGCCAGGCCATTTCCACATTCGGGGTTTGGGAATCGGAAGCATTGCAAGAGCAGTTCATTACACAGACTCCGGACTCTAGGTGGGAGAAGGAGACCGGGGGCCTGACTCTCTCGGGCATCACCCCCCCCAACTCCCAACATTCTAGAACAGGCCTCAGCTGCACTAGGATTTTTGCACTGAAGCTCCAGGCCTACAGGAATAGTATTTATCGGACCCATTAATTCTTAATGGGAAAATTCATGTGAAGGATTCTGATTTTTCTAAAGTAAAATGGAAAAAATTTAAAAAGGTATGAAAGAGGCAAGAGTATAAAAAAAGTACTGGACAAGAAGTCAGGAACATTGGAAAAGCCCCTCCCCATTCCTGAACCTGTTTCCTCGACTGTAAGATGAACAGATTTGGTCAGGTCAGCGGTTTTCAAGCTGTAGGCCAGAGGTTATGGTTCTGTGCCAGAACCTTCTGAGACTGCCCTTGAGAACCGGGTAAAGGGGCAGCCCAACTAGTGAGACTTGGAGCCTCCTGTCTGCTTCAACCAAACCAGTTCTGCTCTTTTTCCTATTTAACATATTGGGGTTTTACGTAAGGTCTGGTTTGAAGAAATAATTCTTCTGCTAGAGAAAGTCTGAAAATGCTTGGATGAAATATAATCCCTAAGGCCCTATTCTCTTCAGCAATGACATTCTGTGACTCTACGACAATCTTCCCCATCCCTCCCAAAGGACCCAGAGATCCTAATTCCTTGGCCATCCATCATCCCCTCTATCACTTAAGCAGCTTTGAGATCCAGAACGTGAGGAGACACGCCAGAGAAGAACTTATGGATAGAATAAGAACAGCTGCTGATTGCCATTTCATTCCATAAAGCAGGCATCACATTAACTCTTCCCCCGGCCATTTCCCTTCATCATGATCACACTAGCAGCAGCCACTATTGGAGAAGAAAAAGCATGTGATGTGCCTCCTCCTCCCAGCATCTGACAAGGAGCTCAGTAATACACTGTCTTGCGGGCTGGGCTCTGGGTTCAGCGCCAACAGGCTCTGGCAGGTGCCTGGCTGCAGCGGAAGAACAGCAGTTACAGCTTAACTAGAGGCGGAGGATGGAAAGACATAAATTCGGTTGTGAGGGAAGAGCAAATGGAAGCGACAAAAGCGGCTGATTGGGAAGCTTCACACGCAGGGACCCTTCCTTTTCGGGGAGACGCTGCTGGTCGAGCCAGGCTGCCCTTGAACCTACGCCTTCCTGACTAGCTCTATTTTGACTCTGATGATGAACTCTATGCCTGTAAGTCTAATGAACAGAAGTGACACTACCCACAGGGCTGAGCAAGTGTGTGTGTGTGTGTGTGTGTGTGTGTGTGTGTGTGTGTGTGTGTACACTTTTTGGTGCAAAAGAGGATTGAGGAGGCAGAGTGCCCTTCATCAACCTGTATATATTTTTGGTAACTCCCCTTTTCTCTCCTCTACCCTGATTCACACCGTTATCACCTGACACCAGAGCTGTCTGTTTCACTGTCTGAAAATACAGCTTTTATCATGACATTCCCTTGCCGAGGAACCTATAACAGCTCTCTTTTTCCTAAATTGAAGTCCACCTTCCTCAGTTTTGAAAAATTTTAAATGCTTTTATATTTACTAAGTGTGCTAACTATATGCCAGACAGTGTGCTGAGTGCTTTATGTACATTCTAGGTTTTAATCCTCATAATAACCTCAATGAGGCTGGTATTATGTTTACTTTCCAGACGAGAGAGCGGAAGCTCAGGGAAGCAAAATAACTTGAGTAAGGAAGGCCGACAGCCAGAACAGATTGTCATCTCTTTAGTCTGACCAGCTAACATCATCTCCCTTTAGTTCATTTTTCAGACCCTTCTGCTCTAATCCAATGACACACTCTCTGGTTAGAGTATTGGAAAACTATAGGCCTCAAATCAGCTGTGTGTGACTATGAGCAAGCTACTTAGCCTCTCTGAGCCTCAAACAGGAATAATACCAGCCTCATACATTGCTGTGAGGCCAGTAACAGGCAATACACTTGTATACGAGTATATATCTGGCAACCTGCAGACACTTAAACACCAATCATCAGTATCCCCAAAGCCACTGCCTCTGCTCTTCAGCTCTCAGCATCTTCTCTTCCTGAAATGTTCCCCACTCCTCTCACCTGTTGGGATTGGACCCAATCTTCAAGATCGAAATCAAATTCCCAGCCTCCAGGAAGGAGGACAGCCCTGCAACCCTTCTATGTATTGACCTTGGCCTCAGAACCACTCATCGGCAGCCCTTATGTGACACAGAATACACTCCCTCATTCTGTGACTCTCCATTTTGTATCACAGTCCCCCTAACCCTCTGCCCCGGAAGCCAAGCTTCAAAGAGGGCTTGGCACAGTGTCTTACTCTGTTTTTGATCTCTCACTATTAGGCCTTGCTCATGGTAGGCATTTAATAAACATCAGTAGATTGAATGAAGCCAGGAGTGCAGATTCCAGGCTCTGGGGAAATAACCCTCGTAGTCACTTGATCCAAGTCAAGTGAGTAGATGTAGCCACTGAAGCCTTTTGTATTGCTCACTCTGTATGGCTATGGAAGGCCAGGAGCATTCTTGGGCTGGTCTACTGCCTCTATTAAATAACTGTTCTATCGCTTCTCTGTGCCAATGAGTGGGGTCTGAATCACAATGTGCCCTCTGGCTTCTCTCTATGCCTCCAGGCAGCCACGGAGATTCAGAATAGGTTTTTCAGAGCCTTCGCTATCCACATATCTGCAAGCAAATGGCTGGAAACTGGGGCTTTAGCAAAGAATCAATTTCTGGCAAGGTTAGGTAAATGAGATTTGAATATTTCATCCCTACTCCCAGTAGGATCCCAGTGAGTGGAGGCAGCACATCATTTTGCTCACGATGGGGACAAAGTATGCTTTCCATGGCGTCTGATGAGTTCTGTGGCCACGCCGGGCTCCCTTGGCCATTTCTGGGTTATATAAATGTTTGATGAAAACTGTCCCAGGGGAAATAAAATTTTTATAAGAATTTAATGATAGCCCATCCAGATGTGTGATGACTTGAATTGACAGCTCTTTAACCCTTTAACAGCTGATTCACCCCAAGACTCGAGAGAAGGCCTAGCAAAGAAATGTGGTGTTTTATAACACCCACTTCAAGTTCACACAGATGAGAAAAATAACTGCCCTTTATAAAATTTCCTATGGAGAAAGCTGGGTTCTCTCATGTCTGATTTGGGTACACATGGTGTCACAGATTCTCTACCCATGAACGTAAGCACACACAACGCCCCAGCTGTGCATGAGGACAATGCCCTGTTCTTCACTCATCCATCTGCTCCTGGGGTGAGAGAACCACAGGAGGATGGGGGTGGGACATCACATTCCAACGAGCCTCCAGTTCTTAGACACCATCAAGTTAGCTCAGAATGTCTTTCTGGCCTGAAGTCAGGTTTTCCTGTTGCATGTCAGATGCCTCACGTGGATTCCTACAGTCCAAGTTTAAATCTTATACTATATTATAAAAAGAAGGCAAAGGCTAGTCCTTGTGTCACGGCATCAGCAAAAATAACTTCTCTCGTCCTCAATGCCTTCAGCACACACTGAGCTTCAACCTGCTAGGAAGGAGGTATCACACAGATGGCATTAATTGGCACAAGATTCATCCCATGTCTTAAAGCAAGTTCTGGATACTGTCAAAATCAGAATGCCACGGTAACCAGGCTTACCACTCACTCTTGTGCTGTTGGTTTATTGCCAAACCATCCCTTTGGCCATTTTTATTGCAGAGGGCAGCAAGAAAAAGGAAAACAACTACTGATACATGCAATAATGTAGATGGAAGCTCAAAAACATCATGCTGGGCAAAAGAAGCTAGATATAAAACAGCTTGTGACGTTCTACAGCAGGCAAAACTATTGGGTTGTCGGAAAAGTCATGACACATTTTTGCAATGAAAAACAGAAAAAATACGTTATGACTTTTCCGACAGCCCAATAATTTATGCTGAAAGAACTCAGAACTGCGGTTGCCTTGGCGAGGGGAATGGCTGGGCTGGGGAGAGAAAAGAGGAACTTTTTGAGGTGATGGGAATATCTTGATAGAGGTGGAGGTTATAAGGGTGTATGAATTTATCACAACTCTTGAAACTGTAACACTTCAGTTCAGTTTATATTCTATTAGATCTCAAAACAGTCTTAAGGGGGGGGTTGTCACTTCGTGAGGGGTGAAAAGCATAACTAGTGCATTGTTTCGTACACCTGAAACTAATAATAATAAAAAAAGAAACAAACAAAAAAAACAGTATTAAGAGGTACAAAAAGGAAAAAATCTTGGATTAGGAAATCTTCCTCCTCCTTCCATTGCTTTCTTCTTTCAATGAACACATGATGTACTTGGCTATGTATTAAGCACTGTATGTATGCATTATGCACCATGGAGCTTACAGAAGAGACTAACAGACCTTCCTCTGTTGGTAGGGCGGTGCCTCAAACTTTTGTTGACCTCCAACGCACAGTAAGAAATAAATCTTATATTGTCTCTCACATACACACACACACACATGCACTGACTCACGCACATGCACTCATGCACACACATGCACGCACGCACACGCGTACACAATCCCATGAGTGCGCAAGCAGGTACACTTACCTAATATAAGTTTCACCAAATAAAACAGAACCTTATTAGTGTGATATATTTTCTATTCTATTCTATTCTATTCTATTCTATTCTATTCTATTCTATTCTATTCTATTCTTAGTTTATTCATTAAAAAAAAAAAGTCAACCCCATGGAAGTGATTTCACAACTCCCTAATGGATCATGACCTACGATTTGAAAACCACCACCGAGGGCCCCGTGCCTCCCTCTACTGCTGCAGTTAGCCAGTTACATAGGAATTATCTGTTTGAATATCTGTGAATACCTCTAGGGCAGAAACTGTTTTATTCCTTTTGTACCAGTGATGCTGAGCACACAGCCTCGACCCAAATAAATATTTGCTGAACATTTATACAGCAAGAATAATGTTATCAGCCTTCTTTAAAGAGGTAATTAATCTGACTTCATCTCAAGAAAAACAAAAACAAAACAAACGACAAACAAAATAAAACAAGAGCACTTTGCTGCCCGTGTGGCCTGGACTTGCTCACAGTTACCGAGACCCAGGCTGTGGTGGTGCAGGCTTGGCAGGCTTCTTTTTCATGGCACTTTGCCTGGTACCCTGTAAAGACAGGCTCTGAATATACTTTTTTTTTTTTAAAGAATAAGGTGCAAAATACCTTGCTTCTTAGGCTGATTTTAAAACACCTACCACATCTGATGGAGGGCCTATGGATTGCAAAGGCTGTGGCTAACAAAACTGCCCCAGGGACAAAAGAAAGAGAAAAGGACAAACCAGTAGAAGGGCTTTGGTGGACTGCAGTCTGGTTTTTTAATTTTTTAACCAAATGTGAGATAAATGGCAGACACTGAGCATAAGAAATAAGTGATTCTCTTCCTCATGCAGACAATAGGCCTTTCTCCCAATGAGGAGCCCTTCCCCTAAGGAGGAGAAAGGATCCTGTTTAGGGCTCTGACCTTCATTGAAGAACAGTGTTCAGATTGGCATCAACAAGCAGAGAGAACAAAGAGGTACCTGAACAGGAATCAGGGTTCCACTTACCCAGTGAGACAATGACACCCAGGGCATTAAGAGGCTGAAACCTACTGAACCAAAAATCCTGGCGGAAGGGAGACAGGAATCTGTATTTTAGAAAAGCTCCCCAAGCAACTCTGATGTGAGGCCAGAATTAAGTACCAATGATCCAGTCCAATTCTTCAGTTTGCCAGAGGGGGGCGGGGGAAGGGCAAATGGAGAGACAAAATAGAGTTCCAAAACAGTTCAGTGACAAGCTCCAGATTGCGCAGCTAGCTATGTAACAGTGAACCTTAGACCAGAGCCCCACATGATACCGTGAAGGATGGCACATTTGTTTGTGGAGAAACCAAGGCAAGCAGGCAAGTACATGAGGTCTGGCCAGAGGCTTGAGAAGCCCAGCTGCAGCCAGAGGCAAACGTCAGGCCTCAGGCAGGAGACTAGCCAGGATCTGCCTGAAACCCTGTGGACTGGGATGCTGGGCTAAGTCAGGTGGCTCCAGGCCCCTCACTCTGATGACAGGAAGAGAGGTGAGAAAGGGCGCACTTATGCAGCCTTTGTTCAGGCCTGGCTCAGGAGCTGTGCCAAACAGGAGTCTGCAGGTGGGACGGATTATAAGACTCGAGTATGTGTACGGGTTGAGAGAATGCAGCAGGAGAATCAAGGCCAAAGCTGACTCATAGGCAAAGTAAAAAAAACTTATCCCTTGTTCCTGCCCCATGCAAGACATTTGCACCTACTATCCTATTTCTCTCATTATCTTGGTGACACATAAAAAGTCCAGGCCACGTGTCAGGGGCATCTGGATACCTTCCTGACCAGCACCCTAATTTGCAGTGTAACTTCGGGCAGGTAGCCCTCTAGATTCCTTATCTACAAATTGAAGATGGACATACCGATCCAAAAGAGTGATATGACAATGAGACAGGTACTGGGAAACATGAAGTGTTATATAAACAGTAGGTATGTCATTCTAATTCTTGAGCTCTGCCATTCACTTCCACGTGCAAGTAGCTAATCTAAGAGAGTATTTCCTGGGAGACAGAAGTGCACAGTGGTTACGAGCACGGGTTAGGAATCAGACGTACATACAAATTGTGCCTCTGTCACTTATTCGCTGACTCTGGTTAAGTCATCTGAACTCTCTGAATTTTAATCTGTAAAAACAGAGATAATAATGGCTCCCTCCTAGGATTCTAGTGAGGACTGAAGGAAATAAAGTATAAAGCGCTTCACCTGGCCCCTGGTACATGGCAAGCCCCTGATGGATCATGGCTACTTCCTTCATCATTGTTCTCAAAATGCTTTGAGATGCCTAAGCAGTAGAACTGAGGAACGCCTGGCCAGGCCTCTGCAACCAGGAAGGAGGCACCCGGAGCCCCCCTTTAAGCACTTACATCAATAAGGTCAGACAGGTCGTGGATGTAGTACTTGAAGACAGATGCATTGGTGGCCTCCAAAGCCAGCAAGTACTCATTCCGGGCTTTAATGGCCTTCAGCTTATTCTCTGTGTACTTGGCTTGGCGCTGGAAAGGGAACAAAAGTTCAATTTTACTCTTTTTTTAAAAGGGGAGATTGTTCTCTAAAACATGAAAGTACAGTACATTCGAGAACCATAATTGTGCTGCTACTCCCTATGCGTGTCTGCCTTAAATTGGGTTCTAATTCTGTTTAATGAGATTCAAGGGCATAATGTAGATCAATCCGGGAAAGGTTAATGAGGCTCCCTACTTTAGATATGTGGCCCACTTTGGTTCTATCTGCAAATACCATTCCCCATCCTGGCACGGCCACCCTGAAGGAGGTGTCACTACATCTGCTCCTGAGTATCTGACACCTGAAGCCAAACCCTAGGTTGACAGTCCCCTCCCAGGTTTAGGAAAGGTCACTACTGTTTCTTGTTTATCTGCTACAGGTGAAAAACTGGGAGCCCACATGCCCAACTTCTTCCAATGCCTAGGGCTCCTTCCAGAAGATGGCAAGGGCTCCGTTTTGGCCGTTAGGCACTCACTAAAGGAAGCCAGAGCTTCCTTGTTCTGCTCTTCGTGGCCCCTGCTGGAAAATTCCTATCAGTCCCGACTTCCAGAATGTTCCTCCCCAGCCCCTACCACTGCCGAAGCAGACGCACCTTCTCCTTCATCTTCTCGATCTTCTTCACGGAGCTCCTCCGGACATGCTTCTCCTCAATGCGGACATTGGACGAGGAGTCCGGGGAGCGCGGGGTCTGCCGGTCCTCCTGCTTCACCGATTTGCCGATTTGCTTCTCCTCCTGCTTCTCCGCCTCCTTAAGCTTGCTCTGAGCGCTGATGCTGTCAGCGTTGTACATGTGATACGTCTTCATGACCTGCAAGACAGCCCCGCCCCAGCACAGAGCTCAAGCCAATGGGGTCCATTCTTCGCTTTACAGACTAACAGACTCCGCTGGACCCCTCTCCCATGAAGCAATATCCTCCAACCCTTAAGGGAACAATTCGTAAGTGTTTGGAGGGGCCTTTAACATTATATATAGTATTATATATTAAAGACCACTCCAAAGATAGGAAAGCTGGATTTGAACTGAGCCAATACGTCTTATTATTAAAAGGACTTCATGTCTTCCATCATGTATTATGTACTTTTATTTATTAACATTTGTAATCATTACTCTTATATTGGCCAAGTAATTTCTATCGCTTAGACATCTCGTAATACCATGTAGACAGGGAACACCACCACCACTCAGACCCCAGAGCAAAGCCTGGCTAGGAACCCTGAAGAGGGCAGCACAGCCTGCAGAGTAACCTATACTCTGTGAACCTTTCGGATACAATGAGGAAGAGGAAACGGCTCCAAAAGCTCTTTCCACTGGCCTCGCATCCTGGGGGCCTGTCTGGTCTGCATTCTCCAGATCCAGCACCCTCTCTCACAGCAACTGGAAAAGCAGCAGCAATAACAATGACAGCTCTCATTTCCTGAGCACTTAGCATATTCCTGGCTTTGTACCAAGTGCCACACACACCTTTTCTCACTTCATCCTTGCAGCAACCCTGTGGTCTAGACAACAACTCTATGAAGACAACAAATCTGCACAATAATTCGAGAAAGAGCCCGAGAAGGAATAAAATCCATAGGAAGTGAAACTGGAGTTGCAGCAGGAAGGAAATAGTATAAAAGGAGAGGGATACAGTTTTCCAATTTTTTATCAAAGTCACTGTTTGGGAGTCCAGTCCCTTTCCTTAAGAGGCAGGGAAGCCTGGAGCTTGCGTTTGTTTCGTTCGGTCCTCCCAAACATACGACTTCCAGGCAGAAGGTGCCTGCTCTTCCCTGCCAGAGCTTTCCGTTTCCACACAAGGAGCCTCTAGCTTCTACCTGAGAATTAAAAATGCTTGCTAACAAACCGAGCAAGCTGAAGTTCAAGGGTGCTGCCACTTTGATGCCATGAGATTTTTTTGAGATGAAGAAGTAGAGAGTGTAGGAGCTGGGTGTGTGTGTGTGTGTGTGTGTGTGTGTGTGTGTGTGTGTGTGTGTGTGTGTGTGTGTGTGTGTGTGTGTGCGCGCGCGCGCACAACAGAAGAGAGCTAGGGTATAATATTAATAATAATATCTACCACTCAGTAAACATGCTGTGTGTCAGGGCTTTATGTACATCACCTCATTTAATCCTCACAATCACTCAATGAAAGACGTGTTATCGTTTCCACTTCTAAAGATGAGGAAACTGAGACTCAAAGAGATTAACTATCACACCCAAGGTCACACAGCTAGTGAAGGGCAGAATACGGATTCAAACCCCAGTTCGTCAGACTACAAAATCCATACTCTTAGCCTCTGAGCACCAGTGTCTCTCCTCTACATGGGACCAGAACTGGATTAGTTGGGAGGAAAGGTTCAGTTTAGACAAGGGAAGCTTGAAAAGAGAAACTGATTTCATTTATGGACTTGAGTTAGATCAGTGGTGTCAACTGGGGGTTAATTTGGCCCCTGGGGACATTTGGTAATGTCTAGAGAGTTTTGATTGTCACACATGGAGCTTGCTACTGGCATCTAGTAGGTAGAGGCAAGGGATGCTGCTAAACACCTTATGCCAGGATAGTTCCCACAACAAAGAATTATCTGGCCCCAAATGTCCATGGTGCCAGGGTCAACAAATCCTGGGTTAAAGGGACTTTATGGGCATACTAACCCCTTAGGACCAGCTGGAGGTGGAGGAAGGAATAAAGAATATTGGGACACTGACAAAAGCAAAATACATTAGAGTTTAAATAATGTCTCATTTTGATTATAGGATGTTTTAAGACAGCTTCACCTTATTCTGAACCTGACATCACTTCCCATTAAGTATGAGATCTACTCTGTACATTCTTTATACAGGAGAAGTGATGTTTATCATGGATAGCATTAAAAACCTTTCTAAGTAATTCAAACGGTCCTCCAGGTTTCCAGGTTGACTAAGAAGCAAGAAAGAGGCATCTGGTACCCTGGCTGACGAAGGGTAGACAGGAGGCTCCTTTTTCTCTCTTTTTACCTGAATGTGACCAAGGGATTCAAAAGCTTGAGTGAACCGTCCTAAAAGTGAATGATTCTTAAGAAAGTGATTTTCTATTTCATGAAGATGCATAATCAATAAATAGGAAACTGTTACTATGAGTAAGCACAAGAGGAAAAAAAGGAATACAGCCAACAAGACAACATGAGAAGTAATACAAATCAACAACTTATATTGCTCCTTGCCCCTAAAGAACTTAAAGAACTCTCTTTAGAAAAAGTAAAACACTACCTTGTCTAAGACACTATAAATTCCTAAGGTCAGCCCCACTTCTTCTTTTGTGTTTTCTTCTCTTTTCCACAGTTGGGAAATACGTAATGTAGACAGTGGTAGTTTTACAATCAATGTTAACGACACTGAATCTGTCTGTGGAAACGCAGGAGAAGTGTAACTTGTGTCCTCCATCTCAAGGGAAAACTGAGGTATCCAAAGGTTAAGCTTGAATAAGTGATGTCAAAACAATTGGAGCAATAGGACTTGGAGAAATATATCTAGGGAGGTTAATACAAACTAGGGAAAAAACTCAGAAATCTAAGTCCTCAGTTTTACAAAGAATTAACTTTACTCGGAAAAACTAACTATTGAATTCACGTCTTTAGCTCTGCTTCTTCCCTAAGCCACACTAAAATCATAAAAAAAGAGGTTTCATTATTATTATTTTTAGGTATAAATTGAGGAAAACAGACAGAATGAAAGTGGAAGATGACAAGCCAGAGGCAAGTAGTAATTGACCTACTGAACCCTAAACCAGAAGTAGGGAGAGCCAAAAAGCAACCAGACTTACAGCACAGAAGCCCAAAGAGGAATTGGTGGAGCTAAAAACAAGAGAGATCACTGAGAGTCTGAGAATCCTTCGAGGCCCGGGTCCCATCCCCTCCCCCTCCATAGTGGAAGACTAGAGCTTTGTACTCTGAGGGAGGGTCTGTGGACTGGGGACACCAGGCTCGGGTGAGGATGGTGATACTGAACTTAAACCTGGAGCATGAACTGAAAGTTCTATAATGAGTGCTGAGATGGCCCAGTCCTCTTTACAACTTGGCTCCCAGACATAGGCAGGAGATCAGAAGAGCCTTGCCTGAGGAATCTGATCATCCAAGATACAAGACCTAGAAATACTGATATCAAGGCTTCCCAAGGACACAGCCAAGTCAGATTACCCTACAGTAAAGGCCACGGTTGACACAGAACTTCCAACCAGCTTTTTTAAAGTGCCCCACTTTAAAATATAAGTAGGCAACTAAAGATTATCAGACATTTAAGGAAAATATCTAACATGAAAGACAAGAGCCAAACAAGCAGTTTATAGAGGAAACAGAAAGTGCACAGAAAGAAAATCTCAAAAACAATCTATTAGTAATATCTCTGCAGAGATCAATGAGAAGACAAGCATCATGAAACAAGAACAGGATACAACAAAAAAAGGAACATTTAGAGAACAATAAAAGAGCTCTTGGCAATTAAGATTCAATTCAAGAATCTCTCCAGGGAGCCTGACTTCATGCCCCTCCTCAGTGCAGACATGTATTTTACTTGCTGTTTTATTTTTCTGTATCTTCTATTAAAACTAAACGCCTTGAGTTCAGGGACATCTCTTATTTGTCTTTGTATCCCTAGTGCTGGAGACACAGATAAGCAGAGCTGGGGGGCTATTAACTGACACTGTTTCAAGACAGCAGGTGCTAAATACCAGTCTGAAGTGGCCCTGCAAGCAGACAGCTGCTACAGCAAATCCAGGGAACTATATTCAGGGGGAGTACAGAAGCATAAAACCTCAGGGACACCGCCAGCCCCCATGTTCCAACACCTCTGCTTTCTTTCTCAGTTCTAGGGCTTCCCTGACTCTTCTTACTAAGCCAATCCAAGGGGCTTCAATGCTTCCACATACAATCCTTCCTGGTCGTGGCGGGGAGGGGGGGGGGCTTGCCCGGATTTTCCAGATACAGCCTCTGAGTACAACTGAGGCAGCAAATTCCAGAGTTCTTTGGGAAGCAGTGTGATCCAACTTCAAAGACATTCCTTGGATCATCAGTTGGAAAATAAAAACCACTTAAGCCATGACCTACTGCTCGTTACGGGGGAAAAACACATGGAAGAGAACGCTCACTGGGATTGTTCTCTGAGTAGCAGCTGTGGGAAGTGGCCCCGGCATAGGAACCAAGTCAGGGAAATCCAAGTCCTTTCAGACAGAAAAGAGGAAGGTACAGAGAGGGGGGCAGCTGGCCACTCATGGGGGGAGTCCGGGCCTCTTACCCAAAGGCGTCTTTATTTGGGAACACCTGGGCCCTGCCCTTTGGATCATCAAGGTTCAAAAGTACTTAAATTATCAACCCTTGGGTAATCAGTCTCCCAAAAAGAGGTATTCATGGCCATTAGGGGCAAGGTAAGAGCACTGAATATGGTGGGATCCTTATAACCCTGGTTTCCTTTACCCCAGGCCCCGAAATAACTTTTGATGCCTACAGGGTCACTGAAATGAAAGACACTTGCATGACTTCCTGAAGAGCGGGTAAGGGGAAAGCTCCTTATAAGAAGCCCTCTCTTGATAAAGGGAGAAGAGAGGGAGGGAGAGAGGGAGAGAAGGAGAGAGGGAGAGAGGGAGAGAGGGAGAGAGGGAGAGAGGGAGACAGGGGGAGAGAGAGCATATATAGCAAGTAACTTCCCAAAGCCAGCATATAATGGTCTCAAGTTCCTACTTGATGAAACCGCTGTCCCATGTAGGGTGACCAATGGGCCTGGTTTACCAGGGCTTTCCTGGGTTCAACACTGAAAGTCTCACGTTCCAGGAAGCCCTTCAGTCCTGGGCAAACCAAGGGAGCTGGTTCCCCTAATGCCATGGTGCTCTATTCAGACCAGTCCTATGCTTATCTCACCCTCCAGAAGAAACAATCCACAATTCTATTATCTGAACTTTCTAATGGCCTATAGAATCTGCAAACTCATTTGACCCTTAACTGTAGTCTGATATTTCAGGAAGTATGATTCCTCCAGTGTCCCTCTCCCTCCGCCCTGCAAGATATGGAGATACTAGTACATGGAGAGTGTGGAGACCTGGGTCACAGAGGTTAGGAACATCCCCCAAGATCATACAGCTAGTGGTAGACCCCGTAGAGTCTGGGTTGCCTAATTCAGAAGACCTAGTTACTAGACCGGAGTTTTTCAATCTTGGTACAATTGACATTTTAGGCCAGATAATTCTTTGCTGTGGGGGGGCTGTCATGTGCATTTCAGGATTTTAGTCACATTCTGACCTTTAGGACTCCCACTCCAGTTGTGACAACCAGAAATGTCTGCAGACATTGTCAAATGTCCCCTTGGGGGAAACAGCCACCCTGTTTGAGAATCACTGTACCAGAGAATCACTGCCTTTTCTGGAACTTTCCAGCGTCCTCTCTTCTTTTGTTTCCATTGCCTACTACAGGAAAATATCAAATATGATTTTGGCCCTGGACAGCTCATGAGTGTGTGCCAATTCACCTGATGGCAGGGGATACCACGCTCAGCCAGTTCTCAGTTTGCACACCAGTGGGCATTGTCTGTGGCCTGACAGTGGCCAGTAAAGCACTGGCCAATGGCAGGCTGCCTGAAGACTGCTGTGTGAGGTGCCAGCTCAGCCCTCCTCAGACCAGAGCAGCAAGTGTCACGGTTTTGTCCTCACTCAAACACAAATTATACCCTTTCACTTTTTATTTTTTTAAATCCTAGCACTATTAGGAGATCTAGGGCTCTGAGTAACGCTAACAGATCCCCAGACACTGTTCTTCCTCTATGGCTTTGGGTCCCACTGCAAAATTGGGACACTGGATTTGAGTTAGTTTGGAGTTTTCTGGTTATCCTCCCCAGAAACAGCAAATAGCAGAGAGCCAAAATGCCTACAGGAAAATAAAAGGATTCATGTAATGACTACATGTATCATTTTCTATCTTCGTGAATTCTTTGCAGGAGAGAGGAGTAATAATAGCTCTTCCTGGTGCCTAGAAGATGCTCTAAAAATAAAGTACAGAAGTAAAACATTAAAAAGACAAGGGGGCTCGGGAAACTCATCCAGTCTGAAAATGGTCCACGTCAACATGCTTCTTATTTTTAAAAAGCTTCAACTTCATTTGAAAGAAATGAACACTTGGGAGCGAAACTGAAGGGTGCTCTCTATCTACTTGGCTTCAGAGCAGAAGAGTCACAGAGTAGAAATTCCAAACAAATTGCATGTCATTGGAGACAAGTCTGATGACTGCTCTACCCTATTTACTTGCTTAACAGTTGCCATGACAAAATGGCCACACCTAGACTTTTGGATCAAGAACATGGAACTCTCTGATCCCAAATGCCTGTGATGCATGTCACCACTGCCTGCCTTCCTGTGAATTAAAAAAAAGGAAACAAAGAAAAAAACAATGCAGTGAATAAGCAAGTAACATCTGACTTTACACAGGAAATTAATTTCACCTCTGAAACAGGATGGGGCAACCCGAGAATGACACAAAGGCCTGGCACAGCTGGAGAAGGGGCCCTGGAAGGCTTTAGCTGCACAATTAAATATTCCCTATACGGCATCAGGAACTTCTTTGGTGTGCGTGTGTTTTAATTATAATTAACGAAACACGGCTGGGGGAAGCACCACCACCACCTCCTCCCAGTGCATGGAGACACACGCATCCGCCACAGGCATCACGTGCTTGAAGCGCCAGTCATTTCAGAACAGATTGTGTTTTTTTCTCCAAGCCTGAAGCCTGTCTCTAAACTGACCTTTGGCCTTTATACAACCCCAGGGGGTTGATACAAAGCTCTCTCTGACTGGGCCGGTCCCTCATATTACCGGCACTTAGGACTCTGTCCTTCCCTCTAAGACACCTGCTCTAGTCTCAAACAGGTAGATCAATCCAAGAACTGATGCCAAAACCTTGAACCACAAATCCTTGCCCACACACACATATTAATGGCAGGCTGTGTTCCTTGCCATTAGGTTCGGGGTCCCTGGTTTGCTGCTAATGGGGGTCAGTTGTGCTGGCGACCTAAGCCTTGGCTGGTCTCTAGCAATTATGCCCCAGATGAAGCCAGAGTTAGCTGGCGCAGCTGAGAAGGGATCTTTTTTTGAGAAAGTGGGTGGGGTTTTATTTTATTTTTATTTTTTGGCTCATTCAGGTTTGAAAATAAGAGTGTAAAAAAAGAGATGGGTGGAAGCACCCCCAGTGGAGACCATGCACTGTCCTTAACCTCAGCTCAGTTCTGTTGCTGATGTGACTATAGTGACAAGATGCCAAATGCTGCTTCCCACTGCTTGTTAAAGAGCCAGGCAACCCATCTGATTTACCGAGTAGAGTTCATTCAGGACCTTCATCAAATCATCCTGGAGCTGCTGACCGACTTCTTTACTCTGCAAAGAAAGAGGAACGAAGGTTAATTGGGAAACAGAAGGAGGGAGGAGGTGGCAGCCAAGGCAAAGGCAGCGCTGGCTTTACAAATAACACAGACTCAATTAAGGCCCATTATTTAACCCAGCAAATCAGATAACCACTCCGATCAGGCCCAATTATGGTCAGATTACTCAAAGAGTTTTAATAAAATGAAATGTGCCCCTTCTATGCAATGGCAATCGTGTAGAGCAGCGGTTCTCAACCTTTCACGGGAGTCGCCTAAGACCATCGGAAAACATGTATTTTCGATGGTCTTAGGAACCGAGACACCGCTCCTCTATCCGTCTCCAGGCGGGTCTGCCCACATGCAGATACGCCCGCATACGAGTACCCGGCGACCCCTGTGAAAGGGTCGTTCGACCCCCAACGGGGTTGCGACCCACAGGTTGAGAACCGCTGCTGTAGAGGGAACATGGGTTGTAGCCTTTGATTTTTCAGTTGGTCTCCAAGGAGCAGGCCTGAAAACCACACCCTACCTAGCAACTGCTGTTGGGTGGCACGAGCTTTCTAGGAGACAGACAGCCAAGCACTCCTGAGAATTGTGGAGGAAAGTGGGGTGTGAATCGGATGAGACAGGAAGAAGTATATAAACATCTGAGGATTTCAAAGTATCTAACTACACAGGAACCTCCAAGCAGGAAGGCGTCAGACCTCAGACTTGCTTTCTCTCTACCCCAAACTCCCAGGACAGTGGTACCCCAATAATGACTGGCTGCAAGATTAGCTAATGCTACCTGATTCTGATAATATATGCTAAGGGGTCTCCAACTGGTTACTCCCAATAGGTGGCGGCTCTCCGGTTCTTGCCTGCTGCCACCCAGGGCTGGCATCTAACTACGCAGAGAACAGTAGACATAGAAGAGAACGAGGAAGCAGGAAGGAAGGGCCACACCCATCCTGAGCGTTTTGTGCCGAGCCCAAGAAAGCAGGGGATGAGACTCACGGGCATCACCGCGTCACTGAGAGGGGAAACCCTTGTTTTATCTTCTGCCAGCTCCTTCTAGGTCTTTTCTAGTAAAAATCAGATACCAACAATTCTTCTACCAGAAAGTATAACACTAACCCTGGCCAGCTCGGTTCCCGGGCAAAGAAAGGGAGCGGTCTTATATGTCAGACACATAATCACTTAAGATCTTGCTTTTTTTCAAGATGTAGGACTTTAAAAAA
>NW_017731484.1:3595331-3599422 GCF_001890085.2 Hipposideros armiger | reverse complement strand
AAGAAATCACTGCTCTGGACTTTGTTATATATTTTTCTAATCTTCTATGATTTCTATGACACTGAGATTACATCATACATGCTGTAAATTTACTTAAACGTATGTTGTAAACATTTCCCTACATATTATTCTTCTATAATATTACAATAGACTATATTGATGTAGCTCCTATTCATGAACATCTGCTTTGTTTACAAGCTTTTATGATAAAACATGCCGTATTACTTTGTATATAATTTATGCACACTCCTTTGATTATTTTCTCCTAGAAGTAACACTGCTGAGTCAAAGACTACTCATTTAAACCACTAAATTGCCCTTGAGAAAAATTGTACCAATTTAAAAGACCACCAGAAACATAAGAATGCTGTTTCACTTTTTTTTGTCTTGACAATTTGATATGGTATCCTACTATAATTTGTAGTCCTTTGATTCTAGTGAGTCTAAACGTTTTTTACAAGTTTATTAGTCATTTTCATTTTTCGTTTATACTCTGCCACTTTTCTAATAAGGAATTAATTATGGAATATAACATATGCATGATCTTTGTTGTGAGTCGACATGGCGGTGTGGAAAGGGGTGGAAGGAGCCCTGCATTAGCGATCACAGGCGTCTCCTAGTCCCAGCTCCTTCACCATGATCATGGAGATAACTTTGGAGACCTTGGTTAATCTCTCTGGACCTGTGTTTTCCTTTCCATAAAATGAAAGTCTGGTTTAAACCGCCCTAAGGTCTTTTCCAACCTCTGCCATTCTATGATTCTTCATGATTTTTTGCCTGGCTTCTTGAGTCTGTGTTAGATTTAAACACCACCCACTTCCGTGTGTGGCTGGTTGGCTTCATTCCAGAGTAGAAGAGCATGAGCAAGTCCTCCTCAGGGATCGGGATGCTCTACAAAATGGATGGCTTCAGGAGTATCTCGCCAGTCTTAAACTGACCATTCCCAACGTCTCTCATCCGGTGACCTCAACCCCGGGAAAAAGCCACATGAGGGAATGCCTTCCAGGGGCTCACCAGCCTCTCCTTCCCATCGTGAGGACAGCTGAACTCCACCGAAGCAACAGAGGTCCAAGGAGATGAAGTGAGGCAAAATGACTCACAAAGCAGTCTCGAGTCAGCATCAAGAGCAGGAAGTGACCGCGAATATCACTCCCAAGCGCCCTGCCCTCCGGCCTCCCTGCCAGCCTTCCCTCCTCCCTTACCACCTTATGTTTAAGTGGCTGAGTTACAGGAGACAACTCCCGGTCTTCTACCCTGTTGCTCACCCAGGACTTAAATAACTCAGCCCCCAGGGGAGGGGGAAAGGGGAGGAGGAGAAAAAGCATAACCAATGAAACAGCATTTAAGCCCAAGCAGATGCTTCCTTTCATGTACTACTGATTAGTCAGCGACTCAACTATCATCCCTGTTTATTTGAACAGGCTGCTGAAGCGATCCTGACTTCAGGCTCCCCTCTGGCTGAGGGCTGGGTTGGGGACACACGTGTAACTAGCCCAGTTAAAGCGTCTGATCAAGTCCCCAGCAATGAGGAGCCATTCTGACCCAAGGAGAGAGGCAGGAAATAGCCCGTGCCTCTGCTTTCTCAAATGATACAAGGCCACCGCTTCTTTATTTCAGAAACCTTAAATGTGTGCCTTTGGGGCCGAATGCGGCCCCAATGTTCCAGGAAGGGCTTCTGTGCTGGCCGCTCTGGAGGGACGCTCAGAGCTGGGGCGCTCCAAGGGGACCCCACCCAAAGACAAGGGGAGCATTTATTCCTGGGAACAACAAAACCTGGTGAGGCCATGTGCATGATCATGAAGACTGTAGAGCCTTTCCATTCCCTATAAAAAAAAGCAAGGGGTTTCTAGGCAGGGAAGAAAAAGAGAATTTACAGAGCAGTCTTTGTGTGCTATCACATAGCCTGCATCTCTTTTCTTTAAAATTTCTTGGAAGAGAGTGAGTCATCTAAACATTGCAGGAAACCAAATAGAAGTCAAGGGAAAAAATTACTTTGGGCAAAGTTTTTCTCTTGAATGTTTGCATAGTAATTTTTACATGGGGGAAAAAAAAGATGCCTAAATTTAGAAAAGAGATGTGACACAGTTAACAATGCTGGTTCTATGGGATAGGAAGTGTAATGGTGTGCTCAGGCAGGGATCTTTTATTCTGAAACTCACCACAACCGGTTGGTCCAAGTGTGTTTGCGGGAGGGGGGGGGGGGAGAGCACTCTGCCCGCTGCTGGGGCGAGGCTGATCGGAAGGCAGGGAGATTGCAACAGCTCCTGCCAGCTGTGCGCTTACAAAATGGGTAGGGAATCCGCCTTTTCCAACAGATAACAGCATTGGACAACAGAACCAAAACTCACAGCCTCATTTCCGCAAAGCTAACGTTCCAAAGCCTCCTTCCTCACTCACCGAAGGACAGAGCAGCAGAAAGGGAAGGCAACAGGAGACTACATGGTCAGGGCTGCAGGGACACTAGGGTGGTCACACATCTTGGGATGAATACATTTCCTGAGCTTGGATGGGTGTGTCTATTAGCATTTCCCAAACAACACTGATTAGGAAAGGCTTTTAAAACCAGTCCTCATAGGGAGATACTACAAAGCTGTATTATATGACAGGCACAAAATTACCCCCTATTCGTATGAAAGAAAACAAAAAACAAAACTGAGGAAGGCATGCCTCTGCCACATGGTGAGGGCTAATTTCAGCCTGTCCTAAGGCTGAGCCTATCCGCAGGTAGAAACAGTTTTCTGCTGGTTAGCCCGTGTCAGCAGTTTCCTAAGAAGAATTTGCAAGGGTATAGATCTCCCTCCACCGGTACTAACCTCCCCTCCCCAACCCAAAGATACTTCTGAGATCAACTGTTAAAAAAAACAAACCAAAAAAAAAATTTAAAATTGAATTTATATTTATAGATTTCAGAGGAAAGGGACATGAACCCTATATGAAGCTCTAGCAGCAGAAACGCCACCAGATGTAGAGTGACAGTTTCAGGGACACTCACCACTTCAAAGAGGCCAAGTTTCATGAGCTGGAGATTTGCCTGAAATGCTTTTGGTGGGGAGGACAAGGCTGAAAGCAGTGGCTGTCTGGCACCAGGGACAGTGCTGGGGGTTAAGGGCACTGTGGCCTCTCCCCAACCCAACTCTGCCTATCAAAATAGGTGGTGCCGTGTGAAGGCTCTGGGGGGCAGGGGGTAGTGAGCCTGGATGTCTCTGCCCAGCAATGACTTCCAGATTTCCCCTCGGCCACACGACGTGTGTATTTGCATGGGGACTCTCAATGCAGCCTTCACTCACTGATTAAGATACCACATGATGGCTCTAGAAAACCTGTGCTCCAGTTATGACCTTATACTCTGGGGAGCCCGTGGTAGTATAATACACAAACACACTGAATTGCAAATCTCTTATAGAAAGCTAGGCTGGGAGCTGCCACAGAGGGATGCCTGAAGGGTTTTTACCTTCTAATAATAAGGTAGAGCAGGATTTCAAAAAATACATTTTAAAAATTGCAATCCAGTATAATGTGTTTATAACAGTACTTATCATGTGCAGTGCGTTCTGATATTTCCTATTCTTTTCTATTCTATTTTTTTATGTTAGTCATAACTCACCAATTTCACTTTACAACTCCTTAATGAGTCATTATACACAGGCTTAAAAAGACTGGGTACACGAAAATTGTGGAATCAATAAAGAAAATAGTGGTTAAGGGCTGGAGCCCACCAACCAAGACAGGTGCTAAATAACTTGCCCTCTCAAGATGGCTGCCTGGATGTTTTGAAGCCAGTTCAATGACTAGATCCTGGCAAGGGGGAAATGCTGGATTTTAAGGAGTGAGCAATAAAGAGTTTGTTGGCAAATATTTATATGTGTCAAGCACTTGTGGTTTGACTGGGAATATAGCAATATACACAACAGTTTAAACGTTTGCAATCTCCTGAGAAAGACGGGCATTAATCTGATGTCTGACCCTGTCAGAATCCAACTCTTCCGATTTCAAAGGCATGAAATTTCTTAAGTTCAAATTCAACTTCTTTTTTATCTTAGCCAAGAGGTTTCCACACTTTATCCTAACTCCACAGCAAGTTGGATGTTGAA
>NW_017731484.1:3592659-3593506 GCF_001890085.2 Hipposideros armiger | reverse complement strand
GATGTTCACTTGCTCTGTTATAACTGACCAGAGCCTCTTGTCATGGAAACACATAATTTGGACAAGACTGGGGCAGGTGTGCTGAGGGTGGGGGCAGGAAGAGGCTGAAAGCCCTCTGCTCTCCCAAAACCTCAGGTGGCACCATCTGAAACACAGGCCTGCACCAATATGAATGTTCCTCCATGGTTGTTTCATTCTGTTGGAATGGCCTATTTTAACACTAAAAAAACTAGCTGAAAGCAACATCCCTTAAAAGTAGAGACAAGTCTGAGGCTTCATTTTTTAAATCACCCCTGTGATCCTTTTCTTGGCCAATTTCCATCTTTAACTCTTGCAGATAATGATTGCAGTGGGCGTGTAATAATGTCTTCAAGCCCTATCTCTAGTACTGAAGCATTTCCTTTTTTGGGCATTTTGTTATTTTTATTTTTCAATTACAGTTGACATTCAATATTATTTTATATTAGTTTCAGCTGCACAGCATAGTGGTTATACATTTATACAATTGATGATGTGATCCCCCTTGAAGAGTCTAGTATCCACCTGGCACTATACATAGTTATCATTGTATTATTGACTATATTCCCTCTGCTGTACTTTACATCCCCATGACTATTTCATAACTACCAATTTGTACTTCTTAATCCCTTCACCTTTTTCACCCTGCCTCCCCCTCCCATCTGGTAGCCATCAATGAATGATACATCTGATAAAGGGGTTAGTATCCAAAATTTATAAAGAACTCATACAACTCAACACCAAAAAACAAACAATACAATTAAAAATGAGCAGAGGACCCAAATAAACATTTCTCCAAAGAGGACATACAGATGGCCAGTAGACCTTT
>NW_017731484.1:3581421-3583299 GCF_001890085.2 Hipposideros armiger | reverse complement strand
ATAGTGGGGGGAATAGAGAAACTGTGTACAGCAGGAACTTTTGAGGTGCTGATAAAGTCCTACTTATTGACCTTGGTGTTTGCTTTATAATTACTCATTTACTATTGGGTTGTCGGAAAAGTCATGACGCATTTTTGCAACGAAAAACATAGAAAAAATACATCATGACTTTTCCGACAACGCACTATATTTTAAAAATTTTAAACTAAGAAAAGAAGAATTTTATGATTGATTAGTGCTATCACAAATGCAGGAATGAGGTTTTCGCTAGAACACATTAGTTCATGGATCTTTCTTGAACCATTGAGCAGGATATGAGCTCTTCCGCTACTGCCTGTACTATTTTCTCTGGCGATTATTATCTACGCCACTTATGGGACACTTATGATATCTACATTGCCCTGATTAGAGCTATTTATGCAAATGTGTTCTCCCTTTCAACTATAGCATAAGCTTCTGAAGGATCTAGACTATATCTTGCAATTAGCAATTAACAAAAATGGTAATCACAGCTTACATTTACCTAGTGTGCCTACTGTGTACTAACTAACCATTTACAGGCATAACCTTATTCAGTTTTTGTAATAACTCTATGAGGAGTAGAGTAGTTGTATTATCTCCATTTTATAAATGCTAAAGCTTAGAGAGGTTAAGTAATTTATCCATGGGAACAGCTATTAAATGGTAGAGTTAGAATTTGAACTCACAAACTCCTGTTCAAAGCTATTTTGTCATATGTGCATCCTCCTTGCCTTGGACAGTGCCTTGAATATAGTAAGAACCCAATAATTATTTATTGGGTGAAAATGAGAGGATAAAAGGCCATAAACTTTCATAGCAAGAAAGGGAGGGCCAGTACAAAAGAATATCCTTNTGCTTTGTATGAAAGAATGAATGGATACTAGTGAAAGTGGAGGCTTATCACGTTTATGTTTTAAAGTTGTTCATTTCCCAGGACATGGTAACCAAAGCATTCTGGTAAAACAAAAGAGAAACAAGCCTGAGGTTTTAAATATGGTTCCTCATTACTTCCTTAGGGGATTTTCAAAAACCACACTCCATCAAAGAGCAGGAGGGAGCTAAATCTACTTCATATAAAGGGCATCTGTGAAATAAGCTGTAGTGATTGAGCCTCCAAATTCAAATCTCAGGCATTGTCTGGCAACCCAAAGTCCACCAAATGGAGGAACTCCACATGAAGTTCTAAAAATAAGCACATATAAAAGTCTTATGTGGGGCCATTTGGGGGTCCAAGGCATGTTTTGTCATGTAGTTCCTGTGACATATGTAAAAATATCAGCTTCATCAGCTATCCCAAATTCTTTAGCAGCATACCGGGCCTGTCCTAAGTGACACGAGTATAAAAATGGAAAGAAGTAATCATTGACTTCTAATTCTTTCTCCAATACGTGGCCAAATGCTGATTTTTTTCCTTTATGATATATCTGACATCTGTATCCTTTTCATTCTTCCTGCCGCTGCTACCACATCTCAGGTCCTTCTTATCCTGCTCCTGGATTAGAAGCCCAGTCTTTCTGAAACAGCAGCTCTATTATACCGCTTTCCTATGAATAAACCTTCCATGGTTCCCAAATGCTCTCCAAATCAAGTTCAAACTCCTCGGTTGTGTATTCATAGGTCTTTTCAGTTGTTTCAACTACTTTCCTCATAAATACTCTAATGTAGCTCAACTATTTTACTCCCTACCCTCTCAAGGATCCTCACCCATTTCTGTGCTCTTTTGTCCTGAAGTCTGTTCCTCCCACATAGAAGCTCCTTCCACTCCAACTTCCCCTCCCCACTCACAAACTCCTCACTTTTCCATTTCTAATTGTGAAGCCATTTTCATTCACTAAAAACCCAGTTCAAATTTCACTT
>NW_017731484.1:3569316-3578125 GCF_001890085.2 Hipposideros armiger | reverse complement strand
TGGCAAACGTATGTCTCGTGCAGCACCCTGGCCATAGTGCAGACAGAGCCGAGCCAAGGGGTTTCCAGTTACT
Source organism: Hipposideros armiger (assembly GCF_001890085.2). Classification (NCBI taxonomy): domain Eukaryota; kingdom Metazoa; phylum Chordata; class Mammalia; order Chiroptera; family Hipposideridae; genus Hipposideros; species Hipposideros armiger. The sequence continues at coordinate 3,578,052 of NW_017731484.1, read as the reverse complement.
GTTTCCCACTGATGTGGTGGCCCTGTGGAAGCCTTAAACAGTCCATCTGTTCTTTGCTTTGGTCTTGGGACTTCAGGATGAACGGTGGTAAATGACAAGGGCGAGCCCTGTCTTGGGGGCACTGCCCTACAGAGTTCAGGCAGCAATCTCCTTGGGGAGCCCCAAGGATGGGAGTGGAAAGAGGCTTAAGACAATGGGTGCTTTCAGGAGTTCCCTTAGAACTCAGAGAAGCAAGGAGCAGAGGGAAGGTTCAAACACCGAGGGGATAGGAAACTACTTTTTGATCTATTCCAAAAACAACAACCATGATCAAAGAACCACTTGCCCTAGTTATAACAAAAAGAAAGCAACAACGTGCCTTCCTGCATTCCTGCCTTTCCATGCCAGGCTGTCCTCTCAACTTGGAGATGAAGCGTGTGGCTGCAGGCTGGCCTCTGCCCCTGATCATCCCCAGCCCCCAACTACTGAGGACAATTGAGCTGTGTCTCTGGCATGTGTGGAGCTGCAGGTCATGGCCATATTTAACGAGAACATTCATTCTTCACAGGCGCTACAGGGCTCTTCAAAACGCCCTTTGTGTCACTGTGCCTTTCTCTCCACCCCGCCCCCCCCTGATGCTAATTTAATCAAGATGTCCTAGCTCATAGATAGGGTAGACTCGTCTGTTCCGCATTCTTTGTGGCATTAGAGCTCCGAAGCAAAATATGTAGGGTTGAAGCCAGCAAGATGAGCAGATGGGGTCAGGGTCTCCTAGCCAGAGCATGTCAACCTTTTGTGTAAACCCTAAGCATAAAGAGTGCACTAGGTTTGTGATATAGTCTTACAATTTTTAATTAACCCTAAATATTCTGGAGCGGTTGAGAAATATTTTCTTAGGCAAGCACACAGACATTCAGAAGCAAACAAAACAAAACAAAAAACACACACACACACACAAAAAGAGCAAAGGAAAAGAAAAAAGACAGAATTTATTGATCAGCACTGTTTCTAGAATGCAGAACTTTCTAGAAAAGAGAGCTCCCTGTTACAATTATGCCTGTTCTTTCTCTCCTTATTTTCTCTGCTCACATAATTTTGCAGAATCTGAAAACTTCAATTGTCTCACCTAAGAATCAGATTTTAATTCAGATTTGCCTCCCTTAGCTGCTTCTCTAGACCACAGTCAATATTCAGAAGAGAATCTCAAAACTGTGGTAGGGAATTCAACCAGTAAGAAAAATAAACAAAGAAACCATCTGGAGCCCTGGGTCCCCAACCCACATTACCTGATGTTCTTTTCCTGTGCTGTGGTATCTCCCAAAGATGGCCTCACTGCTCGTCACCCATGTCCTGAGTTGATGTGCGCATGCCCAGCCCAACCTCTGAAAACTGAGTCCTGGGGCCAGAAGAGTCAAATCTACTCAAGGAGGGCATGAGGCAGGCTGGAGGAACTTAGACAACCTATCGAAGGAACTGATTTGGATAGTGTTGAAATTCCTCTTATCAACCATAGATCCATTTTGTCATGGCTTCCTGCCCAGGACATAGAACCCATTCCCTCCACTATCTGCTTGCCAGTTTAATCAGCTCACATCACCACGGACAGAAATATAGTCAAAGGACTATTGTTTCAATGACCCAGGAGGGGGTTTCAGAAACCTAGTAGGCAGGACTCCAGACTATAAGGGGGTGTTATCCTTCATAGCTCTTGGAGCAAAAGGAACTTTGAGCTCAATTCTGTCTTCTCCTGCCCAGCTCAGGTAGGCAATTGGCCTGGGGTCAGGAACAACCTTAAATGTATGAGCTAATCCCAGAGTTCTACAAACCCAATCAATGTTCTAGTCATGAAAAACTGAAATGCTTTTCAGCTCCTTTGAAAAACTGTACTAAAGTAGTTCACTACCCTATAGTAAACAAACATCTCCCCATACTGTTTCTTTTTCTTTTCTTTTCTTTTTAAGGTTTAAGCAGTACAGTTGGACTGTAAAGCACAAGAGAAAAGTTCTCTGAAGAGAGGGGGGACCCAAAAGTGGATTTTTAGAAAATTTATTGGGGAACAGTGTGTTTTTCCAGGACCCCTCAGCTCCAAGTCAAGCAGTTGTTTTAATCTAGCTGTGGAGGGCGCTGCTCAGCACCAAGCCCAGTTGACGTTTTCACTCTAGTTGCGGAGGCCGCAGCCCACCATCCCATGCGGGAATCGAACTGGCAACCTTGACTGTTAAGAGCACACGCTCTAACCAACTGAGCCACTCAGCACCCCCATACTGTTTCTTAAAGTAAAAACTGAGCCTTTGCCCTCCCTCACCCCTCTCTTTTTGCTAACTTGCATATTTTCTCTCTTTTTCTGGAAAAGCTGTCATATAAGACTACGGTCTATAGCTCTAGGTTTTTCATTAGGGTAGAGAGTAGGCACTCTGGCCCAAGAGAAAAGGATACCAGATAATCTAGCAAGTGGCAGATATTTGGGGAAATGCCCTGTAGAAGTACCCTCTGTGATATGGAGAACAATCTATCATTTAACCTTGTCCTATAAGCAAATGGTGAGCACATCTGCATTGGAGATTAGAAAAGGCTCTGAGTTGAACAAAAGGAATTTGGTCCGAGGCTTGTACAAAAGGAGAAGCGACATCTGTGCAACATCATTTAATGAGACCTACAATATATTTAATAAAGTCAGCTACTGTTTCTTAGAAGAGTAACCCAGAAGTCATTTAGGTACTCGATAATCTAGAGAAAATGCAATTTTTTTCCTGTCTCAGAATTTTTGCAGCATTTAAATCAACAGCACAAAATGTAAGCCCTTCTCGTTCTGGTTCCAAATATAGCTGAAATGTCTCTCCCACCTTCTCCGTTCCTCCTCCTACTGCCTTACTTCAGGATGCCAAAATCTCTTAAAATAACTACAGCAAGTCCCCGACTTATGAACATTCAAGTTGCGAACTTTCACAGATAGGAACAGACCTCGCATTACAAACATGCGTAGATGTGAACAAATCGCAGAAGTAGCTCACGTGTCTGCCGGACACTGTCACGGTTGTGCTGCTGTGTGCTTACTGTACAGTGCGATAGTGTACAGTAGTCCAGTGCTCAATCAGAGCCCAGGATGTCCCGAAGCAAGAGGAAAAGCAGTGGTGATGTGGAGGGGACTGCTAGGAAGCGCAAAGCAATATCCATGGAAACAAAAGCGAAAATAATTGAGAGATTAGACCGAGTTGAAAAGATGGAGATGTCACCCGTTCTTATAACATAAATCGTTCAACCACTGACTTTACATTGTATATTTTCATCTAAGGTATATAAGACTCACTTTGTCAGACTTACGAACAAATCCAACTTACGAATGTTCTCCTACAACTGAACTCGGTCGTAACTCAGGGACTTACTGTACTGTAATAGTTTTGTAACTGTTCTCACTTTTCTAATCTCTCTCATACCCAAACATCTGAAGGTAATCTTTCTAAAAGGCACTCTGTTGGTAAAATTCATTACTGGAACTATTTCAGTTAAGAAGTATCAATAGATGCTAAAACGTAGTAGGCAAAAGATGAAGAGAAATAGGGTATTTACACTGTTTCTAAGATTTTCCTCCCAAGACATTTGAAGTGCAAGTGGAAAGGCAGTAACTTACAGTAAAGAAATCTGGCAGACACCTACCTTAACCAAGTAATCCAAATGATCACCATGAGTGATGGGGCAAATCAAAAGCAAGTGCCTCCTGATGTAATACACCGAGAAGCACACAATATCACTTTTATGGTATCCTTATCAAAATTGCTTAAATTGAATCTAATCATAATGAAATATCAGAAAAAAAACCCAAAATTCAGGGACAGTCTACAAAATAACTGGCCAGTACCCTTCAAAAGTGTCAGTCATGAAAGACAAAGGAAGACAGAAGAAATATCAGATTAGCGGAGACTAAAGAGATGGCATAAGTTAACACAATGAGTGATCCTGAAAAGGACCTTGAACCAGAAATTGGTCATTAGTGGTGCAATTGGTAAAATTTGATTTAAAACTTTGATTAAAAATATTAGTAGCGGGCCGGCCGAGTGGCGCACTGGTTAGGAGTTGGCTTGGGACACCAGCTCTGAGCAGCAGGGCCCTGGTTCGGATCCCACATGAGGGCCAGTGACGCTGCGCCCTCTACAGCTAAGATGGTGAACAACAGCTCGACCTGGAGCTGGGCTGCTGTGAGTCGCCAGTGACGGTGTAGGCTGCAGTGAGGCTGACCAGCAGCGGGCATGAGCTTTCGTGAGCTGCCGTGAGCGGCTGTCCAATGGCCGGCAAGCGACTGCCTCACCCGGGAAGAGCACAATGATAATACCAACATGGGCCAGTGAAGCAACGTCCTCCACAAGTAGAATGAAGAACAAAAGGACAGCAACTTGTCTGTTCCCCTTCCCCCAGTTCCCCAGCGCTGTTCCCATCCCCCCAATTCCCCAATAAAAATCTTAAAAAAAAAAAATACACACACACACACACACACACACACACATATATATATATATATATAATTATGCAACAGTATTGTATCAGTGTTAATTTCCTGATTTTGATTATTGTATTATGGTTATGAGATTTTTACATTAGAATTAGGGGAAAGGGTATATAGGAATTTTAGTACTGTTTTTGTAACTTTTATCTGAGTTTCATGCTATTTCAAAATGAAAAGTAAAAAAAACAAAAAACAAAAGCCCAGTAACGTTATAGAGGATTCCCACTCGCTGGCTTCAGAGCGTAAGCTCCCTAGTGTGGCAGGCAAGGCCGGCCTCATCACTTGCCATCTCCTGTGCTCAACCATCCTCGTCCATAGCACCTGTAGCTCTGGAACACTATTCACTTGTCTATACTCTCTTGTTTTCTTCATAAGCTGTTCTATCTCCCAGGTATCCCTATGTACCACCCCCCACGCTCTTCCCTAAGGCTCAAAGGACTTAATAAGGCAAACCTCACCTCATGATTCCCTCCACTGAAGAACCCATTACTACACTACAGTATCACTACTTATTTGCATATCTGTTTCTCCCACTAGACTCTGTGCTCTTAGGTCAGGGGCTATGCCATGCTATCTTCCCAGGACCTGGCAATGTGTCGCACACAGTCAGAACTCAATAATTATGTGTTGAGTGAATGTGTTCTCTCCACTTTTATAATATTATAATACCCCACATCTGTATAGGTCTAATGGTTTACAAAGCACTTTCATTAAAATTCCCATACTTATTTACAGAATTTTAGGGAGAAATCTTGGCAAGATTAGTCCAAACCCTTATTTTACAGATTAGAAAAACAAGTTCTAGACAAGTTAAAAAGTTAGGTTGTACTGTGCGTCGAAATGAAAGCTGGGAAAAGACTCTCACTCCCAGATCAGGGTCTTTTTTGATTCACAAAGTACAACAAGGGCCTTTCTCCTCCAAACCAACAAATTCCACAGCTTACATGCAGGCAGAAGTGTCTGGGCCTGGCCCGGTGCTTGGGGACAGCATGGATCAAGCATTTAATAAATGCTTGCTAAAACCAATGGAATCACCAGGATTTCCTTATTTCCATCAGGTTGAACCTGAACATGGAAGGTGTGACTCTCAGGCCTGGCCTAACCAAGACACCTGACTGCATCTTCTAGTCAGGAATGTACAGCTGGAATACACTCGTCTTCAGTGAGAAGGCCCGACTTTCTTCTAGCTAAGAGACCTCTGATCCAGAGAGACCAGCTTTCCTCCAGGGCTGGTGAGAGGATGAGGCAGAGACTCTGCATAGCCCTGAGCTACGTGGTATCAGGCCAGAGGCAACAAGCTCAGATCACATCCGCCTATCGAACCTGGGGAGGAAGCCCCATCCCATGTGTCAGAAATCATCTGCTCTGATTACGCCCTTTTTAATCTTCCTGGCCCAGGAGAGGATATGCACTGATAACTTTAATAACGCCAGCAGGTGCAATTAATTTCCATTACTGCTCTTCATATACTGTTATGTGAAGGGGATTGGAAGGACAAAATTCAAGTCCACCGGGGCTTCCGCCTGCAGCTCTGAAACAGACACACTGCTCTGAACTCAGCATGGAAAACCTCACCCTGTGCTTCATCAGAAGGGCCAATGTTAGCCTACACATGCTTGAAAAACCTGTGTGGCCTTGGGGTCAAGGGCAATTCTTTTGCGGTTGGGTACAGTGACTACAAAATTAAATTAAATTAAGAAGCCCAGGCAGGATTTGATGAGTCTAATGGACACAGTAATCAAACAAGATTTAATCAAAATGATACTGAAATACTTCATGTTGCTTCAAAGAGGAATATCTGTTTTATTGGTCTATGTGCTCTGCATTTAATGTATCCCTAATGTAAAGTTTTTTTATGACTATCAAGAAATTTTTTAAACTAAAAACTTATTAAAGTCAATCAGAAAAGGACATCTTGATTTATGTAACATTTGTCTTCCAAAGCGTTTCCTATCCTTGCTCATGGCTATCCTCACATCATTTCAAGGAGGCAAAGTGGGCAAGAAGGATGCTTTCTCAGTCAGTTTACGCACGGGCACACAGTGGAAAAGGAACGTCAAATTCTTGTGTACAGCTTATACAAACCTGTGTCAGGTTTATGCTATTGTATTCCCTCACCATTGGCTGAAAAAATAAGGAAAGTGATTAAAATTTGAGTGCAGGTTCTGCTGAGGACACCACCGTCTCCCGAGGTTCCAAAACCCAAATCTGATAACATCTGCTCAGATCCCATTCTTCCTGACCCCTTCAGAGTACCCATCACTGAGTTGTCTTCGTTTCCCTTAGATTTCTACAATCTAGATTTGTTCTACAATCTTAGATTCGTTCTACAATCCGTTATTCTCATTTTCCTTTTGCCCCACTTTAATCTGCACTTCACTCCTCTGTGCTAGCTTCTCAAAGACCCCTCTCGAGGACTCAACTGCCCTTTTTTCTGAATATCCACTTTCATGGCTTCAACTATCAGTTCTATGTGGTTCATTTTCAAATCTCCCTTCCAGCCCTAACCCTCACTGAACCTTTACTCTGCCATTTCTAAAACTGAACTCAGGAAATGTGGTGTTGTGTCCTGGAGAGATCACTGGATGGAAGTTAGAAGACTGGGTAGGTTTGGCCCCAACTCCGCTACCACCTCGCTGGGCGACTAGGACGAATCGCTTCTTGCTGGCACTCAGATTCTTCACTAACTACAGGGCTGGACGAGAATCGGTGGCTCTTTCACATACTTTCCCCAATAAATGGCAACTCCAAGTTCCAACTGCTCAGGCCAAAAAGCCTGGAGTCATGTTTGACCTCTCTTTTTCTCACATGCCACATTCTGTTCAGCAGCAAATACTATTGGCCCCACTGTCAACCTTTTCTCATGATCGCCACACATCTACCGTCATCTCCTGCCTGAATTATTTATAGAAGCCTCCTTAACTGGTCTTCCTTTTCTGCTCCTACCTTGTTCCTTCTTCAGTCTTCTCTTAATACAAAAGCCAGAATAATCCTATTTAAACAGTAGCCAGATTGTATCATTCCTCTGTCCAAATCCTCACGCGGCTCTCCACTGGCCTCCACGGCTCTTCCTGGTGGCAGCCTGCCGCCAATCCCGACCACATCTCCAGCCACTCTTCTTCCTGCTACTGTGCACAAGGCCTCCTCGCTGTTTCTTTACCCAGGTAAGTACACTCCCATCTCATGGACTCAGACATACTCTTTGCTTTGCCTGAAATACCTTCCTCAGAGAGCTAACTAGCAAAACACCTCATTTCCTTCAAGAATCAGTTAAAATGCCAAATTATCAACGAAGCTTTTCCTGACCACCCTGTATAAAACAGCAATCTCCCCATCATCCCCGTCTTCTTTATCCTGCTTTATTTTATCATCATCTGATATACAGAGGGTACCAAAAAACTGTATATGCATTTTAAGAAAGGAAAACAACTGTATTAAAATTGTGATACTCAATATACACTGATAACAAAAGATGAATACAAGTCATGTACATACACTTTTTGGCACCCCCGGTGTTATACCTATTTACTGGCTTGTTTGTATATTGTCTGTTTCTCTGACTAGAATACAAGCTCCATGGAGGCGAGGATTTTTTCTGTTTTGTTGTCTGCTGTATTACAGTGCCTACCACAGAGCCTGGAACATGAGAGGCACACTGCAAACATTTGTTAAATGACTAAATGAATTTTGATTCCTCCCTAGCATTGGCCTTCTATCTCATGTCAGGTCACTCGGCGTTATGTATAATTTCTTTGCTATGCCTTTTAGTAAATTCCATTCTTTCAGTTCCCATCACCATTATCCAAGACCTGGTTTCCATTATCCCCTGAACTATTGTAGTGGGCTCCCAAATAGTTTCTTCCACCCTAAGCCACACTAAACACTGTCACCAATGCCACTGTAACTCATGGTTTTCAATATTTCACTGCCCTACCTAAAATGGTCAATGGTTCTCTTTGACCACCAGAAGTAGCTTGAACTCCTTGGTCCGACATTCAAAGCCCTCCACACTCAAGGTCCAAGGTCATCCCACATATTTCTCCTGTTACTGGCCAACAGGAAGCCTCTGTTGCTGTCAGGCTGGTCTCATAGGTGGCATTTCTAGTGGGGACAGAGGCAAGGGAGGAAGTTGGCACCAGATTATATGAAAATATTCAAAAGATATTTCCATAAGAAATGGATGGATATTAAGAATCCTGGCAGCAGGGCCAGCTGAGTGGCGTGATGGTCAAGAACTGGCTTGGGATGCCAGAGGGCCC
>NW_017731484.1:3563164-3567756 GCF_001890085.2 Hipposideros armiger | reverse complement strand
CTCATATGTGGGATCCGAACCGGGGCCCTCTGGCTTCCCAAGCCAGTTCTTAACCATCGCGCCACTTGGCCGGCCCTTGATTAACTTTGTGTGTGTGTGTGTGTGTGTGTGTGTGTGTGTGTGTGTGTGTGTGTGTGTGTGTGTGTGGTGAGAATGCTTAAGAAGATCTACCCTCAGCAAGTTTCAAGTACACAATATTGCATTATTAACTGTATGCTATATATATTAGATCCTCAAAACTTATTCTTATAACGGAAAATTTATACCCTTTGACCTACATCACCCTATTTTCCCGTCCCCCAGCTCCTGCCAACCACCATTCTATTCTTTGTTTCTATGAAACTGGCTTTTTTTTTTTCTTCTTAATTCCACATACAAGTGATACCAGACAGTATTTATCTTTCTCTGGCTTATTTCACTTAGCATAACGTCCTCCAGGTTCACCCATGTTGTCACAAACGGGAAGATTTCCTTCTCCTCCATGGCTGAGTAACAGTCCATTGTGTGTTTGTGTGTGTGTGTGTGTGTGTGTGTGTGTGTGTGTGTGAACTTCTATAAATATAAAAATCATGTTTTCTTGATTCATTAATCCATCCAAGGACATTTATGTTGTTTCTATATCTTGGCTATGTGAATAATACTGCAATGAAAATGGGGGAGGCACACATATCTTTTTGGATACTGATTTCAATTCCTTCAAATATAAACCCAGGAGTGGAATTGTTGGATCAGATGTTAGTTCAATTTTAATTTTTTGAGGAACTGCCATCCTGTTTTCCATGGTGGCTGCACCAGTTTATATCCTTATCAACATTAGCTATCTTTTGTCTTTTTTATAATTGCAGAGTACTTCTTTCCCAGGTTTTACTGATCCCTATGATATTCTGGAAAGGAAGAGCGAAGGTATAAGCAATTTTCTTCATTAAAGATGAGAAAATTGAAACTTAGTGTGGAGAAAGAACTTCACTGAGCCATCCAGGGCCCAGGCTCAGGCACAGCTTGGAGGTGTAGTTTCCCAGCTAAGCTCAGAGGCAATGAGGAAGACAGAAGAGGAAGAAAAGGGGAACAAGAAGGGAGAAACCCCTTTCCTTGCCTTATATCAAATGGAGTAGGGTATTTCCAAGTGAAAGCACAGGCCACTTAGTCACCCGAAAAAACAAATGCTTCATTAAAAAATTACACAAAACAATATAATCTTAATTTTCTAAGGAAAATGCACATAGAAAAAAATATTGGAAGGAAATACACCAAAATGTTAATACCAATTCTAAGTAATCATTTTCTTTCTATTATTGTTTTCCCCATAACATCTTGAAAAAACATATATTAGTTTTACAATTGAAAAAAACTAAGCTAAAATGTTTTTAGTTTGCTTCAAAAACCAAAGGAAACAGAAAATGAAAACAGAAAATGTTACTTCTCTGTCCTGTCGCTGAGCCTTAACAATAACTACTTAGCTCAATGAGACGATGATTCCAAGAGTTCTTGAGACCAGGAGGAGAGATACTCCTCGGTTCCTATCGTCTCTCGAAGGTAAGAATTAGTGCAGACAATTAAGATTAATCGGTAACTGGAAGTTTCATGTTGAGTAAATACTAGATATAGCTGGATATAGACCCAAATGATTTGTGGAGCACAGGGTAAAAGACAGAGGAAAAACAACACAAATAAGGAAAAAAGCCCCAGGGCTGGCCAGTGGCGCGTTGGTTAGGAGTTGGCTTGGGACACCAGCTCTGAGCAGCAGGACCCCAGTTCGGATCCCACATGAGGGCCAGTGACGCTGCACCCTCTGCAGCTAAGATGGTGAACAGTGGCTTGACTTGCAGCTGGGCTGCCCATGAGTCGCTGGTGACTGCAGGGGTCTGGCCCGCAGCTGGCGTGAGCTTTTGTGAGCTGCTGTAAGCGGCCATCCACTGTCCGGCAATTGACTGCCTCTCCCGGGAAGAGCGCAATGATGGTGCCAACATGGGCCAGTGAGGCGATGTCCTCCACAACTAGACTGAAGAACAAAAAGGACAGCAACTTGTCTGTTCCCCTTCCCTGATTCCCCAACGCTGTTCCCCTCCCCCAAGTCCCCAATAAAATCTTTAAAAAAGAAAAAAGCCCCAAATCACCTAAGGGCTAGGCTTAAAAACAAAGAAAAGTAGGACCAGGTAGAAAAATCAAGAAATCAGAAAGAGTCCAGTACTGTAAGGAAAGATGATGAGAATGGAAAAATGGAAGATGCCATCTCAAAAGAAAAATTTTTAATTTTTTTTTCTCATTTGAAATAAAAAACATGCTAAGACAAGCAGGGAGGAAAATTCAAAGGAAAACTCTTGACAAAGATAAATAGGAGAATCAAAAGAAGCTAGTCCTGCAAGAAGGGAGGCTGGAATCACAGACACCTACCCTCTCTGGACAAGCTGGGCAAGACGCAGAACCAGAACAGCACAGTGGAAATTCTGGCCTGGCAGGCGCATCTAAGTGGATGACGGCAGAACGCGCAAGCCATCGATTCCTTGCACAAGCTCTGGCCCTTTAACTTCCCAATGTAATGACTGCCATCTTTCTACATGGGAGGCAGCAGAGTGTGGTGATGTGGAGGTATGACATGGGGTAAGCTGGCTGACTAGGTGTGAATACCAATTTGGCCACCAACCAGCTGTATATATAACCTTGAACCAATTGCTTACCCCTCTACCCATGTTCTCATCTACAAATGGAGATGGTAAAGCCAGTACCTATCTTAAAGGGCTGTGATGATTTAAAAAGTTAACACATGTAAAATATTTAGCATAGTCCCTAGGCATGGTTAGCACTCATTTTGTATTAGCTATAATTATTACTATTTTTATTATTGCTGTAAATCTTATAATAAAAAATTGGTACCTAGTTAGTTTCCATACCATTAGTGTAGTTTCTCCTGGGAGTAATAAGTTTCTACAAAACTACTATGTATTTGCATGATGCCTGATGAGCTGTATATAATAATCTTCTCCTTTTCTCAGAGAGTCATTCTGTAGTCAAGTACAAGAGGTACAGAGATGGTGAAAAGTAACTTGGCTAGAATTATCATTAATGTTAAAACAATCACATGAATGACTAAATTAGCACCCAACATTTGCATGATAGCACCATATGTAACATCATACAAAGCACTTTTTTATCACATAAGAAAAAATCTGGGCCGGCTAAGTGGCACGCTGGTTAGGAGTTGGCTTGGGACGCCAGCTCTGAGCAGGAGGGCCCTGGTTCGGATCCCACATGAGGGCCAGTGATGCTGCGCCCTCTACAGCTAAGATGGTGAACAACAGCTCGACCTGGAGCTGGGCTGCTGNTGAGTCGCCGGCGACGGCGTAGGCTGCAGCCCCCGCTGCAGTGGGTTGCCATGGGCTACCATGTGTAGCCAGCAGCCAGCGTGAGCGGCCAGCAGCCGCAGTGAGCGGCCGTCCAGAAGCCGGCAACTGATGTGCCTCACCCAGGAAGAGCGCAATGATGGTGCCAGCTTGGGCCAGTGAAGCGACATCCTCCACAGCTAGACTGAAGAACAAAAGGACAGCAACTTGTCTGTTCCCCTTCCCCCGATTCCCCAATAAAAATAAAAAAAATCAGCCCAATTCTTTCTCCTCTACGCAGCTCTGACTCACCTCTCCTGAATCTGTTTCTCCTCCAAACTCCTATAGGTGACTAATTAATTATCTGTGCTACTCATTAAATTGATGTCTTAAGTTGTAACCTGCTTCTGGAGCCTACGGCCTGTCTATCCAACTGAGCTGTAATAAATCTAAGATCTTGAACCATGTTTTAAGCTTGCTCTGCAGCCTTTTTATAGTGCCAAGTTGAAACCGAATAATTATAGACAAATAATATTTATTAAATTGAACTGAGTGAACTAGTAGTAGTACTTGTGCTACTGGATTTAAATAAAGCAGTGCCTTTTTTTTTTTTTTTCTACGAGAGAAGAGTCAGGTGGGCTAGAACTCAAAGGCCCAGAAAGGCTACTGACTCAGAGGGCTGCAAAAAGAGACAACTTTTTCTACTCTCCATCCTCAAAATGAACATCGAAAGGAAAATGAGGTCATGCGAAGAGGCAAGACAGGAAAGGATGCGATGCTTATGTGGGCAGGAGGCTTGGATTATCTTAGCTCTGGAGGAGAGGTGATTAAATCTAGAGACTGGGTCTCCCAGTTTTCCATCTGTATTTCCATTCTACCCTGTATGATAACGCACTGCCAAACAGAATCAGCTTAGGGGGGCAAAGACCACCCTAGCGGAAAAGAGGCACAAGGTACGCACTCTTCTACATGAACATAATCAAAGCCTATAGAACATTTCTTTTCTTTTTCTTAACTTTATTGAGGAATAACTGACATTAATTGTATATATTTTGTGTACAACATGATGGTTTGATATACATATACATTGTGGAATGATTACCAAGATCATGATAGTAAACACATCCATCACCTCACTTTTTTTAAAAAGATTTTTTTATTGGGGAGTTGGTGGGAACAGCACTGGGGAATTGGGGGAAGGGAACAGACAAGTTGCTGTCGTTTTGTTCTTCAGTCTAGTTGTGGAGGACGTTGCTTCACTGGCCCAAGTTGGCA
>NW_017731484.1:3535741-3559564 GCF_001890085.2 Hipposideros armiger | reverse complement strand
GCTGTGAGTCGCTAGCGACAGCATAGGCTGCTGTGGGGCTGGCCGGCAGCTGGCATGAACTTTTGTGAGCTACAGTGAGCCGCCATGAGTGGCCATCCAATGGCTGGCGAACAACTGCCTCACCCGGGAAGAGCGCAATGATAATACCAACATGGACCAGTGAAGTGGCGTCCTCCACAACTAGACTGAAGAACAAAAGGACAGCAACTTGTCTGTTCCCCTTCCCCGATTCCCCAACACTGTTCCCCTCCCCAATTCCCCAATAAAATCTTAAAATAAAAAAAGAAAAAATCTGTGAAATAGAGGGTTCATACTGTCACGACCATAATCTGGGAGGTGAATATTGGCATCACTACTGGCAGGCTGATTAGATACTATTTCCTGATGTGATGCAACACAAAGCATCCAACCTCACTTATTACGCATTCTAGTCAAAAACATGTAACTTGAATAGACTTGGTCTTTAGAACCAATTTCTAATTTACAAGAAATACAGGATACAGGAAGAAGTTAAACAACAATGCAAGGAAGTAACCAGACAAATCTAGAAGGTGGGGCAATCTGTAAAATAACTGGCCTTGTCCATTCAAGAAACCAGTGTCCTGAAGAAGGAACAGTACTAGATTAAAGGACATAAAACAAAACTTAAGGGGCATAAAACCAGTGTGCATTAGATGCTGGCTTGGACAAACCAGTTGTCAAGAGCATTTTTAGGATGATTAGGGAAATGTTTACATGGCCTGGGTTATTATATGAGATAAAAATTTACTGAAATGGGAAGGTGGAGATCTTGAGTAAAATAACAGATTACAAAATAGTAATATACAATACAATCTTGGCTTCTCATTATCATACTCCTGCTTCCTATATTTTCTAATTTTCTACAATGCACATAAAGTATACAATTTAAAGATTGCAGAGCTGGGAGGAAGGGAGAGAGGAAAAGAAAGACAAGGAAAAGGAAAGGCAAAGAAAAGGGAAGGGGAGAGAAAAGAGGGGAGAGAGGAAGAGAAAAGCAGGTTTTGAACCCACTATCCTTAAAGCTCAGATTGTGACCAGGTTCAACAATCTGGCTACCTTTTAGAGGATACTGAATGGAAGGGGGTGGGGGGAGGGGACTAACTAGTAGCATTCTTTTCTTCATCTGGGTGCTAATTACGTACTTGTTTTCAGTTTGTAAAAATTTCACTGTGCTATATACTTTGCAATATGTGCATTTTTTCTAAGTATTTTATACTTCCACGAAAAGGAAAAAAACTTGCAAAATATATGAAAGGATTAGAGAAAACACATTCAGGGCTTACTACAGTTATAATATTTATAGAATGCATTTTATGAAAGCTTGTCATGGTCTTCATCGTCATCATCATCATCCCACAGAAAGTTTTAGGAGATCTAAGTAGACTGAAAAGTAGAATGAAAAGCCCTAAGCTCCCTGGGGGCAAACCTTACTCCTCAATTTGATTTTAAGCTCTTTATAGCACGTAGCATAATGCTGCATTTATAGTATTCACTAAAATTCTTCCTGACTACAAGCTTTTCTAGTTTAGGGACATTTTCAAATACAAGGCTGCATCTGGACACTTGTTTTCTGTCCACTACGCCTCTCTTTCCAGTATTCCATATTTTAAAAATTGTTCTTCAGATTCTCTTAATCATCCCTTGATTTATAAAGATCGAAGTACCATTACACATTTGAATGTTCTAAACACAGCACCTTGGGCTCTTTCAGAAAAGCCAGGTAGACACCTGAGAACTAAAACGCCAAAAAGGCAATAGGACCTAAGCAAAAGGCTGCAGGCATCTCTGATGCACACATTCCCTCTGAGCTGAATCTTCCTAAGTCCAAAAACAGCCTAGACCACCCGGAGAGAAGCACCAAGGGGGAGAATACAGATGCTGCTGACCGAGTGTCACAGAAACCAAAGCTAAAGCACCATGAACAGCACTAGCTGCAAAGCTCCCTCACTGTTGGCTTTGGCAGCAAACCTGACGCCCCTTATCAGCAGAGATACCTTTGAAGTAGCTGGCAGCCTTCCATCCCCTACTCAAATAAGCTGGCTTTACATCCTATTCTTTTTTCCAAAGAGGATCTCTTTATCAGATATGAGAGAATAAAGCTCAATTAATCAGAACAGATTTTTGCTACCAACAAGATAAAATGGGCAACTGGAACAGCTGTCTGTACAGCTGCACACAATACTACTAGTGGCCATGTTATAAGGTGGACGAAATTCAGTCAATCACAGATACCGAGTTCAGCTGGGGAGGAGGTGTAGGGAGATGGGAAAAAAATCACTACTCCTTCTCCCAAAGACATCTCCAAGTTAAACCCTTTCTCAAAAGGGCAGAACATAACAGCTGGAAATCCATTCTTTCTCCAATTCATTCCATTTATAGTGCCTACCAGGGACATTCAACTATACCAGCATTATCGGTCATTTCTTCTCCTTTTCTTATGGATGACAACACCCCAGAACATGTTGCCTTACAGAATCAACATCCTCTCTCCTCACATACGCCAACAGCTTGACTCAGAGACTCCATAGGAAATTCCATAGCAATCCAAAGGGGATAAACAGGTAGCGAGTAACACCTACTGCTTTATCTCCTTTATCCCCTCTCCTTGCAGACTGACATCCTTGATGCCAAAGGAAATCTGACTGGTCAGTGCAATTTTCTTGTGACTGATCTATTAATGGAAAAAAGACACGTTTACCATCTCAGGGCCCTCGAGAAAAGTACGAATTGAGCCTCTTCCTTCTCTTCCTCAGCACCCTTTTTGCATCCCCCACTTTCTGCAGGGACTTATTTATCTGACGCTGGATTCACCCTTGGTCACCCTCCAAGAATAAAGTAGGGAAACCACAAGGGGTTGCCTAAACAAACGGGCCTAGATGCTTCAACGTTGTTGTCGTCGGGGCAGACATTGTTCACTACAGATAGACGGGGGATCTTATGGCGTCAGATGTCCTCCATGCTCTTGGGTCTCCCCAAGATGGAAACCAGGCTATCTACAGCAGTTCTCAGCCCTGGCTGTGTGCAAAAATCACCTGGGCCTTATCCCAGAAAATCTGATTCAACTGCTCTGGGCTGGGCCTTGGCACTGTATTTATTTTTTATCATCGTTTAAGACAACTTTATTGAAGCATAATAAACACACAATAAAATGTACATATTTTAAGTGTACAGGTGTTGACAAATGCACACACTCAGGTAACCACCACCATAATTAAGATTGCACATTTCCATAACCCCACAAGTTCCCTTGTGCCCCTTTGCTGACAACCCCTCACCTCCACTCTGGCCCCAAGGCAACCACTAATTTGCTTTCTATCACTATAGATTAGAGTTCTCGTTTCTAAAATTTCATATAAATGGATTCATACAGAGCGTACTCATTGTGTCTGGCTGCTTTTTATCAGTATAATGTTTTCTTGAGTTCATTTGCATTACTGTATCTATCAGCATACCGTTTCTTTTTATTGCTGAGTAGTATTCATATATGGATATACCACATCATGTTTTTCCATTCACCTATTGATGGATATTTGGGTTGTGTCCAGTTTGGGATAATATGAATAAAACTTTAGTTTCCTATGGCAGCTATAATGAATTACTACTGCAAACTTGGTTGCTTAAAACAACAAGCATTTATTCTCTTATAGTTCTGGGGGTCAGAAGTCCAAAACCAATTTCACTAGGCCAAAACCAAGGTGTCACCAGGGCTGCGTTCCCTCAGGAGGCTCTCGGGAGAATTTGTTTCCTTGCCATTTCCAGCATCTAGAGCTGTACTCCTTGGCTGATGGCCTCGTCTCCATCTTCAAAGACAGTGGCCCAGCATCTTCTCTCAGTGGCTCTGTTCCCCACTGCTCCACTGCTTCTATGGCCTTCATCTCTTTAGTCTTTAATCTCCCTGTACCACCTTCTTATAAAGACATGAGTGGCTGCATTCAGGGCCCACTTGGATAAGCAAGCATGATCTTGCCATCGCCATATAAACAAAGTCTTATATGGATACAGTAATGTTCACAGGTTCCAGGGATTCGGACATGGACATCTTTAGGGGGTGGGGGTGGGGACCACTATCCAGTCTACAACAAAAGGTAGTATGAATATTCAGGTTCAAGTCTTTGTGTAAATATATGCTTTTATTTCTTTTGGATAAATATCTAGACATGGTATTTCTGGGTCATATGATAAGTACATATTTAACTTCATAAAAAACTGCCAAACTATTTTCTAAAGTGGTTGCACCACTTTTCATTCTCACCAGTAACGTGAGAATCGCAGCCATCCTCACTAATACTTGGTATTTTTAATGTTAACCATTCTAGTGATATGCTACCTATCCAGAGATATGCTACATAGTATATCTCCTAATAGTTTTAATTTGCATTGCCCTGATGATTAATGATATTAAGCATCTTTCTGAGCGCTTATTTGCCATTTACATATCTTCTTTAGCGAAGTGCCTATTAAATATTTTGCCTAATTTTTAAAATTTGGGTAGTTTGTCTTCTTGAGTAATATGTATGCAAATATATTCTCCCAATCTGTGTGGCTTGTCTTTCATTTTCTTAAGTGTCTTCCAAGAGCAAAAGTCCAAGAATTGATGAAGTTCAATTTATCTTTTTTTCTTTTACAGTCCATGCTTTTTATATCCTAAGAAATCTTTGTCTATTCAAGGTCACAAAGATTTTTTTAAAAATCCCCAAGTGACTCTCATGTACAGGCAAAGTGGAGAGCTACTGGTCTACTGGGAATCTGACCTAACTTTCTCAATTTAACTTGACTTGCTGCCATAAAACCTTTGGGTAATAAAGGTAAAACAGGAGTACAGTTAACTGAAATACTGTAGAAAGAAGGATGCAATTGAGAGTCTTACGACTGTCTGAATTGACCAGCTTCCAAGCCTAAATGTGAGCAGCTGTTAAGCTAGAAACAGTGAGTTGAAAAAGCAAAGTCAGAGGTACTTGAAGTGTGTTCCAGCTAAGTGAAAGGGGGAAGAAAGAACGGGATTGTCCTCTCCCTTCTGGGAAAAAGCATACCCAAGTTCATTTCAGTTTAAGCTGAGAAGTGGGAAAAATTATTTCTATGTTTAGTGGGATTCTTTAGAATATGCCTCTCAGAGATGACATGGAGCTGAGAGTCAGACTTGGCAGTGTTCAGCCACCATTTTTGAAGCCACCACATTAACAAATGAAGGTGGCAGCAATAATATTTGCCCAGACCTTAGTTCCAACAGAAGTTAGACAGACCGAGCTTTCATTACACGAAAGAAGATGTCAGGAGCACCCAGTGGGCTTAATTTCTCTTGGAGTCCTAGACAAAGTGGGTCTGTTTCTAAGCTGTGGACAGGAGGCTACTCTCTCCAGATGTTATATTTAGCTAAAGGAATCCACCACGGCTTCATGCAAATGTAAAGTATGTCCCAGCGGACATAACCACAAACCAGAGGGCCAGCAGGGAGCATCCCTTAAGGGGGTTCAGTAGCATAGAAGGGCCAATTGTGCAGTCACCCTGACATCCCCAAATTAGCTGAGTTAGCTGTAAGCCAAGATTTTCAGCCACTTCTCACATTTAATGAGTCTTTGTTTCCCTCTCACTAGAGATTCTGCCCCCAGGGAAGAATCTCCTTCTTTCCCTCCCAACTTCCAGCTGCTTGCCCAGACACCAGGTAGAAGAAACAACCCAGTGTTGATGTTTAATACCTCCATACCCTTTGAAGGTCTGTGTGCAAAAGAAAAGGTCAGGTTAATTCTGTATCTAAGTGAAATACGTCGACTCAATAGAAAACAGTAAGAAAACCCCAAATACCTTCTACTCTGCACACCACACCTAGAGAGTCCTAACAGAACATGTAGATAGAAACCTTGGGTTGACTGGATTTAAATACTAACCTTACCTCTGTTTTGCTTTACGTCTCTAAGCCTGTTTCCTTCTTCATAAAATAAGGATAATATGAGTACCTACCTTACAGAATTATTGTAAAGAGTAAACAAGATAATGCATATTAAGTGTTCCACACTGTACCCGGAACATAAGGGTTGAAAAAATGTTGGTTATTATTATCATAACCTGTGCCAATGAATCAAGTTTTATAGATTAAAGAGAAGAGGACAATGTCAACAACCCATGATTTTTGCCAGTGACAAATAGATTAAATTTGCATAAAGCTCAGATGAATTTTCATAGGTATCCATAGCTGAACCACAAATAAAGGTATCCTTTTTGAAGCCTGTCTCCAAAGAAATGTGGATTTTCCTTTTGCTGCTGGAACCAAATTCACAGGTTAAATAAAAGGTGTATTTATTTTATACATTTGGATTCCAGTTGGGCATCTTTTCGTTGCTGGCCACTATAGATAACAGAATCTGAGACAATACTTCATTCCTCAAGAAATGCAGTCGTTGGGCCGGCCGAGTGGCTCAGTTGGTTAGAATGCGAGCTCTAGGCAACAGGGTTGCTGGTTCGATTCCCACCTGGGCCAGTAAGTTGCGCCCGAGCTAAGCTGCCGCTGAGCTGATGAGAGCACGTGCTCTTAACAACAAGGTTGCTGGTTCGACTCCCGCATGGGATGGTGGACTACGACCGCCCCCCCCTGCCCCACAACTAGACTTAGAGTGGAGCTTGCACCCCCCACAACTAAGATTGAACGACAACTTGACTTGGAGCTGATGGGTCCTAGGAATACACAATGTTCCCCTTCCCCAATTCCCCAACACTGTTCTCCTCCCCAATTCCCCAATAAAACCTTAAAAAAAGAAAAAAAAGAAATGTAGTCATTAATTGCTTAAGCTGGCCCCTTCTCCATACTCACACCCACTTTTGTTTGCCTTATCTCAGGGACTGCAATTTATCTATCACAATTTCACAAAGGTCCCCAACAACTGGAAAGAAGCCCTCCAGTGTAAAAGACCCTTGTCATAACAGAATTACAATGTATTAAATTTTAAAAGTAACATGGAGATCACAGCCAAACTCTTTTTTTTTTTAACTTTAAGGAACTGAGGCACAGAAAAGAGAGGTAATCATCCAAGGTGTCAGAATTACGAACAGAGCTGAGCCCTAGAGCAAAGGTCACTTGGAAAAGGCCTCTGCTCTGAGAGGCCAAGCCCCGGAAGCTCCACAGAGCTGACAGGGTTCTGAGGTACATTCCTTAGTTCTCTTATCTGACTACTGTATCTTAACCAGTGGGATTCTAATTCATCATGTGCAACACATTGTAAACAAGAGATCGAAAAATTGAGGTCTGGAAAGAGAATGCTTCTTTGCTCATTACTAGAAAGCAGAGAGGCTCATACCCAGCCAAAAGAGAATTAATCTGCACTTATGATCTGCCACGCCAGCTCCTTAGAGTGCTCCGCCTCCACTGGACCCCAAGGGAAAGAGAAAAGACATTATTCACCCTGTGGGATAGTAAACATTGGCTATTCAACAATCCTATGCATATCTCTAATCGACTAGGGTCTAATTGATAAAAATTTATAAAGATCAATAGCAAGCCCTATGACCTAGACCTATATACAACAATACAACTAAATCTCACAAACATAATAATGTTAAATGAGCGAAACCAGACACAAAAGCGTGTGCACAGTATGATTCTATTTATATAAAGTATGAAACCAAGCAAAACTAATCTCTTCTGTTAAAAGTCAGGACAATTGTTATCCTTGGTTGGGACCCCCTTCCCAACTCCCCAGTGACTAGAAGAAAGCATGGAGGGGCTTCTGGGGTACTGAAGTTTTCTGTTTCTTGGTCTAGGAGCTGGTTACCAGGTGTGTTCCGTTTGTAAAAATGCATTTAGCTGTACGCCTATGCTATGTGTACTTTTCCTCAATGAAATGTAATATATAAACACTCCTGTGAGTAATTTGAAAATCTTTCTAACACCCCAGCATAGAAATGCATGCCTTAAGAAAGTCAACCCAGAGACAGTGGCTAGGAATAACATTCACAGGTAGATTTTTCTTCTGGAGGGCAAATGTCCAAAGTTTATATAGATGCCATGTTAGGCCTTCAGTGAAATGTGAACGAACCAGGAACACTCGATGCTTTGAGAATTGGCTGCCTTCAACACAAACACCTCTGAGATCTGAAGGGGCTGTAAGACTCTCAGCTTGGTTTTCCCCTAAACTTCTAAAGCCGGGAGAAAAGGAATCTGAGAGGCTGGGTGACATCTAGATAGCTGAACATCTCTCACAAAACTTTCTTCTCAGATGAATAGAGAAAATGGAAGAGAAAACTATCAGTCACCCCTTTCTTTCTCAAGATAGTCTGAGTAGCTGTCAAGGTCCACGGGAGTGCTGAAGTGATACCTGGTTACTATCAAGGTTCTACCTAAATATGCTTTAATGTTTTTTTAATAGAAATTGTATATATATTTAAGGTGTACGACATGATGATTTTATGTATGTATATATGTGTGTATATAGTCAAGCTAATTAGCATAACTCCTCACATAGTTATGTGTGTATGAAAGAGCACCTGAAATTTTCTCTCTTAACTTGTTTCCAGTATGCGGTACAGTATTATTAACTGTAGTCATTAATTTTAGTCACATATACACGTCACCAAGTGTTGCAGCTAAACAAGCAAGCTAGAGAAGATGCTGGAAACCATGAGGAGGTGGTGAAAAGTTCCCTCGCCCGTAAATGAAGTATGGCCCCCAACCACGGCAGAGCCAGGCAACCAAAAACAGCCAGGGAACTCTGGGAGGAGTTATCTTTCTCTTCCTTCTTTTCACTGTCAGATGATTGGACCCTTAATATCCTGTCTCTAAGACACAGGGAAAGCCCCTTCACAGACGCAGTTATGTAGATGGAAGATCCTAAATCATTTCTTTTTTCATGCTGGCATAAACAGAAGAAGCGGAGTTCTAATTCCAGACCAACTGATATCTGGAAAACTTCCTAAGACTTGGAAAACTGACAAAGAGCTGTGGCTGTTCTGGACCACAGTCCTTTTACTGAAGTCCGTCCTCTCTCAACCCCGAATTTTAACACTGGATTTTGTCAACTGGAAACCAATGAATTCCCTATATATGAAGCTAATAAAATAGTCCTGTATATCCTCTTTGTACCTATAACTTGTGGGGAGATTATTTGCCTTCTGAAAAGTCTTCTGGGGATCTCAGAGCGTCATGTTAGACATGGCGCATCATGTAAAATGGGTGGGGCCTTTGCCAGCATTTACCAAAATTCATGAATAAATGAGTCCACTGAGAGCTCAGGTTGAGAGAGCTTAGAAAAGAGGTTCCTGGGTTACCAAGAGACTAGTTCCACTACTGACAGGTAAGGTGAATTGGGCATAAATTTCTTAAGATTATCACAATTATTTTTGAGTTTTTCCTTAGTCAAATTTTTCATTACACCCTCAAAATTGTGACAAACAACTGAGCTTCAGAACGCATTCAGGGACCCAAAGATAAAGACGGGTCATGATAAGAATAACAAAATTCGTGAGTTCACCTTGGCCAAGATGAGAACTTGGAAAGAGAACTAAATTAAAAACAAACATATATGAAATTGCTAAATCAACTGGAAAGGAAAAAACATGAAACGACAGTGAAAGTCCCTGAATCTTAACAGCTTCACAAATCACATACAGAAATTGACCAAACATAGTTATTATTAATACACGCCGATTATGTGTTATGCTGCCAGTCCTTGGGTTGTACCTTGCAAATGGTTCCTTTCCCAGGCCTACTATTAATTCAGCTCAGAAAGGAAGAAAAGAATGCCAGTTCAATATTTTTTTCTCCAAAAGTTCGTGGTAGGGAATGACTAATGGGCAAGCCTTTTAAGTGGGCCAATAAAATATTCTTTCTCTTATTTACAAAATTGTGTCACTGTTCCACCCAAGTATCTCAGTTACTAGAGAGATCGCCACATACCTTTTTAAAGAGTCTTCCTGAGTCCTCGCTGACTTGAACAAATCGAGGAATGATATTATTCAGGTAGATGTCACTCAGGGTGGTGTGGTCCCTGCTCTCCCGCTTCACCTGGTTTAAGAGGAGATTCCAGCAGTTGACTGGAGACAGAACATTCTGATCCTTCCTGCAGAGAAACAGGAAGGGGAAAAAAATTATTGTTGGTAAGCAGCCAGGCCTGACATCTACGGCTACAGTCCAGGTCACAGAAAACACAGTGATCAAAGCCAAACCAGAAATAAAGATATCTTTCCTGAAGCCTGCACCTTTTGTTGACTCTTTTTCTAAAATCTCAGTGGAGAAAAAGGGGAAAATAAGAGTAAGGAGAAGGAGAGGACAGGGAGAAGAAAGAGGGGAAGGAAGAGGAGAAGCAGGATTAACTGTTGGGCATCTAATATGTTCTAGGAACTTGGTGAATGCTTCATGTGCATGATCTTATCTAAGCTCCATCATTTCATTGTAAGAAAAGAGCTACCATTATCCCCATTTTACTAAACATCCCTCACAAAAGGTTTTCTTTTATAAAAGTTTTTCTGATTAGAAAACTCACCCACAGCTCGTAAGGAGTCACAGCGATAGTAAGACAGAATCAGACTAGAAGCACAACTCTGTGTTACTGGATAGAAAAAGGTCTAGACTGTATAACTGCAAAGTCAATGCCCTTAGTTACTAAGTTTTTTGGTTTGTGTCTAGGGTTACAGAGAAAAGTTAGAGATTTTCCCTAGACACAAAGATCACTAGAGCACTACAGACTAACTCCCCACACATACATCTTTTGTAGGATTCCATGAAGGCAACTTGGGGGCATTTGCATGAAAAAGTCACTAAAAAGTCTCCAGTCCCACGGAACGCATCTAAGGAGGCTTTGGTTTCATTGACTGAGCCATTACTTCATGTCTCATACAACCTAGAACACAAAACCATACCTGAAACCCATGTATTCCAAAAACTTCTATAGCCTGAGTGGAGCAGTGAAGTGCCCAATCTAGATGCTCATTTCTAATGAAAACTTTGTGATCCAAAAGAATTATTGATTATCTGTTCAGTCCACAGCACTAATTTAAGCAACAGAAAGTACTACATCTGTAAGTCGGATCTCTTTAAGGAGAGAAACAGAGAGCAGGAGTTGCTTGTGGTATTGTGTATCGAGGGCTTACTATGCACTTGGCCTATAACTCATATTGTTTAACTTGAACCCTATAATAACCTGATGAAGTGGGCATTAGTAACTACATTCAGAAGAGGAAAGTTGGACTGAGAAAGGTTAAATATCTTGCTCAATGTCATATAGCTAAAAAGTGGCAATGCTGGAATTTAAAACCAAGCAACCAAGAAGTTGCTTCAAACCAATGAATATGAGAATCCAAATTGAAACTGTTCTATACCTGCCTCCCACCCCCCAACCTCTGCCTCAGGTTTCACACTTCTGCAGTTAAAATCCCTAACACTTATATGCCAACCATTGCCGTAATACTATGCCTGCTAACCTTCACAGGGAAATTAAAAGATTTCTATGGAATCTTTTATAGACTAGCTGAGAAATATAGACTAGCTGAAAAAGAGAGATACATGTAATTGATCCACTCCTTTCAAAATGTTTAGCATTTGAAAAAAAAGAAAAAGGAGAATAGAAAACAATCCTAAATTCAAAATAGTGAGAGATTGGAGCAGATGCATTCAGTGACACTTGATGTTTCCATTGCAAGAAAACTTCCCAATTGATTCCAAATCAGTTTTAGTCACAAAATCCCAGAATAATCTAATTTACATTTTTATTGGGGGGCAAGATATCCATGGCAAGACATCCATGTCCCCAGGAAGCAGGGAATACATCGGGCAATCACACTTGCTTTTTAAAAGGGCAGATCTTACAAGACTTTAACTTTATAACTATTTCCCCTCTGCTTCTTAAGGGTGGACATGAATTGATGGTCTCTACTGGTCCTTTTCCTAAAGTGCTTTACACACATAAAAATGATACTATAATTCAATTTCATAATCATATAGACATTTGTATCTTAAATTATTAGCAGTATTAGCAGCTTTAGTGGTTATAAAAGTGCTGGGGTCACAGTGCGGTGTGGGAGACAAAGAGAGACCTATAATAGAACAGAATGTTAGAGGCACGAACAAAGGGCCACACACGTACCCCACAGATTACAAGTGGAGGCAAGAGAGGCAAAACCAATCTTACACCATGTAAAAGGATACAGGCCATAATTTCCAAGGGGATTCTCAGAAGAAAAGATGAGTAAACAAAGATAACTTAATAAAAAGGATGGGCAGAAGTAGGAATCTTTTAACATAAAATACCTTATCTACTTAACACTAATAAATTTATACAGAGGGTACCAAAAAAATGTATACACATTTCAAGAAAGGAAACAACTATTAAAATTGTAAAAGTCAATATATATAGATCACAAAAGATGAATACAAGTCACGTTTCACTTCTGCAATGACAAGAGGTGCTCAAGGTGGTTACCATCAGCGTCCAGACACTTCTGATTATGGCGAACTACAGGTTGAGCCACGTTGACCAAAGGGTCCACTTGTATACGTTTTTTTGGCACCCCCGGTCTTTATTAAGAACATCTAAGGTGTTACAAGTACTTTCCACATGTATTTATCTCCATTCTTACAGCATGTACTGGGACAGCATGTATTGGTTTCAGTGAGCAGGAGCTTTTAAAGTGTGTTCTGAGAAACTCTGGAAAATACAGAGTCACATTTCAAATTCAAACAACTGTAACACATCCATTCAGATGAGCAACCCCTATTTACGTGCAAGGGACCCAGTTTCCCCACAGTAGACACCATCACAATGTCTCATGGGCTGCCAGGTGAACTTTGTTGTATGCAAGCTTTGGAATAAAGAATCAATGCATGTGTGAAAAAGGAGAAGGGATTAAGAAGTACAAATTGCCAGTTATAAAAACAGTCACGGAAATGTAAAGTACAGCATAGGGAATATAGTCAATAATATTGTAATAACTACGTATAGTACCAGATGGGTACTAGACTTATCAGGGTGATCAGTTTGTAAGTTATATAAATGTCTAATCACTGGGCTGTACATCTGAAGCTAATGCAATATTGTATGTCAACTGTAATTGGAAAATAAAAAATAATAAAAAAAGAATCACTGCATGCATCTGAATGTCTAAAAAAATGTGCTGTTGGTTAGAATGAATGTTGCTCTGCACGTTTAGCTTCTAATTCCAGCCTGTGTGCCTTCTTGGGTAAAGCTGCTCAGGTGAGCACATGACTTGACAGACAGTAACCAAGTTCAGCTACACGCCATGGAAGGCTCAGGGGTCTGTGCTGGGTTCATGGTGGACCACGGTTTATAGTGAAAACATACAGTATATGTTCAGTGTCATTCCATCTCATTATAATACTTATTATACACTTTCAGGCTTATCCATTTATTCAACTAGCATTTGTGAAGGGGACTGGGAATCGCTGCTAGGAAAATGTTTGTGAGTCAACTATAAAACAAAAATATCTTGGTCAAATGTCTAAATCAATTTAAAACGATCTGAAGATTACGACAACTCATCTGTGTGAATCAATAGTTTCCTAACATTGGGCAACCCAAATCGGAACCAGAAATAAATGGATGTTGAAACTGACATAAAACTGCAACTCTGATTCATAATCCTGATTTCAATATTTTGGATTCATGAAAGCACAATCTCGCTGTTCTCACTGATTGACTCTGTAATAAGTATTCTTTATAAATTTCCCCTTTAAAAGAAGACCTTTTAAAAGAAGTAAAACACTGCTTTGATCTGTTGCACATGGGGGGGGTTCTATGCAAGATTTTTATTTTTAAAAAGGAGTGTATGGCTTTAATAAAAATAGTATTAGACTCTGCTGTCTGTTTCTTTTAAAGGTTCCCACTGCCGTTTTTCATACAATAGTTTTTTGGTGCTTGGAGTCTGTATGCTTTCTCAGGCATATTATTCCTTTCAAGTGAGGTGTTTTAATTCATTTATTTGTTTGTTCTGGGAAAGTGGTGGGGCAGGGCAGGTGGAAGGCATGTGGTGGGCGGGAACACAAATGTGCTAGAGAGACAATTTCCCCGCCAACACGAACAAAGACGAAGCACACTCCAGGCTGGAAAATAAGTGCGTCAACTAGACGTGATTTCATGGGGAGCATATTAAGGTTCTGCTAGAGTGGTTTCCTGCTTTAGCAGCTTTGCAGCCTTATTTTATTTGGGGCCACTGGAGCCAGGGGAACTTCGTTTGGTTACAATATTGAAATTTGCCTTTATATCTTTTCCATCTATCATTTGTTTGTACAGTTTCTTTATTTACCCCGCCCTCAGAGTCTTAGATTGTGTAATACTTGGGCATTTAAAGAAAAAGGTCTACATCCCTTAGGAATGTGCTGAACAGCTGCGAACCTCCTCAAACACTAATCCCTAAAAAGCAGACAAAATATCCAGAAGTGCTTTTCTTACTTAAAAATTTTTTTTTTTTAGGAGGAAGATCAAAAAAACATCATACTGAACTTGAGAGGGAATGACCCTGGAGTCCAAAAAAAGGAGGCCCAGAAAGTCACAAGCCGGCTCTGCATCCACGGGAGAGGTTATTATTATAAATGCACTGAAAGAAATCAACCTGCACAGCTCAATCATCAGCTTCAAATACATTAGCCCAGTTTTTCTCTTCAACTTAGTCTAGTTATGACATTCAACAAACTTAGCCACAAAACGCTCAGAGGGATTTCTCTAAAATATCTAGGGTGAAGACCTCCACATAGGTCCACGCTGGCCTCTATCACACTTCTTTTTTTTTCCACGTCCCCTCTGTTTAGTTTCAGCTGTCTCACCTATAAAATGGACACACGCCTTGTCAGTGCACATCTAGCTCCCTAAAGATCTTCAAAGCATGATTGTAAAATCCTGGAAGCTCTCCTGGCCTAAGGTGCCATTTAATTAATAATTGCTATGTTCACAGCTCTGCAGATGGGACGCATGACACAAGCTTGGCATTACTGGGTGGCTTGAGCTTCTGCACTGCTCTACTGAGGAATGTTTCCTTCCGGGGCTGTTATGTGGCTCAAATGAGATGCTGGGATGCAAAAGAATGACATCAACAGTAAAGCACTATACAAATGTGAAGAAATATTATTATTTTTATTTCCAAACAAACTAAGACTCAGCTTTCATCAACTTCCAACATGCTCCTCACCGGGCCCTGGGCCAAGGCCAAGAGCACAGCCTGCTGAAAATGCGCAGCCCTCGGCAAATAATGGTCGGGAGAAGAGAGCAGCAACAGGCAATTAACCAAGCAGCTGTGGTCTCTGGGAAGACGTGAGGGAGATACCAACGGGAGAGCAGAATTTAATCTTCCACTGTCCTTCCCCTGAGGGGCAAGGTGGAATGAACACTCAGTCCTGCATTCCACACAGGGAACTGTGTGCCGAGGTAGACGGGAGGGAAGCCAGAGTGAGCCCAGACAGCCAGTCCCGAGGTGCTTCAGGAACTTCCGCTGAGCCCCCTTTCTCAGAATTCCTATCAAACCCGCCAGTCTGTATATGGAGATGGCAAATATCCATACATCTAAGAAGACTATCATTTCTCACTTTTAAAAATAGACATATATGTGATGACAGGCAAAACCCAAAATAAGCTAACGACACTAATCAATATGGTATTGAGCATCCAACTAAAAGGAGGATTTTTAAAAGGTACATGCATAATAAAAGGGATCACTTAATGATGGCTGGACAGGCAACCAGTGACAAGGGGGAGGCTGGATTTTTAAACCTAAATTCCCTCCTGGCACCTTGATTAAAATGAAATGAACTGAGGCAGCCAACGAGATTATTTTATTCAGATTAGTGTTATTAGCCTTTCTGGCTTATTTTCTCTATTATGCATTTTGCTGATGCTGACAGAAGCAGACGGGCTGGATAGAGAAGCAAAGCCGCAGCGGATTTATGATTTGACAGTGCCATGCATAAAATCAGACCCTTGCTGACCCAGATAAGCCAGAGGATGGATTGGGTTTGTTGGGGAAGATGTTAGAAGAAAGGGAGGAGGGGAATCATCAAGGTGGAAACTGACTTGAAAAAGATTCTGCCTGTAATGGTGGCTGCTGGTCGTGTGACCCAGTAGTACAGTGGCAGCCTGGAGGCATCTTTCAAAGACAGGCGGGCAGCGAGGGGGCAAGCACACTCCTCTGGGCTTATCACATCTCAGGCTGCTGCTCTGCCAGCAATGAGATCAGAGTATGAGGACAGTGCTGAGGCAGACAGAGAAAAGGGCCAAAGGCAAAAATGTATATTCTATGTATAGAAAAATGAGCTTTCAAGTTTCCGGGGACAAGTTTATACCACAAATTGTCTTCAGTAGCCTGGACAGATGATTAGAAAGGATTCAAACAGTGGTATACCCACCTTACTCAAAATAGTCTAAGTTGTCCCCTATAATCAGGTTTGGGGGAAGAGCTATATGGCAATGGAATTCTTGTGGCTCTGGGTTAGTTCCAAGGAGCCCAGCCACACCCTTGGGATAATGGCATGCCCAAGAGCTGGGAGCTTAGGAATCTTAGGAAGCAGTTTGAAGTTGAGAACTGGAGCAGCACCATGTCTGACATTTTAATAATTATTTCCTGAATGATTGCAGGACCAAGGTTCCTCTGGGTAAGGTCAGAGAATGGGAGTGGTTCCCAAATCGGAGTCATTGTAGGCTCTAACTGGAAATGCCTCCATCAATTTATGCCAGCCAGGTGAGAGGCTGTCTTCCCTTCAGCCACCCCCATTCCACTCCATGTTCAGGGCAGGGAGAGAAGGTCGGAGCTTCTTCAAATCACTCAAGACAGCTTTGAGGACCCCGTGAGGACAGACATGGTGGGGCAGGATGGGGTGGGGTCTACTCAAAATTTGAATCTGTGCCATTCAGATTTCTCGCCTAGATTTCTGACATCTTATTGTCCAGGTCCCTTCCTTCTCTGAGTCCCTTATCTCTAAAGTCTTCTTATTTCTCATTCACTCAACTAATATTGATTGAGCACCTACTCTGTGCCTGGCGCTGTTCTGGGCAACATTCTTGTTTCTGATCTGCTTCTCCCATGTTTGCAGATCTCTGGATCCAAGACATGGCTTTCCTGCTCCTAGACTGTCCATTAGCCATAACCCACATCTTATCCTGGTCTCGATGCTTTTGTGTACACTGGCGTGAATGACCCATTGAGAAACCCTGATTTGGTTGACTTAGAAGACCCACCTGCCTGCTCACCAGCCCTCTCTACGGCTTCTGCAGACCTGGGACCTTCCCTGCGTTTACACCCATGTCTTGCCACCAGCATTCTCGGAACCACAGGGAGGTATAAACAAAGAGGCTATTACACCCTCCTTGCGTGCTCTGGGTTCAACCTAAATGCTAGAGAAAAAACACTATGCACTCCACCTCAATATGACCCACAGGACTAAGGGCCTAGAACTTCACTCATTTATTAAATTTCCCTCTTGAAAGCCCCCCAAAATAGGCTGTGATCATATCAATAAGTCTGAGCTGGCTAATTCATTTAATTAAAATAAAACATCATAGCAAGAACGAAAGACATAACAAAGGTATGATTGATGATTGAGGGGGGAAAAGCTAATATATGTGTCTCAGTTTAAAGATTTATAACCATCTACATTAACAGTTGGATCCACGTATTCCATCGAACAACCTATGAACAACTCTGAAATTATATCTTCAGTTTCTTCTCTAGTTAGTTAAGACATCGTAAGAAACCCCATAAGTAATTACAGCACATAACAAACATACAGAGAAAAATAATATACGCAGATGTGTTAGCAGATTTTTTAAATGAATGAAATCTTGGGAGATGACTGAGACAGACAGTCTGGCTCACCCCAGGTAGTTCAGGCTAGAGAAATAAATACCTGTCTGTGCCAAACTGAAATGACGTCACTCAGAAATCTACACACTTATCTTGAAATCAGTAACTACTACCTTGGGAGCAGGCATCTCCCTGGCACCAGGCACAAGCTGAGTAGCTTGATCTATAGCCAGAAACTTCTGCCTGGCAAATGATACTCAAGCATGCCAAGTACCAAAAAACTGCTTCGGAAGAAAGGGTAGGTACCCCCTAAGATTCATACCTCCCCCTCCTGAATACCTGTTAATGGGACAATGAGTTCCCTTACATAGCTCATGATAAATTGAGGAAGGAGGAATGAAGTAATGTGACTTAACTCGGTGAAACTATAGTGCTAAATGAAATGAAGTCTAAATAGTCATCAGACCAGCTGCATGCCATGCATCACTCTCAGTTCTCATGTGTCATTTTGATATTTATCTTGCCTTACTGGAAGGGAGTCTCTTGAGGACAGGGTATATTTTGGATTATTCAATGAACATCTATCACCAAGAATGGGTGGGTACTTAATCAGCATTGACTAATGACAAGACACCACAGCCACAGAAATCCTGTAAGTGTTGAGCACAGTAAAACTATTTATTTAAGGAATAGTTAATATCTTCAGCCTCTATCAATCTTGCCTAACCAAGTGCTGCAGCATGTACCTGGGTGGCTAAATTTTTATGCCCATTGACTTGCGTGCTCTACATTACAGTATATCATTAACCACGTTGATGTTTTGCTGGTAAAATGTTAAAGGGCTGGGTGAAATTAGAGTTGCCCTGGTCAATTTCCAGGTTAGTAGGTTAGTGAGCACTACAGGTCTGTAAGGAATATGGATGAACGATGATACCCCACCCCAACGAGGCAGCCCTCCATGGAAAGCACCCAGAACCATGCTTACAACCGAGAGTCTCGTCTCAATTCTGCCACTCACTAGCCAGGCAGCCTTACATAGGTCACAGATGCACTCTGGCCTCCATACTTCTTCATCTGCTTAAAAATATAAATGAAAAAGCAGACCTTCCCTGCCTAACTCACATGGCTTTTATGAAGATCAAGTCAAACAAGGTGATTAAAAAAACTTCATAGGGCCGGCCAAGTGGCGCATTGGTTAAGAGTTGGCTTGGGACGCCAGCTCTGAGCAGCAGGGCCCCGGTTCAGATCCTACATGAGGGTCAGTGATGCTGTGCCCTCTACAGCTAAGATGGTGAACAACAGCTCAACCTAGAGCTGGGCTGCTGTGAGTTGCTGGCAACGGCGTAGGCTGCAGTGGGGCGGGCCAGCAGCTGGCGTGTGCTTTTGTGAGCTGCCGTGAGCCGCTGTCCAATGGCTGGTGAGCGAATGCCTCACCCAAAAAGAACGCAATGATAATACCAACATGGGCCAGTGAAGCAACGTTCTCTACAACTAGACTGAAGAACTAAAGGACAGCAACTTGTCTGGTCCCCTTCCCTGATTCCCCAATGCTGTTCCCCTCCCCCCAATTCCCCAATAAAATCTTAAAAAAACCCCACAAAACTTCATAAACACTAAAGTGTTCTATACCTACAAACCAGTATCATCATCATTTATGATTGTTATAACTATCATTATTACTTGACAGTCCACACAATGCATTTATATCCACAAAAAAAAGTGGCTAGAGTCATGGCTGAAAAGACAAACATGTACTCAAATTCTCAGGCCTTATTACTCAAATTTGCAATGCACTTGCTTTATACATGATAAGGTGTTATTAACTTATCATCTGCTTCTCTGGAAATTCCCAAACTCAGTGAATCTCCTGTGCCCAACTTAGGAGAGGCTGTAAAGGGAAAGACTTCCAACGTGCAAAGAAAAAAGCCAGAGGGAACAAAAAATAGAATCATGGAATTTCAGAGCTTGCAGGGACTTTCAAGATGGTTTAGAGTCTAGACCAAACTTGTCATTTTCTAAGTGAGGAAAATGAGGTTCAGGGAGCCTGAGGTCGGTCACACAGATAGTGGGGGAGCAAGGCAAGAACCCAGGTCTCCTGACCAGCAATCATTTTCTTATTTCACTGTGGTTGTTGCTGAATTTCAACCAAAAAGCCCTTAGCATCTCTAAAGCCCTGGTGCTGAAAGAGTTACTGGGCAGGGCTGAGCTGTCCAAGTCTCAGAGCACAGAGCTATTCTAAGACAATGTATAACAAGAATACCAAGAGTCCATGAACCCAGGGGGAGCAAAACTGCTGGTGCCTAACCGGAAAGCATGCTGCATACTGTACATGGTCACACATGAAAGGCAAGTGAATGAGAAAAGCAATTTTGAATCCCACCCTATTCTAATTTGGGACTGGCTCCGGGCACCTAATGGAGGGCTGGACCACACCCCGGCTACTTTGTAGAGACCCTTCAGTTCCTTCAATCTGTTCTGTGGCCTCAGTTAACTCCTCTGCCTTCGCAAGGGCCATAACAGATTAAATACTATTAAGGAATATCAAGGGCCAGGAGTGAGCGTGGGTGACCATTCTGTGATGGGAAGATTCTCAGTCTGGATTCAGATGGTACACACTAGCATCTACCATCTCCAAGCAAGTGAGTGACCTGAAACCTTGCAAGTGAGTGAGCTGAGACCTCTCATACGGCCTTAAGAGAGTGGTTTCTCTACATTCAGGACCCCAAATCACCTTGCATCACAATCACCTGTAGTGTTTGTTTAAAATTCTATTTCGCTGGAGTTGGAGTGATGCTCAGGAATCTGCACTTTAAATATGCATCCCAGGTAACTTTGTGCACACCAGAATTTTAAGAACAAATGCTCTTAAAGCAACAATTTTCAAACTGTGGGATGCAACCCATTAGTGAGGTTAAAAAATCAATTTAGCAGATCACCACCTAGCATTTCTCAAAATGAAAACAGAAAACAGTGGAATAGGATAATATAGAACAAAGTAGAAAATATCCGTATAACACATAGAGCAAACATCTATAGGTATTGTTCAGCAAAAATGTTGCTCTCCGTTATTTAAAAATATACATATGTACATGTGTGTATTCCTGCTTGCAATATAAAATATTGTTTATAAAATACTTTGGGGGGATGATTACATACCCCAGACCCATTCGAGAATCTGAGGATTTTCTTCCAAGTATTCTCCTCCAAAGAAGGGAAAGAAAGAGGAAGAAAGGAGGGAGGAAGGGAGGGAGGGAGACGTTATGTACACACAATAATTCGTGTATGAGTCGGGGACCCTGAACGTCGGGAAGTCCATCTCCTGAGGGCTTCTCTTGAGGATAGTTCCTAATGTGTCTAGTACCCTGGTTCTAATGGGCACCTGATAATCACAGGACTATGCCAAAATCTTTCTACTGATACTCTCTGCAAATGACTGTGAATGTCTGTGTGATGCGCTTGTAAGATAAGTGGCCCCATCATGTTGATTCTCTTCCTCTGATATTTCAGGGTGACTAGAAATGTTGAAGCTAAAAGGTGCTATACAGAACACTGGGAGAAAGCTGTTAGGAAATTCCAAAAAGAATGATTCTGAAAGTGATGGTGTGGCACAATGTCACTGCTTCCCGAGGAACACGCTCCCTGCCTGCCTACAGCACGCAAGGGCAGGCTATGGAACTGCCACCTTTTTGCACCCCTACTGATAAAGGCAATAGAGAAACATATACTCTATTCCCAAGTTAGTGACTTCTTTGACCTGTACCCACATTTATAGACACAGAGACCCCAGCTTCACCTTCTCTATATGACCAAAAGACAGACATTCCTTAGCCCTTGATGGAAGATTCAAAAAGGACACAGACAATCAGAAAAAGAGCAATAACCCAGCTTAATGATCAACACAATCTCATCCCAATGGTTAAACCTACCTGCACATAGAGAGGGTGACAATGAGGGCAAAGGTTTCAGAAACCAGCCTTTGCCAAATAAGGCACACAAAGAAGAGATGGCAAAGTGGCCAGGTATAATGTGGGGAGGGGGCACGGGGAGATGCAGGAGTGGGACAGGAAAGACCACTGAGAAGACAAAGAAGCAAACCTCAAAGCTATTCTAAAATTTCCTGATGCTTTTCAGTAATTTGTTTTCACGCGGTGGAAATTGGCACAGCATCGAGGATGCTTTGCGTCCATCTGTTTCTTAACTTAAGCTGCATGCAAGATTCAGAACAGCTGGAATCAGCAGCACTGACCATGTTATATGTGTCTTGAGAAAGGAGAGAAATAAAATGAGTGTGTGGGAGGTGGAGGAAGAGGGTTAAATGGGCCAGAGAAACGGGAATCTGGAAGCCATCCCCAGAACACAGAGGAGAAAATGGCCAGGTCAGAACTGATACAAAAGAGCTATTAGAGAGGCCAAAGCATCTGAGTGAAGAAAGGAGGAGAAACAGCAGGCGTGCCAGAACAGCAGCTAGCAAAGAGCCCAGCAACAGAGCTGAAAATTCTGCAAGTCTGGGTGCCAATGAGCAGTGCCTGAGGCTTCACCTCTGAGGGACCAGATCAGTATCATCCAGAGGTCCTACATCAAGCATATGACATGGGCTGCTGGTAAACCATCTTGACAATCTAGAACAAGATGAAAGCTAGATTCTTGGTTCCCTAAATGCAAGAGAGGTGATCATGGAGAATGAGAGAGAGAATGAGAGGAGTCGTTTTAGGAGAAAGTGGCAAGGGTCTCAATCCATACGGTGGCTTTCCCAGAGTCACGGCAGGTCCAGGAATGGATGGTCCTCGGCGTAGGCCTTGTCTGGCCTGCTGCCCCATCACTGACTTTCGATAATGCCCTCCCTTAACCTACAGAGAAGCGGGTCTCTCACTTCTCCTGGGATTGCGCAATCTCTGGTCAAGAGAAAAGATTTGGTAATGAGAAATGTCACTCAAGACCTTATTTTAAAGAGGAAAGAAGTAAATACAAACAAATAAACAAACCAAATTGTAGTTCATACAAATAATATAACCACTCTATTGGAAGAGAAGGAACCAGCAACTAACCTTTGAACACTGTGTTTTGGTCCTGGAGGCTGGAAACAAAAAGAACTCTAAGCCAGTATTGAAATCTAGCTATTAGTCTTCTTTTTCAGAAACATGGGTTAGCAATTCTGAAATTACTTTGTGTACACTCTAGGACTGTGCAATTAAATAAATAAATTATGGATAATGATTTCTCATGTTCAGAGAACAGAGTTACAAATATGGAAAGGGGAGAAAATAGAATTAAAAATATGGTGTTGGATTGGAATTGACAATATTGATGTGATCTCATAAGCATTATTACAGAGAAGCATACAGATAGAAAAACAGATACAGAAATATGCGAGTATATGTATGTGTGCGCGTACATACACCTCTTAGTACCTCTAGTGCCTCTGCCTGCTGAGAGGGACTATAAGAAAAAAGAGCACACCTAGCGTCCATGGTTTCTCAATACCATTCGCCATTCAAGGGAACCAGGACTCCTTGAGGAAATGGCTCCAGAGTTGAAGCAAGGAAAGTACAAGACGAGTCTGGAATATCTTGTTGTGCCAGAAAGTGGGGAAATGTGCAAAGAATGATAGGGACATGTCAAAAGGACACAGGAACCAGCTCGAAGGGGTTCTACTAGCCAAATCTGGTACAATATAAACCTCAAAATAAATATAACCTGTTGAATACAATCAGAATCAGGAGTCCACGTTAATATAAACAACCAGATACATACATGAAGGAGATGGAAAAGTTCTTCTTTATAGTAGAATCCCAACTGATAAATGTAGAAAAAATGATGGAAATCATAAAAATTACCATTTGGTAACCATCATAATAATAATTGATTCAAGCAAGAATCATCAATCAATGCTGAAACTAGTGGGTGTAAGGTTGTAAGAATACCACAATATTTACACAGTCTCAAAGCATCTCTCCAAAATAGATGCATTAATTACAAAGCATAAACTAGCATAACTTTATGGTAGAGAAATCTGGCAGACACCACTTTAACCAAATGATCAAAGTTAGTATCACTAGTAATGAGACAAATCACCCACAA
>NW_017731484.1:3503703-3535586 GCF_001890085.2 Hipposideros armiger | reverse complement strand
TGCCTCCTGATATGATGCACTGAGAAGACTATGACATCACTTCTATCCAAAGCACAACCTGAATCCAATCATAAAGAAATATCAGACATTCTCAGAAATATCAAATTAAGAGAAATTCTACAAAATAACTGGGCTGAATGTTCCCCAAAAATGTCAATGCCATAAAATACAAAGAAAGACTAAGAAACCATTCCACATTAAAGGAAACTAAAGAGGCAAGACAACTGAATGAAATGCATAACTCTGAACTTTCTTTTGACAAAAAGGATATTGCTGGGAAAAGTGGTAAACCTGAATGTCTGTGAATTATATAATATTATTATATCAATATTTATACCCTGATTTTGATAACTGTACTGTTAATAATTTAGAGACCCAACCACCTTATTTTTAATAAATATACATGAAAGGATGTAGGAGTAAAGGGGCATCATGTCTACAACTTATGCTCACGTGTTTCACAATAACAAATACCGTATTTCCCCATGTATAAGACGCACCCTTTTTCAAAAACTTTGGGGGTCTAAAACTGGGTGAGTCTTATACAGTGGTTGTAGATTTTTTTTATTTGCATTTCCAGCTTGTTTTTGCACTCATACAACCACTGGAGGGGGGTTGTCACTTTGTGAGGAGTAAAAAGGATAACTATTGCATTGTTTTGTATACCTGAAACTAATAATAATAAAATAAAATACAATGATCGTTTTACTTAAAAAAAATTAAATAAATAAAATGATATCCAAAAATATTTTTTTAAAGATCCCATCCTGGAAAAAAATGAAAAGAAATCATTTCTCTTGTCTTTCCTTTTGCAGTAAATATACGTTACCGTG
The DNA here is from genome assembly GCF_001890085.2 of Hipposideros armiger. Taxonomy (NCBI): domain Eukaryota; kingdom Metazoa; phylum Chordata; class Mammalia; order Chiroptera; family Hipposideridae; genus Hipposideros; species Hipposideros armiger. The sequence goes on along the minus strand of NW_017731484.1, from coordinate 3,534,753 downwards.
TTACCAGTTTTCATCTAAAGCTGTCTTCCACATGACACAGTGAGTGAGCCTCCTGAAGGCAGAGGCTATGTCCCACACCTCTCTGTGCCCCCAGCATCTGCCAGACCTGTTGGTTATTGCTGATAATGAAGATGGAGCCAAGTGTTTATTACTGAATCACATATCATACAGGTCACTCAACAATTCTGGTTCCTTAGTCTTGAACTCTACACCTTGTCAGAGCACAGACATGCACACAAACACATACATATGCAACCTTAAAATATTTCACATTAAATGGTAACCTCCATGAGCTAGAAGAGTGACTTATTCTTCTGTGTATGTTTAGTTTAGGAATTAAATTCTATACCAAGGGCACAGCCTCTTGGTAAAAAATAAGTGCTGAATAAATGTTTGCTGAAAGAACAAGTGAACCTCACATACCAGGACTGGTGTTCACCCAAACTTTTATGTTAATGCACAAAAGGGCCAGGAATGGACTTGTTTTTCAGAAGAAATAATAGCAAAATTATAAGTGGTCTTATCAAAAAACTTCAAGCCAATTCTTTCTGATAGAGTAGTTTGAAAACAGACCCAGATCTGCTAAACTGTTTTTTTGTTTGTTTGTTTGTTTGATTAAAAGTAAGGTAACCACTCTAAAATCCTTTAATTTGGTACCAAAAGAGCCTACTAAAGAGGTATTATATGTCTGTATTTTTTCCATATGACTTCCCCGAACAATGTTGTAAAGTAGCGTATTTCCCCATGTATAAGACGCACCCTTTTTGGAAAAATTTGGGGTCTAAAAACTGGGTGTGTCTTATACAGTGGTTGTAGGTTTTTCTACTTGCATTTCCCGCTTTTTCACGCTTGTTGTCTTTGCGCTCATTGTTTCGCACTTGTTACCGGTATATTATGGTAGGTTATATTTTGCCACGTTCTGCCCAGAAATGGCTCAGAAAAGATTTTCGTACAGTGCTGAATTCAAGTTAAAAGCGATCCAGTTTGCAAAAGAGAATGGAAATCATGCTACTGAACATAAGTTTGGTCCTCCTCCAACTGAGAAAACAATCCTGGCTACGGGAAGAAGAAACCCTACTGAAAACGCCACGGCAGAAGGCCATAAGAGGCAATATATGAAGACAGTGATTCGTCATCAGACACAGAAGAGGACAAGCTAATGGTTGGGAGTTGTATGAATTTTATGATGAATAAAACTTGAGTTCAATAACTTTATGTAATACATTTTTTTCAAATTTTGGGCTCCCAAATTAAGGTGCGTCTTATACATGGGAGTGTCTTATACATGGAGAAATACGGTAGGTTTCCTAAGCGTTCGTCATCGGGCTGGAAACTCAGGATGTATGTATGTTTGGAGGCTGGGACTGGGTTGGGGGTAAAAAAGAGGCAGCACTGAATTCTTCATAAGCTATATTATCTTCACCTCGGATTAATGACAGAGCAGAGACCTGGCAAAACCAACATTGAGAACATACAAGAATAAAATTAGCACGCCAGACAAAGCCCCTCGCTATACATTTAATCCATATAAGAGCCTGAATGGCTTCGGGAGTGCTAAAGGCAGGAAGTCTGCCTGAGTGTCTATATGCGTGTGTATGCGTGTGTATGCAGGACTCTGGGAGAGGGAAGGGCCCGCATTTCCACCATGACCAGAGAAAACAGAAACAGGAGGTGGCTGACAAATTGGTCCACGGATAAAAACGGAAGCAGGGAAAAGGGCAGAAAGTCAGTATACCCGAGAAGCCAAACCTTTGTTATCATTGTGCCTGCTTCCTGGGTTCATTCGCTCTTTATCCAGAGTCCACTCAATACCCTGTGCTTTGTCTTTCATTTCCACCTATGCACTACAGAATCAATTTCCACCTATACACTGCAGGATTAATTCTGTACAACTTCCTCCTTTTGCTAAATCCTTGAGATGCCGCCTATAAATTCAAAGAATTTCAAGCATCAACAGAAACCCCCACCCCCTCCCCCAGAACTGAGTTATGAACATCTGTTGTTTACAAGGGTTCAGGCTAAGAGCTGCCAGACTTGCTCTGCAACCTCTACTTTAACACGGAGGCTGCCAGGGAGGGATGTCTGAATTTCATGCAAGGATGCCCTGTCCCAACTGCTTAAGCAGAAATCTGCAAACACAGCTCAGCATCCTACCGTTCAAGATAATCCTAGTTGGTTCGATTCATTTTCTAATCCTGGTTCTGTCCCCGAAATACGAAATACATTAAGCAGAGCTGTGCTTATTGATCCTCCCTGAATTTAAAACCCGAGGGGCAATGATCCGATGACCGATGGGGGTGTACAAGCGCAGGAGGCAGCAGAAAGGATGATCCTCTTTCAACTCTGAAAAGATCCAAGCCCTACTTTTTTCTGCTCCTTAAATCCTTCATTAACACCGAGCTCTTCCCGTGATGACTGTTTCTCTTCACAGCGTGATACTTCAGTGCAGCTCAAGAATTAGATATTAAAGTCTTTACTTCAATTAACTTGGGACCAAAACTAATTGAGAACATAACTGTGCTATCTTTTACCTTTCCTGGGCTGAGCCAAGCACGAGTCCCTCCAGATTATTCCACCTTCCCCTCCCTCCCTGGTGACGACTGGAACCTGCTTTAAATGGGGTCCTATTTTTAGATTCATATGGCCATGCACACATATGTTATTATTCTCTCTCAGCTCGTTTCATTTTCCCCATTTCAATTATGAGAGTCCTTATGGCAGAGACTGTCTTCTTCTTATCTTGTAAACCCTCCCACTTAACACAGTCAGCTCCCAATAAAGACAACATGGCTTTTGCCTTTAAAAGAGAATTGGATCAAAGTCAATTCATTTAATTGGCTGTGAATTCCTGAGAATTAAAGATCCTGTGAACCAGCCACACATTGCTTCCTGGGTCTACCACAGGATTATTATGGGGCTTACAAAAGCCAAGGAAATGACTACTACAAGTTCCCTGCGCCCTGCACTGTTAAGGGACATGCTCACCAGGGTCTGTGCCCAGCAAGCTGAAAGCCTAAGGTGTGCCCTACGGACATTCCAATGGCAGAGCCCCGGAGCCACAGGAAGCCTGCAGCCGTCTCCAACATCCCCCCAACTGCTCATAAAAGCATGTTTTGCTCCCAACCTGCCCTCCATCATTCCCACCCTAAAAGAATGATATGAAGCCATTCAGACAGACGCTTGGGAGCTTCGGTTTGGCCTCATAAGACAAACGGCGGGCTTGCTGGTCTGGGTGGTGGCCACTGCAGGAAGCAGAATAGGACGGCCATTCTTTATTCACACAGATTGCAGGTGGGACCTGTGGGCCTCAACACTATACCTTTATGGAAACCCAATGATTTGGCAATTAGTGCTAAATATTGACTCCGTGAGGACAAGGAAATCAGAGGATGACTGTAAGACAAATTTCCTCCTCTTGATGATTATAAGCCTAGATCTAAAAGTAACATGCCAGGGTTAACTACCTGGTAGTTCACGACACCTTGTGAATATGGCACCTCATGGACAAAACATACAATTGCTGAGTTTTTATAGGAACTGTACATACAATTATACAGACGAACATTATTGCATATTTCCTGCCCAATGCAGCCATATCATAAAAATCAGGATGGAGGAAGGGTTTGTGATTCACGAGGGCCCACAGGAGTGGCTGAAGAAAATGGAGATTGACGTGATACGAAGCGTGATCAAACAATACAGTGAACGTTTAAATAAAAAAAAATTTTATTACAGTAAAAGACACATTGCCATTAATTCCCCTCAAAATACTGCTTCAAACACACTTATCCCATCATTCTTGCCACTTTCTGAAGCAGTTCCGGAAGTCCTCTTTCGTGAGTGTCTTTAGTTGTACTGTCGTGGCTGCCTCGATGTCCTGAATCGATTCAAAACATTTACCTTTCATGGTTATTTTGACTTTGGGGAAGAGCCAGAAGTCACATGGTGCCAGATCGGGTGAATAAGGTGGATGAGGACACACCGTAATGTTTTTATTTGACAGAAAGTGCCATACCAGAAGCAATTGTGACACGGAGACTTTCCATTGTGATAAAAATAAATACAGTGAATGCTGCTGCCGAGTGCCATCCAAAGGAAAGGCAGGGATCTTCCATACGGGAAGCAGCGTGTCGAACCTTAGTAACAGTGTGTGACAAGTTTCATTTTGTTCAGTGCAGCCAGTTGGGTGTGAGCTATGGTTGAGAGAAGGTGTGTTTTAAAGTGTGCCATAAATCATCCTCCATCATGACAACGCTCCGTGTCACACATCGCTTCTGGTACGGCAATTTCTGTCAAATAAAAACATTACGGTGTGTCCTCATCCACCTTATTCACTGGATCTGGCACCGTGTGACTTCTGGCTCTTCTCCAAAGTCAAAATGATTCAGGACACTGAGGCAGCCACGATAACGCAACTAAAGACACGAAAGGGGACTTCCAGAACTGCCTCAGAAAGTAGCAAGGATGATGAGATAAGCATGTTCGAAGCGAGGGGGAGTATTTTGAGGGATATTAATAGCAATGTGTCTTTTACTGTAATAAAGTTTTTTAAATTTAAATAGCCATTGTATTTTTTTAATCACACCTCGTATTACCTAGGGCCACGCTTAAGAATGCTTAACTCTGCACAGGGAATAATAGTAACTGTAATTTACCAGGGTTTTACCTAGTATAGCTATGTTCAGTCTCAACTCCTGAAGACAAGGATAATAGTCACTGCTATTTACTTTTTTTTTTTTATCCCTATGTTTATTGCAACATCACTTGTTTGTTTTTTTTTGTTGTTGTTGTTTTTTTAAGCTGAGCCATCCTGCTACCTATTGGCAGCTCAGCGGCTGCTCAGCTCGGGCTGGACTCGAACCGCAATTGCTCAGAGCTCAATCTCTTGAGAGAGCTCTTAACCAACTGAGCCACTCGGCCGGCCCACTGCTATTTACTTTTAATATGTGCCAAGCACTGTTCTAAGGCTACAGATATATTAATTCACTTAATCAGCACAACTCAAAGAAGTAGCTACTATTATTATCCTCAATTTATAGATGAGGAAACTGAGGCAACTAAGAACCTTCATCTAAAAGCCGCACAGCTGGTAAGTGGAAAATCCAGGATTGCGAACTCAGGAAACGTGGTTCCAGAACCAGGCTCTTAATGATCATGCTACACTCTTCTGTGGCGGTGATAATTACACCTGCTACCATTTCCTGAGCGTCTAGTAAGCTGTGAGTACTAAGCTAGTGCTTTACATATATTATATCTAATCCTTAGAACAACTCTTCAAGGTAAGCGTTACTCTCAACATTTCATAGACGAGAAAGCTGAAGCGGAAGGGGGTTACACAAAGTCACACAGCTGTAAGTGGAAAAGACAGGGTTCAGAACCAAATTTGCCTGGATTAAAGCTCTCAGCTTTTTCTACTAAGTCATAATGCCTCCCAAAGGGCTTTCAAATGAATTCTTTCTCTGTTCCAGAGACTGGCTACCACTCTGTCTTGCTGATCCCCTAAATGCCTTCTTGTGTCTCTTCGGTCCTGCTTTACCAATGTATACGGAGACCTCCCAACTCTTCCGGAAAGGACCCAACTTCCATCTAAGGTTCTATTGGGTTGTCAGAAAAGTCATGATGTATTTTTTCTATGTTTCTCGTTGCAAAAATGCGTCATGACTTTTCCAACAACCCAATATATGGACTGGGCCAGAGAAAAAGTCACCAGGGGACCTTTTGTTAGTTTCTAAATAAAGGTAGCTTGAGCCATGGCAAAAGGAAGCCAACCCTTGCTCAACACCAGATGCTACATCTGGGCAAAACCTTCCCTGAGGAAACAAACAGCTCCCAAATACGTCCCAAATGGATGAGTGACACACTGATCTTAGGAAGTAAGGGGTTCTCCCTTCTGGCAGCTTCATGCTTCCTCCTACTTCCCTCCTCGAAGTCACCCCATACTCAAAGAGGAACTTTCTGGTCTTCCACCCTTTTCTGATTTGCAATCACAGCTATAACATTCTCCATGGCCATTTGACTCTGCTTTTCAACCCAATGCTACTCCTGTGAGACTGATGAAGAACAACTCCGAACTCCACTCCAGAAGAGAAATCCATTGGCAATAGGTGACATAACTGTAGAGACTGTGCACATTCAAATACGGGGCCCAAGGCCAAGAGCGTGGGCTCTACAAGAATTTCTCTTTAATTAACTGTGTACCCAACCTCCCACTGAAAGGAGTATTGCAGGTTAAATGTCTGCCGGATTCCTGAAATACCTCAGTCCTTCACCTTGACGTCCCTTCCAATAGTTACACAACTCATAACCAGTCAAATAAACAGGCTTACTTTCCATGTGTATCTCCTTAATGTACTGCTAATTTAATGTTAGTGAGAATAGGATATTGTCTTTTTCCTATCCACAGTACGTAGCTCAATGCCTACTACATAATTAGGTCCCCAAAATTACACTGCATGAATGCACAAATATACGAAGGTCAGACAAGCTCGCAAACTTTCCACCATCTAAGTGCACAGTGGAAAATCCCTTTTAAATCCTTTTTCACTCTTTGCAATCTGAGTACCACAGACAATACAAAGAATGTTTCCCTTTTCTCCTCCTAAACTCTTACTGTTGGAAATCAAACATTTCCACAGCCTCCATCATCACCTCTCTGAACATACCCAAATCTCTACCAACAGCCCAGATCTTCAGCCCTGAACACAGCCATTCATTTTTTGTCAATTACTGAAAAGGTTGGCTTCACTATCCTTCCAATATGTTAAATTTAACACCCGAAAACCAAATTCCTCATAGTCTAACCCTTCAAAAACAACTCATTCTCCTAACTTCGGTATTTCTATTAAAAGCACCATTAATCTACCAGTCACCCAAGTCCACAAGAAACTTCACAGCCCTTGCTTTTCTGCTTCCAACCTCACTTGAAACCCAAATCCCATCAGTCAGCAATTCCTGTAGAGTCTTCCTGCACCAGGTGTCTTCCATCTGTCCTAGACTGTAAGCTCCAGGAGTGCAGGGGGTGGTATCTGTCTTGCCTGGCATGTGTCTGGCACATGGTAAGAGCACAGTACATATTTGCTAAATGGCCTGAAGGATCAATTTCTATTCTTTTCATTCCTATCATCCCACCCTAATTTAGATCCTTATTATCTACTGTGGCATCTGGTGTCACTGTCTCAAGTTTCTTTTCATTTAGCAAACCACAACCCTAAGGTTAAGGTTAAGGTTAATCTTACTTAAGCAGAGTTCATACCTCTGCGTGGACACTAGCTGTTCAAACCTTCAGTGATTTCCAGTGTCTATTGCATAGATCCAAATCTCTGAGACAAGACTCAAGGCCATCCATGAAATGACCCTATCTATTATTGGGTTGTCCGAAAAGTCATGATGCATTTTTGCAACGAAAAACATAGAAAAAATACGTCATGACTTGTCCGACAACCCAATATACTATCCCTGTCCAGTTCCTCCATATACAATTGTTACCTCAGCCAAACCAGTCTATTCACTGTTCCCCAAAAGTGCTTTGCACTTTCTTCCTGCTATGCCCCTCCTGCCTACAACATCTTCCCCCTCCTCTTCTCTCCATCTGTCAAAACCCTACCCATTTTCTTCAAGGTCTGGTTCAAATCCCATCTCCCCCCTGAAAGTTTCCTGACCACACTGACCGTGCATCATCCCTTCTGTAGCACACACTTGGTGCGTACCACAAATTGTGTTATGCTGAGGATCTGTGTTATTGTATTCAGGTATAATTTATCCCTGACTAGATTATAAATTCATGTGGGAAAGAACCACCACTTCTGCTTTTTTGGATCTGTCTTCTCTTAAGAGTCTAAACCAATAACTTAAAAATGCTCAACAAATATTTGTTGCTGAGGAGAAGAAAAAGCTATAAGAGAGGAAGAAAAGATGTCGGCAGCAGGTTACGAGGCAGCATAAGGTCTCTGCAAGGAACACAGCAGGATAGCAATACAGGAGTATTCCTCTAAAGACTCAACAGGAAAAAAAAAAAAACCTACAACAAAATAAAAGAACTGAGCTATTAAAAGTAGGAGATCAAAACCAAGTGAGCTATGACTGAAAGGTAATTTACAACAAGTCTATATAAAAAGCAGCCAGTGCATTATCAATTAGAGTCCTGCTGGGCAATATTAACACAGATACCACTTAAAAGAGACAATCAAAGGCTCGGCAACACATAGGAATACATTTATACCCTTCAAGGAGCCAAAGAAAATGCAAGAACATCTTCCCTAGGAAGACTTCCTACCCTTACATAATATTTTATCTCTGCTCTTAATCAAACTAGGCAGATAGAATTTCAGACATTAACAAGGTCCTCCCACAATTCAAAGGGATGGGGGAAGCCATATTACCTATCTTAAACAGAGCAGAGCAAGGTAGAATCAAATGATCACTGTAGTTCTGTCTGCAGCACCTCTCTCTTTCTTTGGAGGACAAGGAAGAGGGGGAGCGTGACGGGACCACAGGGTCAGACTCTGCAGCAGCGTCAGGGCTGCGTGGGCTTTAATGAGGGCGTTTGCACCGAGCACCGTGTCGGGGAGGACAAAAGGTGAGCAGAAGCAAAGCAGAATAGGAAACAAAGCCAAAGAGTGACAGGGGAATGGCTTCCAGGGTAAGAAGCTGTCCAAGAGAAGATGAAAAAAGCAGTTCAGCAACGTTTGTCCCTAAACTCAATCACTTAAAACTGTAATAGAATACCCAACCTAACCCAGCATGAGGGGCTGAAATCTAGCCAGGGTGAGAAACTGGCCTGGAAAACGGTGGGAGAAATCCATGTGGACTGACTTCGGCCCTGGCCACCCTACCCCATCCCAAGTTGAATAGTTTCCATGTTCCTGAGACGCGTCTGTCCAGAGCTGCTGCTGGCAGCTGCTCTCCTGGCAGCACAGGGAGACAAATTCATGGCATTGCTGGGCTAACAGCTGCTACAGCTCTGGGGGAGGTGACGAGTGCCCGCTGAGATGCTCTGGGCAGAGAATGAACTATTCTAGGGACCAGCCCGAGAGTCAGCAAAATCAAGGCTATACTTTATCGGCTGAATGAAAATACAGTACAATTGCCACTCCAGAGACTCAGGAAACCCACAGCCCTTTTTCTGTCCCAGCTTCTCTGCCGTCACTTGCTCCTTGCCCTTACACTTGGCCCATCTTTTCTATTTCCAAGGGCATGACTTCAGGTTGGGCCCACATTAACCTTAGGCCGACTGCCAGGCCTTCCTAACAGGTCTCCTCCTTCCAGTGTCTCCGCTCCAACAGATCTTTTGCGCTGTTGCCATAGTTACCTTTCCAAAGCACAGCCATAATTATGTTCCTCGCTCAAAAACTATCAATGGCTCCCCCATGCTTATAGAATAAAGCCCAAACCCTGTCGCTTGGCATTAATGGCTCACTCTCAATTTTTCCAGGCTTATTTCACTATTGAATTTATTATTCCCTTCTTCAGCAAAACAGACACGTTACCCATCAGCCTTGTCTTTCCCAAATCTGTGCGTTTACCAACACTGTACTCTTTTTCCAAAATGCTTCCTCCCCCATCTCTTTATCCTCCTATAACTTTTGCATTGTCTCAACAGAATTAAGCTTATAGGACTAATACCTAGCATTGGCAGTTTTATTTTTCCATTTCCCATCCATTGAAATTCACCTCCTTACAGCCTTCCCCAGTCCCCAACCTGAACAAATCTCTCTTCTCTGGGCATTTGTGGCACTTTGTATGGATGGGTGGCCATGGTCTTTCATACATCTTCCCTCAGTGCGGCAGAGGCTGCTAATAGTCCTGCACTATGTTTTTTCTTCTTCTATATTAATAGAAACTCTACTTTTGAGTCACCCAGAATAATAACTACACTTCCCAGCCTCCCTTGCAGCTAAGTGTAACCACATGACTGAGCTCTGGCCGGTCAGATATGAGCTGATGAGCTGTATGTGCCATTTCCAGGCTGCACTTCTCAAGAGTAAGGAAATACCTACCCCTCGCCCTTTTGCCTTTCCTGTTGGCTGGAACGGGGACACAGTGGCAGTGAGCCATCTTGGGTCATACAGACAAGGGCATCACTCTTGGGATAGACTAAGCTCTGACAAAACCCTGGATGGCTAACGCCCAGGTGATTAAATGAGAGGAAAACCCACCTCTATTTTGCGTAAGCCACTATTATTTGGGGTCTATTACAGCAGCACAACCTATATCCTAATCAAAACAGACATGCCTACAGAGCCTTTCCTGCGCCCAAAATGCCACTTTTTCAATTGCTAGCGAATGATTCAAGCTTGGCCTGGTGGTACTGCCTGCCAAGTACCATGTCAGTTTCAGCAGCATGGCTGTCTCGCACAGTAACGCTTGTGCGTGCAAACATCAGAATACTTGGTTCCCTTTTTTAACACGGAGATGAGTGGAGAGTGGAAAAATGAGAGTGCTCCTACTAGTGTTGTGTTGAGAAGTAGTGTCATCACTGTATTAAAAAGACAGGAGTAGAAATCATCAGCAACTCTTTAGATGCTCCCTGGACATAAGCAGGCATACCATGGGTTTAATCGTAGTGAAAAGAACAAAGACCAGGAACAAAATGATGAAAGTCCATCAGGTGAGGTATAATGCAGAATTTCACATACATACTTTTAGTAATCGAGCCCACTTACTCCATGTAAAACCGTGGTTTGACATTCAACCCATTTGCCTTTTCTGTACATCTTTAGGAATAAATTATGTATGAAAATGGGATGTTTTCTTACTGAGCTTCTCTACTAAGCTTCTCACCATCCTGCCTGTATTCAATGCATTTGCATGTTATGGCTCATCTCTTCTATTAGGCTGTACCATGTGAAATTGCCACTATGTGGCCTTTTTTTTTTTTTTTTACCTAAAAACCAGCAATTTCATACATTTCACTCTAACGGATTGAAAGTCCTTGGGTGTGGGGCTCATTTTAGTCATCTTTGCATCTCTCACAATGCCTTATACATGGGAGGGTATCAATAAGAAATTGCTGGGATTAACCTTTACAGGTCTTCCACTTGAAAGACTTCTAGTTCCATCAGATGACATTATCCTTCTTACCTTCTTACCTTAGATATTAAAAAAAGATCTCTCCATCTCTTCTTCCTCTTTTCCCTTCCTCCTTCCCTCCCCCACCTCTTCTGGTAACTTTTAACTTTACTACTCCTTAATATTGGGTGTGTCCAAGCCTTGGGTCCTGGTTTCAATTCTTTGTTCTTCTTTTTCTCTTTCCCGGGTTCATATACTTTCCTATCTTCCAAAGTCACTTTTATACTAAAGATGATGCTGTCTTTTTCCAGTCATAACCTCTTACCTCAGTAGTATAACATTCCACCTGGATCCCAAAGGCCTCCCACTGCCCTAAACCCAACATGTCCAAAGTCAGCTCACCATTCACAACAGGTCTTCCTTCAACATCCCCACTTCTATTACAGATGACACAATTCTTCTAAGTTGCCAGGTTAGAGACATTGGGTCACCTATGACTATTAACAGTTCTTTGCCCAATCAGTTATCCAGTCCTGTTCAGTTTCTCAGTGACTTCTTGAATATTTCCTTCCCCTCCATTCTTTTCTGCTATCACATTGTGCATGGACTACCCTCCAAAACCTCCATCTTGGCCTTCTCTGGCATAACAATTCATTCTTCTACCGCATCTTTTCTCACGTCTCTCTCCCCAGACAAGAACCCAGAGGGCTCACTACCACACTATCAGATCTGAACTCCTCTGCTTGTCTGTCAAAGAGCCATTATTTTGTGCCTACTCTACTTATCTAACCTTATCTTCCACTGCTTTTGAAAATATCTGTGTTCTCATATTTTGTTCATGCCTCAATTAAAGGCCTTTTTACATTATGTTGTTTGTATGTCTCCCCTCTCTGTTAGCCAGGATTTTAGAGCTTATCTTAGTCTCCATAGGAATCAGCTTTGAATACAGTACCCAGGAAGCTGTTCAAGTAAACTAGCCATAAAATGACAGCAAAAGGAGTGGAGACCTCCCCTCTTAACAAGTTTTGTAGCACCTTATCCTTTAGTTTTGCAACCCTTCCCTCAACTCATCTAATTGTGTGATTTGTTTAACGCCTGTTTCCTCATTCTATTGTAAGTGCCACGTGGTGACGTGGCAGTGCTTGCTCACTGCTATATCCCAAGGCACAATGTCTGGCCTGAAGGAGTTCAAGGAAAGTGCAATGCACATTTGTTGAATGAATATAATAAAGCTGTATCCCTCATCAGTAGTCCCCATGGTCTCTTCACCACCAAACATTCCTGCTTCCTCTCAGCACATGCTGTTCTCTCCTGTACAAATCTACCTTTCAAGCCTAAGTCTCACTTGCTCAATGAAAACTCTCCCAACTGTTCTAGATCCTTTATCTATCGCTGATGATTTATCTCTGACCTCTTACCACATCTATATTTTACATAAAACCAAGGATCTCTTAATGAGATCATTATTCCTTTATCCTCTAATTTCTTCCTGTATTAAAAATCTTTTTTCCCCAACCAGATAGGGCCCCATTTGGATACACACAATAAACCTATCTTCCAATACTTGTACAATACAGAGAACAGAGCTGGCTCTCAATAAATATTCACTGGTTGTTTGGGAAAAAATGAAGCTAGGTACCAGCTTTATGAGGGAAATCAATCCTTCCAGCCTTGGAGAAAACACCCTATTTCTTGCATGTGATCTTAATCAGAGCAATGCAGATGATTTAGAGAGTAGCACATCTGTACCTTAATTTGTAGTAAATAGGTACTTAAGCTGAGCATATATTAGTAAAAATCAAATGATATTTTAAATTTAGGAGGAGCTTATTAACAGAATAAATCCAACTTTGATTCATTTTTCTAAAGCAAATGATTACTCCCCCAGGTCTTCATTTATCACATACTAAAATAACATTTTATCCTCTCAGGATTGCTTATCATAAAGAGAACAGGACTTGGGAAAGATAAGAAACTGTGAGGGCAAAACATCTGGAGGAAATTCTCCTTCTGGCTAAACTGAGAGTGTCACATATTCTCCTCAATCCTAGCCTCCATGTCACTGCTTAGAACTGGCTTGTAAAGGATAATTTGTGTCCCAAATTTTTAGGGCAATAAACAAAATAGAAAATAAGGGAAACTAAGATACACTTGGCATTAATTCTTAAATTCATTCATTAACTCATCCAATAATATTTAATGAGCATCTATTATATACCTCATATTATGCTACACACTGTGAGAGACTGAAAGATGAATTAGAAAAGCTTATACAGTCCACTAAAGGAAGATAATATAAGGCAGACACTGATGAATGCCCTAATAAAAAGAACAAATACAATGCTGTGAGAATTCAGAAGCAGGAGAACCTTCTTCTGGGAGTATCAGGAAACTTTCTCGGAACAGGTTGCATCTGCAGTAAGTCTTAAAACATAGGTATGGCTTAGATATGCAGAGATGTAAAAAAGGACACATAAGCTCAAATAACAGGATGAGCGAAGGCCCACTGGAGTTAAAGTTCTGTTTCGCTAAGGTATAGTGAAGCAGAAACAGGAAATCAGGTTGGAAAGCTAGTCAGGGCTAGACGCAGAGGGGCTGGAGGACCAAGTCAAGGAGTGTCCACCTTTGTGAGCAGAGCAGCACTTCTCCAACTTTAATGTGCCCACAGATCGCCTGGGGATCTCTTACAGTAGATCTGGCAGTAGAAACTGAAAGTCTGTACTTCCAGAATCCCGGTGGTGCTGATATTAGGAGACCACACCTTGAGTATCAAGATCATAGACACATAGAGAATGGGGAACCACTGCACTGAGAAACTGCCTGATCTCCAGTGTGTTCCGGGAAGGCTGAATCTGATAACAGTGGATCAGGCATATTGGAACAGGGAGAAGCTGTAGACCAGCGGTTCTCAACCTTTCACAGGGGTCGCCTAAGACCATCAGAAAACACATATTTTCGATGGTCTTAGGAACCGAGACACCGCTCCTCTATCCGTCTCCAGGCCCACATGCAGATACGCCCACATACAAGTACCTGGAGACCCCTGTGAAAGGGTCATTCGACCCCCAAAGGGGTCGCGACCCACAGGTTGAGAACCGCTGCTGTAGACTGTGGTCCTCAATGCTGGTATTTCATTAGAATCATCTGGGAAGCTTTTACACCGTACTGTTACTCAAGACCTACTCCCAGAGATTCTGGTTTAATTGGTCTGGAGTGGGGCCCAGATTTCAGCATTTAAAACAAAGTTCTCCAGGGAATTCCAATTGCAGCCAGGATTGAGAACCTCTGCTATAGATGATACAATAAGCATTACAATCATTCAGGCAAAGATGATGATGATCGAAACTAGGGCAATGGCAGTGAGGACAGAGTGAAGGGGCCAGTTGTATAAAATCCTGTAAATGTAGAAGGAATAGACCTGAGCCACTGTCTGGGCAGCGATCTAGATGTACAGCACCATTCATTTCTTCTGGTTAAAGACAGTTTGGTGAAATGGTTAAGAACACAGACTCTGGAGCCAGTGTTCGTCTCAACTCCAGCTCTGCCATTTACTGGGTATGTGTGTGTGTGTGTGTGTGTGTGNGAGAGAGAGAGAGAGAGAGAGAGAGAGAGAGAGAGAGAGAGAGAGACTGAGACCTTGGGCAAGTTCCTTAACCTCTTTATGACTCAGTTTCCTCATCTGTAAATTGGGGATATAACAATAACCAACATATGAGTTTCGTGGAGATTGAGTTAACATATATCTATATATATAAAGCCCTCAGAACCATGCTTGGCATATACAAAGACCAATAGAAGTGTTGTTATTATCAGCATGGTTCACCGTCTATTATGATCTCTCCAGGATACTGAACTGCATGTAAGACTGATCTGGAAAAGGAAAAGTCCTCAAGGACTTCTCAATGCTCAGCCAACCTGAAGGCACTGGGTTGCCTGTTTCATGAATCCAATTGGCTCCAGGTGGCACACCCTGCCTCCTTCCACCCAGACCCCATTGCCAAGGTCTCTACAAGAAACAGCCACAGCATCCCTACTTGAATTGCTGGTCCTTGGTGCTGCGTGTCTTGGCCAGGAAGCGCTCTGCCAGCTTCTCCAGGTTGCGGGAGTAGTCCATCTCGATCTCAGCCTTCTTTCGGAAGAAGTCCTGGAGGTCCTGCAACAACTGCACCCGGAGCTCACACTGCTGGTCCAGGCATTTCATCTGCTCTGTGAGCTGAGTGCGGATCTCTGCAACAAAAACCAGGCAAGACAGTCAGCAGAGATCCCTAAGAAGGACCACACACTCCAACATTTACCCCTGCCGTTTACAGGGTCCCTGTCCTCTGGGGAACTTAAAAGCTTTTAATAATGATGATGATGGTGATGGTGATGATGATGATAATAATAAAAGCCGAAAGTCCACCAACTCTTTTCAGACTATTGAAAGACACTGGAACCAGAAATCTGCTGAACCATTTAAGAGAAAGTACTCAAAACTACCATTTATTGAGCAAGTTATTGTATTTCTGGCACATTTGGGTTCTCTGCTGGAAAATAGCCTAATGAATTCTCTCCAACCATCCTATTGATACTACTTGCATCCCCATTTTAAGATGAAAAACCTGACTCTTAAAGAAATCAGACTTTTGGGTGGTGCAGCCAGGACTCAAACCCAGACAGAACGACTTCAGGGCCCATGCTCCTACTTTTATACTTTTTCCCATCATTTCAAAATGTTTTTCCTCATCTTCATGAATTAGGGTGAGAGTCAGGATTTTTTTTTTTTTAAGATTTTATTGGGGAATTGGGGGAGGGGAACAGACAAGTTGCTGTCCTTTTGTTCTTCAGTCTAGTTGTGGAGGACGTCGCTTCACTGGCCCATGTTGGTATTATCATTGCGCTCTTCCCGGCTGAGGCAGTCGCTTGCTGGCCATTGGACAGCCGCTCACGGCAGCTCACACCAGCTGACAGCCGCTCACGGCAGCTCACACCAGCTTACGGCAGCCCACTGCAGCTTCACTGCAGCCTACACCGTCGATGGCAACTCATGGCAGCCCAGCTCCAGGTTGAGCTGTTGTTCACCATCTTAGCTGTAGAGGGCAGTGTCACTGGACCTCAGGTGGGATCCGAACTGGGGCCCGCTGCTCAAGAGCTGGCACTCCCAAGCCAACTCTTAACCAGCGCACCACTTGGCTGGCCCGAGTCAGGATAGTTTAATGGAGACACAAAGGGCTCCGCCCAAGGTCAAACAGTAGCAATCAAGAAGGAAGGAAGCAAACACCAGGACTTCTAGGCAAGCAAACCATCCACTATCAACCAGATTCCAGTTTCCAAATATCACAGAATGTCAATCGGTCTTTAAGAAGTTGATTTTTTTCACCAACAAATATCACTCATGTCTCTGTTGCTTCATCCTGACTGATGCTCAGAGCCCCTGCTATCAAGGCTAGAAAAATATTTCTGGTTAAGCTCCAGCTTGGCAGATCTCAGGCTGGCCAGAGTCCTCGTACAGGGCTCGCCAACACCCTCTCTGGAACTGCAGCAATAGTAGCTCCAGCTGCAACAAGCTCTGCCTCAAATGCAACACTGCATTTCTTACTGACAAGAGACCTGGCACACGCAGGAAGCAGCTTGCCAAAGCCAGACTGCTTGTCAGCACAGAGCAGCCTACAGTGCATATCCTGCTGAAGTTATGTCCCAATCCCATCTGAGTCACAATGGAGCCGTTTCTTTCATCCCTTTCCCCTCCAAGCCTGCTCAGCTCCAATGCCTTAGGATTTGACAGTGGACGAGACTCCAATCCTAGGAAAAAGGAGTACCTATATTATTATGCCTTTCCTTATGCATGCTCCAAATTCACTGCCAAATGGTAGAGTTGTAACAGTGCTTTCTCTCTATGATAAGGGGGTGGGGAGCTACAGTTTTCATCTGAGCTGTGAATACATCAGAGGCAAATCCAGGATCAGGGCTCTGATGTTGACAGGTTTGCCAAGCACTCCTTTTGTGAAGCTACGAGGGATGGGCGAATGGTGCCTTTTGCTTCCCCCAGAGTAGCTAGGAGTCCATAATCTATCCTCCTCTTCATTTTTGTTTCTATTTTAATAGCTATCAGGATGTAGCACAAGTAGCTGGTCCTTTATAGGTGATCTTAGGTGATCTATAAGTGCAGTTCTCACCCTCTTCGTCTCCACGCCTACCCCGTGCCAACCACCAATGCCAACCAGGCCTGCAGTAACCTCACCTGAACTGAAACTGAGCACCGCAGGATTGTTTCAAGCAGACAGAAGGCTGCGCAGAAAAGCCGCCTACCTCATCACTCATCAAAGCGCTCTTGTTCTGTGTTTTTTTGGAGTCTGATTACAAGGGTGTGGGAGGGGGAAAGATCTGCAGAGGGCACGTCAGGTGTCTGGCTCTTGCCAGGGATTTCTGGGCCTCTTAAAGGCGACAGCTCTTGCCGAGACTGTTCCTGGAGGTATCGGTGCCCTTTCTACCTATCGACAGGTAGAGGTTGTAGGTTGTAGCCAGCAGTCGTCACCATCGGGTGGGCAGGCTGTGCGTGGAGAAGACATGCCCGTGCTCGTCGATATTACTTACAACTGGCTCCTTAAAAAAAAAATCAGGGCCTCTTTGGGTGAAAAGGTACCCAGTCAGCAACAGAGTGCAAGAGGTTGTGGATGGGCAAGGAGGCTGCTGCGCCCCTCTGAGGCACCTGGAATGCATTTACGACTTTGCCTCAATAATCTCACTAACCAGAGGAGCAGAAAGAAATACGGTGGAATGGATGTTGTCCACCCTCTGCCAAAAAAAAAAAAAAAAAGGGGGGGGGGGTGCTAGGCACATTTCCTTGATACCCATGAAGTTCCAGATAGACCACTCCAGGGCTGTCCTGTCCAAGGAACAGGCACTTCAGAGGAGGCCTGAGCTATTTGAACTAATCTAAGAAGCCTGCAGGCACAGCCAGCCAGCAGGGAATTCCACCCTGACTTTCTCAGGTGTCTCCATGAGTAGGTAGCACAACACAATGGGATCCCACCCTCAGGCATCCCTCTGGCCCCTGAAGGAAAGGAACGTGTGTTCACCAAACACCCTTTAGGGGCCTTTATATAATACATCATCTCATTTAATCTTCACAACTAGTCCCTAAGGTATCCCTAATTATCCTGATCGCACAGATGAGAAAACTGAAGTAAGGCTCATTAAGTAATTGACGAAAGGGCCATCCAATTGGGTACAAGTGGGACCAAAGCTAAATGAAGGTGTGTCTGCCTTGTCAAAGAGGTTGACAGTGGGGTACGGAGACCAGAGAAACAGACCATGAGTCCGGAGTCTCTGAAGGTATTGAGATTTCTGGGTAAATCACAGTGTCTATGGCTCCCACCCCTGGAACAGCCCCTTCTCCTCCACAGTCAAGTTTAGACTAGCCCACTGACTCACTAGCCCACATGTCAGCTAGTCCACAGCCAGGCTGGATCCCTTCCCTGCTTCCTAGATCTACTCCACAGAGCAGTTTTACAGGAAGTGCTTTTCTTATCCTGTGAGCACACCCTGGTCTACCAGTAAGCCCGGAGGGCAGAGAAAGGAAGAAAGTGATATCCCCACCCCTGATCCAGGAAATGAAGAGTCTCTGCTAAGAGATACCACCTGCCACTGGGGTTCATTTGTGATTCGACACCACTAAGCATCTCCCCTTCCCTACAACCTGCCTGGAAAGCTAGGCTTCCCTGGCTCCCATCCTCAGAGCATCTACTCAGACATTTAAGGGAGACTCCCACCACCCTCATCGCCAGGCCTGCAGCCCCAAGACAGAATGGCTGCTCTGTCCAAGGCAAAATGTACTGCTTCAAGCTTTTGCTGCTGCTGCAAAGGCAAACAATGGTCCCCAAGAAGGCAGCTGTGCCAGCCCTAGACCTCTGTCCGTGCTCATAAGGGGCAGGAAACAATAGGCCACTGAGCGCCAGCATGCCTGGGCCATGTGCCCAGGCTGGAGGCCCCTCTGCACCCTGACCTACCCACAAACTACAAGGGCAGAAAGAAGAAAGGGGCAATTTATAAAAACATGGAGGAATTCCTCACAGTTCCATCATGTGCTTAGGCAAGTATGCACGTGTACACGTGTGCACACTCAAAGACACACACTCACATCACCCACACTCAAGAAGGCTTTATAAATCCAGTTATAGTTGGATGAGAGTTCCCGGGAGCTGGGGATAATGGGGTCCTTGTCGGTTCTGTTGTAGAACTACAGGGGAAGAAGTCAAGCTCAGTTTCTAGAAGCAGCTCTATCTCAGGGGTATGAATGAATGCCATGGCCATCCACAAAGTCAAAGTGCAAAGGTCACCATGAACTATTTGGAGTGATACAGTCCAAAAATGAACTCCCTTGGGCACCTAACACAGCCCAGTTATTCAGCAAATCTTTACTGAGCCCCTACTGTCGGGCAGACCCTGTGCTAGGTGATGGTGACGGAGAATAAAACAGGCCCAAGCCCTGCCCTAACGAAGCATGGCTCGATAAAGAGGAATGAAAATAAAGCGAAGACAGTCTTACTTGTCCTGAATATTCTTTATTATAACATAGCCAATCTGAAGACCAAAGATTTATAAATCATCAGTAGCAGACAAAAGAAATCGAGCAACAAGCCCAATAAAAATTCAATGTCCTCTGACTTGATTTTTATTATGTTTTTTAAAAAAATGACACTTGAATAAAAATTGCAGCTTCCCTTACAAAACGGACTAGTTTTAGAACAAGTTTTCTGAGTTTCAGTGTTGACCTTTGGTTTATACTTCATTCAAGATTCAAGTCAAAATTTAACTCAGCCATTCTGGAATTAGATAGTGGTGATAGTTGCACAACCTTGTGAATATACTTGTTTTTAAAAAGCCACTAAATTGTACACTTTAAAAGGGTAAATTTTATGATACGTGAATTATATCTCATTTAAAAATTCAACCCATCAAAGAGTATGTTTTGCTGAGCACGATCCTGCCAGCTAAGGGGAAAATGGCCCAACAGACAGGCACCAAAAGGAGGAAGGAATTCTTGGTTTCCTTTTCTCCATTTGTATGGGCTGAATCTCAGTTCTGCATTGAATATTTTTAAAGCAAATCTTGGAAGCTGCCACTCCGGACAGCAAGCTTGGCCATGACATTGAACTCTACTGGCGATCACCGTTCCATTATTTCTGAGGGTGTCAGATCAAAACCTGGCAAGGAATGTCTTTATGCATTTGTTCAAGTCCAGGATCAGCAGACACATGCAGCAAAGCTTCCTCTGGGAAGTGCTGACTCTTTGTCCATGCTTGGCCACAGATGAGATCCTAACTACACCTGTCCTGGGAGTTAGAGGCAGGCTCATTTCCTTTGTAGAAAGATGCTGACAGGTCATATGAAGGATGAAATTGGGAGAAAAACTAGCCCTAATAGGATACTGATCATTTAACAAAAGCAGTCGGAGACCTGCCACACAAACAATCATGTAGATGCTAAATTATAAAACGCCTGCCAATGCAGGCGACACAGCCCTCTGAATGCTTTCCTCACTTCAGAGAATGCCCAGGGAACTCACCAGTCAGCAGAGTCTAGGGGAACTATGTTCAGCCTATAGCTTTCAATCCAGAGATATTAGCCCTATTCTTTCCCCTTTTCAAAACTCACCTCCTTTTTCAGGAATTTTCTCTGATTAAGTCACACAGAACCTCTCCTATAAAACCCACATTTCTGAGGAGAAAATGGGATGGGAGGGCAGGCCAGGGAAAGATGTAATCTTTGGAGAGTCACACAGCACGTCTTTCCCTTGTCCTTGATGTGCCGGCACCTAGACCACAGGAGCTGCGACTCCCACAGGTTCTGTTCAGAGTGTGTGGAGCATGAGATCAGCCAGGTTCCCCACTGGGATCGGGCCTGACTGCCGGTCTTTTTCCACAAAATCTGCCTCACCTGCTTTTAGCCCTTTCACAAACACATGATGTCACCACAGCCATCTGAAGAATATTAATTCCTAGTACCTTTCCAGCAAGTGTTACATAAGAAGACAATTGAGGCATTCATCAGGCTCTACCCTCCATATCTCTTACCAAGACCTCTTATCGCAAAGGTAATCAGCCCCTCTCAAAACTGTTCCCCAGGAAACAAAACGCTGGAAGGCCCTGCCAAATCTTGCTCTTTGCCCTACTGGTTTGCTTTTCTACAAACTCAGTAATGGGAGGGCCCTTAAAAATCCCTGTTGGACAGAGCAGAGAACCAAAGCCCAGAGAAGCGAAAGGAATTGCCGGAGATCACACAGCTATTTAACTGCAGATCTAGGCCTGAAACCCAGGTCACGGAGTTCCCACGCAATGTTCTTTCTTAATTGCTCCTACTGCAAATATTTTTATGAGCACCTTCCAGGAGCTCTGAGAATAGAAAGACAAAAGTCCCGCCTCTAAGTTAGCAGGGTAGTAGGGAAGAAACAAGTAAAAACAAATAAACCCTGTTAACAAACAAGGTGAGATTATTAGAGCAGAGAGAAGGGGGACATGGGTCCACTTCAGCCCACTTACTATGCCACACCTTTCAGTGACTGGTAGTAGCACTAATCTATGAGTGGTCGGTGTTCCAAGAAAAGACCTTCAAGCTGCTTTCAGTAAGGTAGAAAACAGCAAACATTCTTCCTTGACGAGTACTGACTGCTGATCTTTTTCCTCGTTACTTTACCCTACTGAACACACTGTAGAAACAGACATGAGTTAATCCAAACAACCAACCAAATAGCTACGGAACTTCCAGAATGTGTGGATGTGACAGACATTGTCTTTCCTTCCTTACGTCCTTCCCCACTCCCAGTTCAGGTTCTTTTGGTGAAGCTGATTCCACCTCTGCTCTCTCTCAAGATGGTGGATGTCACCTCCACGCCTTGCTTGAGAACTGCAAGGCCTGGGGACAAGGAAAGCTTCAGACTGCTGCTGCCATCCTGTCACCGTGATTGGAAAGCCTACTTGAAAATAGAGCTGATCCGGGAGAAGCAGAGCTGAGAAATAGAGAAAGGAAACTCGAGTTCCTGAATCAAGTCATCGCCAGATGCCAGCCCGACCCCTGGACCTTTTAGTCACAGCAGCCAACTCATTCACTTTTTGCCTAAAATAGTTTGCATTTGGGTTTTTGGTCCCTTGCAAACAAAGGAGGCCTAATGGATAGTGAGAGATTCTGAAGTTCTCAGAAGCATGAAGGTCTGTGTCCTCAAGGAACTTACAATCCAATTGTGAAGATATGATCAAAACATACATTTTCAAAAATCATATATTTATATATTACATAATTATGGTAGATATTTAATTCTACATTATGTAGACTTTTATGTTATTATGTATTGTAAGTACATGAAATTAAAAATAAATACACAAGTAAAATTTTTGAGGACCCAGAAAGAGCAGTGGGGACTAACCTTACTGAAAGTACGGCTTTCTGAGGAGCACTAAACTCCTTGAGAGGAAGGATTGTCTACTTGGTTTACCAGCACACTCCTGGGACCCAGACCAACACCTAGCGTATAGAGTCGGCTTTAAATTTGTGGAGGGAAGAAAGGGAAGGAGAAAGAGAAGAGGGAGGACATAGAAGTCTGAACCAGTATTCTGAGGATAGGTAGAATTTCAGTAAAGGGAAGGGTAAGGAGACAATATTCCAGAGGAAGATAAAATGCAAGCCATGAGATGGAATGTTGGAGGGTGGTCTGTTTGTGAGATCGTGAGGAGGATGGCTTAGCCAGAACAAAGGGAGACTTTGGGGCCTGGTCAAAGATAAGGGTGTATAGCGGGGAACAGCTCCAAAGGCTAACAGAGTAGTTTGAATTTCAAGCAGCCAGAAATGGAGCTGGTGTAAAGCTTGCACCATGATAAAAACAGAGTTGAAAGAAGATCAGAGTGGAAGAGGGCTGCTGGATTGGTTCCTGGGCCTTCTAAATTAAGAGATGGAGTTAGCATTAATGAGCAATCCAGGCTGAAGGGTCCAGAAGTCAAACGAGCAGGAGAATTCCATGAGTGGAAAATCCCTGCACATACTGACACTAATCATTAGTAATAATACAGACTTTCGAGCCAGTGATCCTAAAGCTACTGATTCCAAACTATCCCTCCCTACCCAGTGGTAAGGAAACTGGAGACATGATAGAGATCCTTGGGTTCAAAAGTAAGAGTCATCTTCGTGGGAAGAAGAAGGGGCGGTCAACTCGAGTCGTGGACTCCCTTGCTTTTCTTTTGACCATAGTTCTCTCTCTTGAATTTTAAGTTTGTCATCTTCAAAATGTCCTGCCCTGTGCAGCAGATTGTCCCAAAGTTATAAAAGAAAGAACCTCTCCTCCCCTTGCATTAACTCCACACTAACTAAAAACAATGCATGCAGCTTTGGAGACAAAGAAACCAGCCAATGGGAAGGAAGAGGAGAAATGCAGCCCTAAGAGTTTCAAAAGGACAGTCAGTCATCCATTAACTTTCGAGCCCCCCAATGAAGCAACAGAAAGAAACCTCATAAAGCCGATGAGAAGAGAGGGTGTGGAGGGGGACAGATACCTCAATGAACTTTAATCATTGCGATTGCTCTGGCAAGCCGCCTTGCTTCTTTAAAGTGACTCAATAGAAAGTCAAAGACAAAAGGCTCCCAAATGAACAAGCTGCCACATCAAATGCCAAAGTAGTAATTTTAGCTCCTAGGCCTTGCCTGAGATGTTTAAGAAACAGAATTCCCAAGATCCAAAATCTAGAATTAACTTGTACTACAAACTAAAGATTTGGGATGAGATAGATGACCAAACAGCTCCTTTGGGAAACGTCACCTAGTCTGATGCCCTGATTCACTGCTGGAGGCAAACTGGGAAGTCAGTTCTCAAGGACCATAATAATCAACCAACAAATACACAGCGAATACTGTATTTATCTTATGCCATCTCGGTGCAAAGATCTGAGTGATGAACCATTGGAATACACAAGAAAACATAAGACATCATCTTGCTCTCAAAGAGCTTGTAATTCAATCGGAAAAAAGAGGGACTAAGCGCAAAGATATTCAACAATAGAAGACCGTGTGTGCTAAGTGCCAAAATAATGGTTCCAGACCGTGCTCAGGGGGGAAGCGATTGGTATAAACCAGTGTGGGCTTGAATTAGTCTTGAGGTTTTGAGTTGGGGAGGATTTAAAGAGATGTAAGGGTGGCAGAAGAAGGAAGGTTGTGGTGACTAGAACAAAGGTAAGGAGGCAGAACGGGTGGATCAAGCTTAGGAGGCTGTAAGCAGAGCACTGCGACTTGAAGGCTTACTCAGAAGCGTATGGTGGGGGTGGAAAAGCAAGAGAGAGCCCGCATGCTCCATGCGTCGATCAGATGAAAACACAGTTCAAAAAGGAGCTGTATGGACAAAGGTTAAGAGTCTTGAAAAGCAGAAAGACAACACAAGGAGAGTAAAAACTCCAGGAATTCCCTACCAATCAACTCTTAAAAAGACCAAATGTCAATGTCCACTAGAGTAATGGTAAACTGTATGTACATTGCTCAAGGCTCCAGCATAATCACATAGAAAACAAACCAGACCAATACTAAAATCCAGACCCTAAATTCCTAGAGAGCTGGCTCTCGTGGGTTTATTCCGTTTAGTACAGCACCCGGCTTGACATACAGCATTTGCAATAAAGCAAAGCAGTTAAAAGCACAAACCCTGCATTCACAGAAAGACCTGGGCTTTAATTCTAGCTCTGTCACCAACTAGCTGTGTATCCTTGAACAAGACATTTAATCTCTTTAAATCTATTTCATTATCTATAAAATGGAGTTTGTAACAGCAACCACTTGAGTGGACTGTTATGAAGAGTAGAAGAGATAATGTATATAAAGTACTTACTCTATGCCTGGTACCTACTCCATTAAAAGTCAACCATGATTCCTTCCACCTCACAGATGAGCAATCAGTTATAATTGCCTCAGGTCACTGAGATAGTTACAGATCAGGACAGGATTTGAACCTACATGTGTTTCATTCTAAAATCAGTGTTCTTAATCACTCTCCTACCCCCATTTGTTTGAGGTTGAGATATGAACTCATTGTGTTGTCTTTCATACTAGAATTCTATAGTTTTAGGTTGGCGATATTGATCAGTTAACAAAAGCGATCCCTGAATTTCTTCAATTTACCAAACAAAAGTCCTCATTCTCACAGTCTTAACTCTGAATGTTTAAGTGTATGTGTTGGGAGTGGAGTGAGAAAATACTTTTTTATCATTTGTTCTTGAAGGAAAATAGCAGCAAAAAGTCCATGCCACCATCTAGAGGTGCTATCGACTAGAGAGGCAGCAAAGCGAAATCTGACTCTAGAACCAGACTGCCTAGGCTCAAAATGCCAGCCCTACCACTTACTAGCTGTGTGACTCTGGGCAAATTACTTAACCTCTCTGTGCATCAATGTCTCCATTTGTAAAAATTCAATAATAATAGTACCTACCTCATAGGGATTTTGTCAGTTAATATTCATAATGCAATTAGAATAGTTTCTGGTACATTGTAACCATTATATATGCTGTTGTTAAATACATAAATAAAATCTCTCTCATGAGTTCTTCTATCCTTTAACTTTCTGAACAAGAAGGTACAGAAAGTGAAAGAAACTATATATTAGGTTGTCGGAAAAGTCATGATGAATTTTTCTATCTTTTTCATTGCAAGAATACGTCATGAATTTTCTGACAACCCAACAGAGAAAATTAGTGGCTTCCAAACTTTTACAAATGTGCACGCATACACACACACACACACACACACATACGTTTCATGGAACAATACATATCCGTAGTTCGTGCCATAAACTCTGATATTTTCTACATCTTTATAAATGCTGGTTGTGGCCAACTAGCTTGATTTCATGACTTACTAGGTCTTGACCTCCAGATTAAAAAGCTCTGGAATAAACCACACAACCACCAAAAAAACAGAACTAGAACACAGAGTCTTCAAACCATGCAACTCCTTCTTCATGGTTGTTATTAAATCAGAAAGGACCCAAGTTTCACTTCCCCCTGGAAAAGAAACTGTACATTCCGGGTCCTCCTCCCATTCCCTCCACAGTACATGTGAGCACTAGAAATTCAGAGAACACCAAGGAACCAGTGGGCACTTCCTGTCCATTCAACTCCTGTTCCTGTTGCCCAATCCAGCATGCTGCTATTCTGCGTCAGGGAGGGTTCTCTGGAATGTCCTCTGAGTTTCATCCTGATTTTGAGGCCCAGCAGCTCTAGTCACCACCCATTGCCCCTTTGGAGCAAAGAAGTTGCTGATATAAAATAACAAAACAGTGTTGCTATGTATTTAATAAATTGATTGTAGGGCCGGCCGAGTGGCTCGGTTGGTTAAGAGTTGGCTTAAGAGCGCAAGCTCTGAGTAACAGGGCCGCCGGTTTGATTCCCACATGGACCAGTGACNAGAGGGCTAACAGTGGGGAAACACCTTGAGAAATTGACTAAAATTACGCTGAACATCATATTTGAGATTCTTGAAGAAGCTGAAGAAAGGGAGAGGCCTGGGATAAGAGTAAGCTACGTGGTCTTCCTGTTCCATGGGCCAAGGAAGGGTGGGTAGGAGGAATCTCATCAATTCACCAAGTTTCAAAAAGTACTGGTTTTAGGTTTCTAAGTGAGGGTTTGATGCAGGTTTTTCTATATCCTTCTTTATACTCAACCTCTCCACCTCCCCACCAATTCCTGAGGGGATCTTATGAAGTTCGGAAGATGGGAAAGATGGAAAGCTGTGAGAGCTGATGATACTTAGTATGATATATAGATGTAGATGTGGACACATGGATATAGTCATACACATAAGATATTCTGGAGTAAAAGCCAATGTCCTACATGGCATGGTGTGATCAAGCATCTCCTTCCCTTACATCCCTCACCCCTACTTTCTGACCTCATCTCTTCCCCCATACCCCCCACTGGACCACTCAGCTTCAGTCACGGTGGCCCCCTTGCTATTCCTCAAATACACTAAGCACACATGGGCCTTAGAGCCCTACCCCAGGCCCTTTGCACTGGCTCTTTCTCCTGCCTGGGATGCTCTTCCCCCAATATCCACTTACACCCTCACCTTCTTCAAATATTTACACAAGTCTTAGCACAAATGTGACCTACTCTATAAGGCCTCATCTGAAAGCTCCCCACCCCCATTTTAAAATGCAACCTGATCTCACTACCCAGCATTCCTGATACCCCTTTACTATACTTACTACCTTCTAAATACTAAGTAATTTACATATTCATCATGTTAGTTGTTTATCTCCCTCTTCCCCTGCTGGAATGTTAACTCACAGAAACCTTTGTTTTATTAACTGATATAAACAAAGCACCTAGCGTAGTTTCTGGTACATGATAGATGATCAGTAAATATCTGTTGAATGAACAGATGAGAGAGACTACATGAATGAGTAAATCTATAACATAGAACTATCTCATCATCTATTTGGTGATAGCTTCTAATAGTTACAGATGGAGCTAAGCGACTGCAATGCAAATGTTCATTTACACTAAAGTGTAATAATCAAACTACCAGTATAAATTAATAATATCAGATCCTCCTCTATTTTTACAGAGCAGTAGTTATCTGCAGGGTGGGAATTGCAGCCACCACAAACGAGAAGAAAAAAGCAAAAAGAAAGGAAAGACATTTACAAAAAACAGAAACTTTCAAAAGTTCATAACTTATCCAGGAGCTGTTTCTATTTACCTGAAAAGGACAAACAGAAGTTTTAGAAAGATGTTTCACAAGTCTCTGAATACCTATAGCTCCACCTAGGATGATTCATGAGGAAATATGTTTATATCTATCTTCTTTATAGAGCAGCATGGCTCTAAAACATGAAGAAAAACAATTTCTCCTCATTTGGACAAGATCTGAAATCAAATTTATCCAATGGCCAGACGTTGACCACCACCAAGATCTTGGGTGTATCTATTGGCCCCATGTTGATAAATGACATTGCAGGGGGCTGGCCTAAAAACCAGCGGCCTGCATTTCCAATCCTGAAAGCTTCACAGGACTGGGCAGCAAATATTCAGCCGCTGTGCAGTAACAGGTAAGAATCCTGAGCCTGCTGCTTTGTGGGACGCCTTCCCACAAAGGAAAGTCAAAAGAAGCTCCCCTATTGGTCTTTTCCTCAGTGTCACTGGGGAGCTAGTGGCCTGGAGAGGCGCAGATTTATTTCTCACCAGCAAGCAGTCCCCAGCCTAAGGAAAAACCCCAGAAAGGATTTCAGACCACAAGGGGGCAATTTCAGAAGGATGAGGCCATAAAACAATTAAAGAGGGAATGGATTAATCTGTAGCTGGTCATAATCCATATGTCCCAAGCTGCATCACTGAAAATGGCAATCTCACATCAGTCATTTGGCTTTTCAACCCAGGCAATTTTCTTTACGCCCCCCTCCGTTCCCCCCAAAGCAAATTTTATAATGGAAGGGGGGCAGCGGAAAGAAAGTAGAGGGTTAGATTCCTCATATCCAAGCCCCTTGGGCAACCCAAATTTACTGAAGCTACTCTCTCGGGAGGGGGCATATTGTGACCAAGTTTCCTGCAGTCCCTCCTGCCATCCGCAAAATTAAATTAAATGGTTGTTCCTTTTGAAATCCTGCCATCAGGGTACCGAAGGGAATATCTGAATATACCAGGCAGGGATGATGGCTTTTCCTTCTTACCAACATACACAAATCATTAGGAGATTAAGTCGGAATGGCTAATGTGCATTTTCATAAAGAAGAAGTTAAACGCTCAGTCTAACTGACACATAGAAGGGGTTGAAAGAACTGGGGCTGCACTTGCTGCTACCTTGGGAAGATGCTTAAAGGCAGGGCAGACAGCAAGCTAAGGACTTTTTTACCGACTTTCATGGGGTGGGGGTTTGGGGGTGAGGGATGGACATGAGAAACTAAGGGCCAAGAGCTAACGGTGAGGAGAACACCCCCGCCCCGCACGCCACCCCACAGGATGACTTCTCTGTGGGGGTGAAACCCAAGGACTTTGGAAGGCCTGCAGTTCCCACACTGCCGATGGATGCTCTAAGGCATACTGGGATGGAAAGCAAAGCAAGATATTTCTGTCACTTTTGGTCTTTTCTGCTCTGCCAGTTTTCACTTTCTGACCCTAAAACCCAGGCAAAAGATTCTGAAGACGTTAGCCATTCCCCCTACCTTCCCCTAACTGAACAATTTAATTCAGCCGAGTTATTTCCACACCCACCAAGTCTCACTTCCAGTTATGCCTAAATTTGGAACAATGAAAGCAAATGGGTGAAAAGGAACAAAGGAAGGAAAATTCAGAAAATGACAATCTTCAGAGCCGCAATATATAATTTAAAAGTAACTCNGTGGCTCGGTTGGTTAAGAGTTGGCTTAAGAGCGCAAGCTCTGAGTAACAGGGCCGCCGGTTTGATTCCCACATGGACCAGTGACGCTGTGCCTGAGCTGAGCTGTCACTGAGCTGCCATCAGGTAGCAGGATGACTCTTCTGGTAACAACAAGATTGCCTGTTGGATGGTGGGCTATGCCCATCCGCAACTAAGACTGAACTTGGCACCTTGAGCTGAGCTGCCGACCGGATGGCTCAGTGAATACAGCATGCGCTCTTAACAACAAGGCTGCTGGTTCAATTCCCGCATGGGATGGTGGCTACGCCCACCCACAACTAAGACTGAACACAGCACCTTGAGCTTACAGGCCACGAGCTGCTGATAGGCAGCCAGGTGGCGACTGGAGCCCTCCACAACGAAGATTAAAGAATAACAACTTGGCTGGTTCCCTTTGCCAATTCCCCAACAATGTTCCCTTCCCCTAGTTCCCCAATAAAATCTAATTAAATAAATTGATTGTAAACAGAATAAATGAACCTTATTAATGGTTATGTTTTTTTTTAAAGTTCTTATCTCTGAAATTATTAAAGTTCTTATCTCTGAAGTATGAATAATGTCTCCTATTTCCTTCAAAGTGATGGAGGGGAGTGGGAGTGGGTGGGGGACACACAAAACAAGGCTGGTTATGAGTTGACTATCAAAGCGGGGTGATGGGTACATGGGGGTTCATTCTCTCTACTTCGCATAGGTTTGACATTTTTCATAATGAAAGCTTTTTAAAATATAATTAATGGCGCATTTTAAAAAATGCTTAAGAGGCTCATAGAAAACACAAAAGGAACAGAAAAAAAATATCAAGAGATGATAATGCAGGGCAATTTTTTTTTATGATTTTTTAAATTTGGGAATTGGGGTAGGGAACAGCACTGAGGAATCGGAGAAGGGGAACAGACAAGTTGCTGTCCTTTTGTTCTTCAGTCTAGTTGTGGAAGGCATTGCTTCACTGACCCATGTTGGTATTATCATTGCGCTCTTCCCGGCTGAGGCAGATTGGTCGCCGGCCATTGGACGGCTGCTCATGGTAGCTTATGGCAGCCCACTGCAGCAGGGGCTGCAGCCTAAGCCACTGTGGACCACTCACAGCAGTTCACTGCAGCCCCACTGTAGTCTATGCCATCGCCTGGGAGTCATGGCAGTCCAGCACCAGGTTGAGCTGTGGTTAACCGTCTTAGTTATAGAGGGCGCAGTGTCACTGGCCCATGTGGGATCCAAACCAGCGGCCTTGCTACTCAGAGCTCGTGCTCCCAACCCAACTCTCTTAAACAACGAGCCACTCGACCGGCCCAGGGCAATTTTTTTTTTTAAGATCTTTATTGGGGAATTGGGGGGATGGGAACAGTGCTGGGGAATTGGGGGAAGGGGAACAGACAAGTTGCTGACCTTTTGTTCTTTAGTCTAGTTGTGGAGGGCGTCGCCCCACTGGCCCAAGCTGGCACCATCACTGCGCTCTTCCAGGGTGAGGCAGATCAGTCGCCGGCTTCTGGACGGCCGCTCACTACGGCTGCTGGCTGCTCACGCTGGCTGCTGGCCACACACGGTAGCCCATGGCAACCCACTGCAGCAGGGGCTGCAGCCTACGCCGTTGCCGGCAACTCACAGCATCCCAGCTCCAGGTTGAGCTGCCGTTCAGCATCTTAGCTGTAGAGGGCAGTGTCACTG
>NW_017731484.1:3495349-3500228 GCF_001890085.2 Hipposideros armiger | reverse complement strand
GGGGTTTCACTTTCCTCATCCCGGAAACTGTGGTAAGTATTCATCCTCTGCCTACCCACCTCACGCCATTTGAAGGCCATGTTTCAAACAATGCAGGTAGAAAGAATTTTACCAGCTGCTTTAATTCAATCCTAGAAAGAGACAAGAAGTACAGTATGTCTACAATTATAAGGCTGCTTGCTCATTTCACATCTCTGAAAACACTCTACTGCTCAAATCCAAAGGATTTGTCAGCAGATTCAGAGCAAAGTCAGCTGACAATAAAAAAAATAAAAACCCACTTAACTAAATAAAATAAAAACTGAATAAAAGACATTAAAACTCAGCTCTTGATCCAGTCTTTTTCC
Source organism: Hipposideros armiger (assembly GCF_001890085.2). Lineage (NCBI taxonomy): Eukaryota > Metazoa > Chordata > Mammalia > Chiroptera > Hipposideridae > Hipposideros > Hipposideros armiger. Next base: position 3,499,881 of record NW_017731484.1, on the reverse strand, counting down.
ACAGTCACGGGATAGGGCCAAATGCAGCTGGCAGAGGTAAACTAGCTTGGATTTGGGAGAGCCAGGTTCTAGACCCTGAACACACTCTGTGGCTTGCAGTGATTTTCTTTTGTAGAGTGAGTCATGATTTTACATGTCCCCAAAAGTTAGTACTGATTTTAAAAGATCAATGAGAAAGTCAAAGCAAAGTGTTTTGGGTTCCATCAGAGAAAAGCTCAAGTTCCTATTGTTTTGTTTGTCAGCGTATTTTAAAGACATAAAAAGTAGTTTAAAATTATTTTATGTGTATTCAGTCTTCCTGGGCAGGAATTATGTCAACATTTATTTTTAAATACATTTTTTCAAAACATTAAAATACTTTTAGAGTAAAAGACATGAAATAACACAGTCGCCTGGCTGGATGAATCTAATTTCCTTAGAAATTTCATTTTCCTTTACAATAGAGGGACTCCTCCAACTTTTAGAAAAGAAACTCCTATTCCAGTTCTTTATTATTAAATGGCACATTTCTCAGAATGAAAGGCTGAGAGCACAGTTCCTCTAATTCATGTGCTCTATTCTGAGGCATTTTATACACACTCTCTATTATGACACTCAGCACAGTGTACAGTAATTAGCAATTTACATCTGTCTTCCCTGCCAGGCTAGGAGCGCCACAAGTCCATGACCATGACGTATTCATTGTGACGTCCCAGCACCTAGTACAGAGCTGGCACAAACGTGGAATTGAAATAAATGGAAACGGGATGTGCTTCCCCCGTCTTCAATAATGAATCTTTGGCAGATTGCAGCAAAGCCTCAGAGTTAACTATGTGCAGATCCTGGGTCAGCTACCCTCACAATGAGGATTTCTGCCTTAACTGCCTCTTTCCCCATTCTTCCTTCCCCTCCACCTCCAGAGGGGAGTTCCCACTGGAAATTGCATAATTCTTTGTGCAGAGAGAAACAAGCAGCTTAGTTCCTGTTGACCTGAAGAGCATAATGTTCTGGCACATTCTACCTTCACAGAAGAGTAACAAACGTAATCCGGGTTGTTTTTCTAAGGATAAACTGTCATTCCAACCTCTACCTCCCAGAGATGAAACCTTCTGATGCACTCACTCCTCTATTCTCATCAGTCCCACAATAAGCAAACGCAAGTTTTGGACAGTCTAAGACACTGTTTAACTTTTTCTGATCGTGACCCATAATGAGCAATACATGCTAACAGTGTCACCCAGTACACACACACACACACACACACACACACACACCCTAAAAAAAGCTTGATGCGACAGTATTTACCGTTTCTACATCCAATTCACTTTGATATTTTCTATCCTTTCTTTATCCTATTCTACTTATGTGTTCAACCATGCTGGTGAGTGGCTGCCTAAATTGGTTCACAACCTGCTCAGCAAAAGGGTCACAATCTGAGGTCAGAAAACACTGATCTATGGCCAGGGCTCTGGCCAGTGCCTTCAGAATCAGTTTGGAGACTTTACAGAGTAACATAACAGCTCTTGAAAAACAAAACAAAGAGAAAATCAGGTACACAAGATAAACCATTCTACATCCTCCCATGGAAAACTACACCACAACTGGACTTCTTAGCACAGAGAAACGCAGAGACTTGGGAGAGGTCGGGGCTGGAGTGGACCCCAAAACAGGTTTCTGCTGCAATCTGAAAGCAGAGCATTCCTACGAAACCTTTTGTAAACTGAAATGTGTACAGAGAAGAAGCAATTACCGTTGATTTTATATGGGAAAATTTCTTGAGCACTCCCAGACCCAAAAAATANCTCTCCTCCCCTTTCCCAAACTCTAAATGCTGAAATACCCCAGGGCTCAGCCTTGGGACCTCTGTTCCATCGCTCCTTGCTTCCTAGGAGATTTCCTCCAGTTCTGTGCCTGGAGCTTCCCAAACCTGTATTTCCAGTCTAGACCTCTCCCTGAACTCCTGTCTCCTATAACTGACTTAACATGTCCTCCTGGATGGCTGACAGGTACTTAGAATTTAACATCCCCAAACCTGAGCTGTTGACAGCCACCCTGATCCCCATGTTCCCTATTTTAGCAATGACACCACCATTCATCTGCCAAGCCAAAGTCCTTAAGAGCTATTATTGACTCCTCTCTCTCTCTCAAAGTCCCAGTCCAATCCATTAGTAAATCCTGCCAGCTCTACCTTCAAAATGTGTCCGGAATCCAACCACTGCTTATCCCTTCCACCACTCCTGGCTTAGTCCAAAACTCAGCACTGTTCTGTCCTGAATGACTGCGGGAGCTTCCTAATTGGGTCTGCTGCTGCCACACTTGCTCCCCTATAGTCTATTCCCTGCTCATCACCTTCCAACAGCTTCCCACTGGAGCAATGAGAAGGCTTTCTAAGCGTTACATAACCTGGCCCCTGCCTATCTCTCCAGTCTCCCTGTTATGTTTACCCTTACTCACTGGTCCCTCCAGCCACACTGGACTCTGTTCACAGAACATGCCAAGCACATTCCCACCTCAGGCCTTTGCATATGCTTCCCCACATTCACATGGCTAGCTCCTTCACGTCACTCAGTTCTCTGCTCAAATGTCGCCTTCTCAGAGTAGCCTTTGTGGTCACTCCGTCTGAAAAAGCCCGAAACTCCCCATGCCCTTACCCCATTTAATTTTTCTTCATAACACCTATAGATCTATTTAGGTATTTGTTTATCATCTCCTCCCACCAGAACAGTAGCCCCAGGATAACAGAGACTTTGCTTTGTTTGCTGGTGATCCCTGGAGCCATAGCACCTAACACAGAGTAAGCACTCAACGAACACTCAGTGAGTGAGTGAGTGAGTGAGTGAGTGAGTGAATGAATGAATGAATGAATAGCTCTTTTGGTGTAATGAGAGTTGGAACAATTTATTGCTAACTTGTTTGTACTTTTAAGTTTTGCTTGAATTTTTTTATCATGAGCATTTCCTATTTTTAAAGAAAGCAATAGCTAGTCCTTTAAAGATTAAAATAAAAAAAAACAATCCAAAAAAAAAAAAATCAAAGGAGAGATGCATTATCTAATCAGCTCTGCCATATTTTGACAAGTGTTTTTGCCCCATTATTCATGATAGCCACAAAAGAGATCACAACGTAATGCCCACAGGGTATTTTTCATAATTAACAAAACCTTTTTAGGAGAAAACTTTACTGGAACAAAAGTTTTAAGTGCTCAGGGCTGACCAAAGAACGTGAAGACACGGCTCCCAAGTGAGAATGAAAATTGGCAAGATTTTCCTAAATACCACTTCCCACTATAATATTTTTTTCAATATTGTTGCCCTAATCCAGATATCAGAGTCTGTTAGCATCCTGAAAATGAGAAAGTATAATGGTCTTTGGTAATATTTAACATAGAAAAGTATCACTTTCAAATAAGCTGACATTTTCTGAACCTGTGATAACCAGGGTCACAGAGTCACAGAGGTCAGTGGGAAGATTAAAAAGGGTCCCTGAGAGCCCGTGACACACGTCACCTGTACCCCCAACCAAGCACATCAACACCTAGCAGTGTCAGTCAGCAAGTGGCAGGATCTGCTTTTTCCACTTCCAAGAGGCCCCAGGAAAAGTGGAGAGCACAGTACCATCTCTTTCTCACTGATGAGTGAGGCCCAATAGCAAATAAAGGCATAAGAGGTACACAGAGCTAGGCCATGGTTTCAGTGTCTCTCCTTTTTTTCCCCCCTCCAATGTTATCTGCATCTTCTGCTCTTTTCATAACAAGGAAGGAAGTAGCAATAACCTGTTTACTCTGGAAATGGGGACTAGTACCTTGACATTGTGGGACTTACAGTAGACGTTATCCATCCCTGGGCAGGATTCAAAACCTGGTGTCCTAACACTTCCACCTACATTTTCTAAGGCTGTAGACCACGCAGTCGATCATGAAACCCCGGCTGTTCACACCGGTCTTCTAGGACCTTCACACCGCTAACGCCAGTCAAGGCATGGCAACTCATGCAATTTCCAACCACATTTTAATGCATATTTGGTCCCAAGCTGAGCAGGATATTTTGTTTTTAAACTTACTTGGACAAATCACACTCTTTCTTACAAAATTTATTTAAATAAATTAAATAGTGCACATCACTTGTTAAATGAAAAAAAAAATCTTTAGATAATGCAGGCTATTAAATTTTAAATTTATATTAATATAAGCTGTATCATATAATTTTAATAGTGTTGATATAAAAGAAAATGTTTTACCTAAATTCCCTTCTTTATCATAGTTTATAAAAGTGACATTTTTTAAATTCCTGAGGGGGTTCACAAAATTATATTACTTTGAAAGGAGTTCATAAATTTTAAAATGTTACAAAATGCTAGTCTAATGAAAAGTCGTTTTAATCAGACTCACAGGAATTTTGATGAGCCTCCTTTCTCTTGACCCTGGGCCTGCCTTCCCAAGGAAGCTAGTCTATGGGAGAAGACAGACTATAAAAAGTAATTGCAATGTGATGAGCCCAGTGTGGGGGGAAAAGAGTGTGCTGTAGGAACACACGGTAGACAAACCTAAGCTAGTC
>NW_017731484.1:3489950-3491194 GCF_001890085.2 Hipposideros armiger | reverse complement strand
GTAGACAAAAAGGAACGTTAAAGAAGGCAAAGCAGAAACAGAGAGAAATCCGATGGCTGCCAGCAAAGCTCAGAAATACGTGCTTCTTGATGAGTCATCTGGCAGGAAGGGTGGTCGAAAGAATCCTCACATCATATTCTTCTCTGAAACATTACAATCTGCAAGGGAGGTTGTTCACCATTTTTTTTTTAACCACCACAGTTATTAACAGTTTGTCTCCCTTTTCCCCCATCCTGTTCTGAAAGATACAGACATTTCAGAGAATTAGAAATAAAAGCATCTCTTGATCTGGGATATAGGAAAAGATAATGGAGTATCAAAATCAACTAGGTGAAAGGGTGGGGGGAGAAAAAACATAATCAAAGAAATTGGGAGCAAGGGAACTCTACAAAGCCCCACAATGGCCAGATTCCCAAGCCCAACATTCAGTTGTCTTTGTAGAAACACAAAGCTAACATCACAAAAATGGCATCAACTGGAAAAGCTCACATAATGATGACCCACAGAAGGGTTTGTAGGAAAATGAAAAGTTCCCCCAGAAGCCTTAACTCTGAGGGTCATCAAAATTGGGACAATCTCTGTTGGGTTTTCACACTGGTGTCCTCATGAGGGGCTTCAGAGCCTGGGTCGGTCTGAAACAGAAGTGACATCAGACCTCTCTGCCACTTACTCCTACTGTCAGCATCTGCCAGGAATCAGCCAAGAGCAAAAGTCCAGGGCCTTCAGGCAGAAGGATTCTTACTCTAGATCCCAATTCTCCCCCTGAAAAATTCAACAGCACGAACAATCCATCATTGACAACAAATTGGCTCCACCCTAAAAATGAGGACACAGAGGGAAAGGCCAGTTGACAGAACGTGAATTCTGGTAGAAGACAAAAATACCCAGACATCCTCTTCCCCTGTCCAAAAAACAAAGGCTGACCAGGTGCAGGAGGAAAAACCCCTGCACAGTCTAGTACACGTCACTCCCTGTGCTCCTAACCCACCGAAACCTCTCCTTGGGAGATGACTGCAGCCAAATGTCCTCCAGAGATACAGTGCCTCCTCCCATCCTGCAAGGCCTCAAAGCAAACGACCTGCTGGACTTGGGGACTCTAACAGCGAGTTCCAGGGACCTCCAACTATCTGTGAGCCACGTCCAGTTCTCAAAGACATAAAACGTGGAGTGACGGAGTCTATGGCTACAAAGATGGAGAGAAAATGATGCTGTCAAGGCATCGTCTTTCTTGGTCATTATTTTCT
>NW_017731484.1:3429751-3488315 GCF_001890085.2 Hipposideros armiger | reverse complement strand
CTCAGCTCGGGCTGGACTTGAACCGCTGTTGCTCAGAGCTCAAACTCTTGAGCGAGCTCTTAACCAACTGAGCCACTCGGCCGGCCCCAGAAGTTGATTCTCAAACAGCACCACTACCCACCCCACACCCTGGGGTGCTCAGAAATCTACAGGGGTATTTTTTCGTTGTCACATGATTGGGAAGGTGCTACTGGCATTTAGTCTAAAGGGACAGGGATATAATACATGTCCAACCCAACAGCATCTCTGCTAAGAATTATTATGGACAAAGGTGGTTTGGTTTTCTTTTGACTTATGTTTTCCTAAATGGGTACAACATACATCCTGGGGAAACACTTTCAGACAATATTAAATGGTAAACAATGAGAAGTAAGCTTCCCTCCTATCTGGGACCCTACCTCAAAGTTCTATACCTCTGAGGGAACACTGTTACTATTCTCTTGTATGTCCTTCCAGAAATATTCTGTGTATCCCCCTCCCTCCTTTAAATTATGGCTCTCCACCATGTTTTGTTTTGTTTTTTTCCATTTATCAGTGTATTCTGGAGATTTTTCACATCAGTACATATCAATCTGCCCCTTCTTTCCACCGGCTACATTCCATTCTATTGGATGGCTGTGCTTTCATTTGTTCAACCAGTCCCCTTTTGATTGTCCCCGCCATTGTTTTCAATTTTTTTGCCACCATAAACAATGCTGTTCCAAATGCAGACATAAATATATATAGAGAGAGAATAAAGTCTTAGAAGGGAACTGCCAGGTCAAAGGGTATATACTTTTTCAATTCTTTCAGATACTGCCCAACCAACAGTGTATAAGACTGCCTGCTGCCCTGTACCCCAAAAACATAAAGTATTAGCAAACGTTTTAATCTAATATGTGAAAAATGATTACGTACTGCAGTTGTAATTTAGTTTATATTTCTCTATTATGAATGAGATCAGGCATCTTTTCCTTACATTCATATGCTTGTATGGTATAATAAGTCCTTGTATTTTTTCTTTGTTTGTTTTTTTTAAACAACAGTTTATGCTCTTTGCTCATTTTTAGCTTGGAATACTGACCCTTTTTTACTTTTTGTTGACTGTGTAAGCACTTTACCTATGAAAGAAATTAGCCCTTTGTCATGTCTTGTAAACACTTTTCCCAGTTCATCTTTTGACTTTGTTTATCTTTTTTTAACCATGCAGAACTTTTAAAATTTATAAATCTTTTCTCATATAGCTTCTGAACTTTCTGTCATGCTTAGATCATATTCCATGGTTTTGAAAAATATTTTCTCATGTTTTCATTTAATATTTTTATAGTTTCACTTTTTTATATGCATATTTTAATCCATCTAAAATTTACTTTCATAGAAACAGGAAGGCAGGGATTCAATTTAAATTTTTCTAAATGGCTAGCCAGTTGTCTCAAAGCCAGATATTGAAAAATCTATCCCACCCTCCCATCCCACCAATTAGAAATGCCACAGTTTACTCTATGCTAAATTCCTGTGTGTATTTAGATCTACTTCTGAATCCTCTATCCTGTTTTTCTGGACTCTATTTTTAATGTGAAGATGGCAAAAACAAATCTAGGGAGGAACCTTGAGGCATCATAAGGAAAAGGAAATGGCCTTCAAAAGCCCAGAGACAGTGCTCGTATAAGCTGGATTTAAAAATCACTCTCTCCAGGGCCGGCCGAGTGGCGCGATGGTTGAAAACTGGCTTGGGACACCAGAGGGCCCCGGTTCGGATCCCACATATGAGGGCCAGTGACACTGTCCTCCACAGCTAAGATGCTGAGCAACAGCTCAACCTGCAGCTGGGCTGCCGTGAGTCACCAGCAACGGCGACGGCGAAGGCGTAGGCTGCAGCCCCTGCTGCAGTGGGTTGCCATGGGCTACCGTGTGTCGCTAGCAGCCAGTGTGAGCGGCCAGCAGCCGTGGTGAGCAGCTGTCCAGAAGCAGGCGACTGATCTGCCTCGCCCGGGAAGAGCNTCTTAACCATCGCGCCACTTGGCCGGCCCAGGGCGATTTTTTTTTAAATGAAGGAAAAACTAAATCCTCCAATAGAAAAGGCATACTATATACCAAGAAATGTATATAAAACAGTGAACATCAAGACATATGAAGTTTAAATTTTTGAACTTCAAGGATAAAGAATTATTTAAGAAGCAATGGAGAAAAAGCAACTCTCCTAACAAAACGGGGAAAAATCAAGGTGATCTCAGATTTCTCCATAACAGCATTCAAGGTCTGAAGATAATGGAGCCACATCTAAATAAATTCTGATGGAGAACCACTGTGATCCAACCTGAGGTAAGTGTATAAAAGTGGGGAAAAAGGCTCAGACATTCTCAAACTTGAAAGATCTCAGCCTAAAGAGCGCCCATGAACCCCTCCTGAGAAACAGCACTCAGGAGATAAATCAAAACAAAACCCAAAGGAACAAAGAAGCCATAGCTACAGGCAGTAGCACCAAAACCAAAATATGGGCGCATGCAGATCAGAAGCAAATGCCAGAAAACCTGCCAAGGAAAAAATCCAGATAAGCTACAAAAATTGGGGGGTGGGAGAGAGAGGCACAAGGAAGTGTAAGAAGATGAATAGCCTAATCCTTCTAGGCAAGGAATCAGCCAATCTGTCTAAAAGTGAAGATTTAGCTAAAAATGTAGTTAAAATATTAATAATGACCTCAGCCTTGCAATGGTTTTCGTAATTATTTTCTTAACCTTAGAGAGAACTTACAGGAACTACTATCTTGTGTGAAGAAGAAACATTTATCTGAAGCTCAGCAGTTCCTTTATTTTCACTTCAGTTTCTTTTTCTTGTTCAACTCAAGTAAAATTAAATTCAATTGTTCTTATTTTTAAAGCACATACGGCATAATGCCATGCTCATAAAATTATTTCATCCTCACCAGGCACCCTTCTGTTTATGTGTACCAAGCGTTAACACTGGAAGAGAAAGTCCATGTGCAGCCATCACCAAATCCATCACCTTACCCTCCGGCCCGGCTCCCATCACAGCTTCTGTCCCAGGCTTCTGTCCACCTGCACACTAGAAACCCGCTTTCTTGCTCACGCAAGGTCTTTGCTCCCAAAATTATACACTTACAGTTGACCTTTGAACAACATGGGTTTGAACTGCGCAGGTCCATTTATACAGAGATTTCTTTCTATAAATATACAGTCGGCCCCTCCTGTCCCTAAGTTTCGCATCTGCAGATTCAGCCAACAGGGGACCAAAAAGTATATTCCATCCACGGCTGGGAGTCCGCTGATGCTGAGGGCCGACTGTATGCACTGTTCTACACCATTTTATATAAGGCACTTGAGCAGCCACAGATTTTGGTACCCCCTGGGGGTCCCAGAACCCAGCCCCCATGGATACCGAGGGACGACTGTATGATAGTGAAGTTTTGGAGGAGTCCAAGTTATAAGCGGATTTTTGACTGTGCAGGGGTTGGTGCTCCTAACTGCATTTTTTGAGGATCAGCTATATTTTCTGTATCATCATTGCCCCCTCTCAATTGATCTTTCCCATCCGCAAATAAACATGCTCTATCCCCCCCCCCCATCTTATTAGAAACACAGAAACACTTCCCTTGATTTCCCCTTCCTCCCTAGCTACTGTTTCATCTTGTCTCCTCTTTACGGTAAACTCCAAATGGTTATCCACACTCCCCGCCTACACTTTCTTCCCTTTTTCCTCTTGAGCCCCCTGTAACCAAGCTCTTGCTTTCTGCACCCTTGCTGTGGGTGGTAATGACCTCCACATTGCCAAGGACGGCCAATTCTCAGACTCGGCCTACTCTACCACCACCAGGCCCAGGGGGGGTCACTCCCTGGCCCTGGGACACCATCCTCTCCTGAGATGCCCATGGACACACATTCTCAATGTCCTTTGCTCTACTCTCCTCCCCTTTCCCAAACTCTAAATGCTGAAATACCCCAGGGCTCAGCCTTGGGACCTCTGTTCCATCGCTCCTTGCTTCCTAGGAGATTTCCTCCAGTTCTGTGCCTGGAGCTTCCCAAACCTGTATTTCCAGTCTAGACCTCTCCCTGAACTCCTGTCTCCTATAACTGACTTAACATGTCCTCCTGGATGGCTGACAGGTACTTAGAATTTAACATCCCCAAACCTGAGCTGTTGACAGCCACCCTGATCCCCATGTTCCCTATTTTAGCAATGACACCACCATTCATCTGCCAAGCCAAAGTCCTTAAGAGCTATTATTGACTCCTCTCTCTCTCTCAAAGTCCCAGTCCAATCCATTAGTAAATCCTGCCAGCTCTACCTTCAAAATGTGTCCGGAATCCAACCACTGCTTATCCCTTCCACCACTCCTGGCTTAGTCCAAAACTCAGCACTGTTCTGTCCTGAATGACTGTGGGAGCTTCCTAATTGGGTCTGCTGCTGCCACACTTGCTCCCCTATAGTCTATTCCCTGCTCATCACCTTCCAACAGCTTCCCACTGGAGCAATGAGAAGGCTTTCTAAGCGTTACATAACCTGGCCCCTGCCTATCTCTCCAGTCTCCCTGTTATGTTTACCCTTACTCACTGGTCCCTCCAGCCACACTGGACTCTGTTCACAGAACATGCCAAGCACATTCCCACCTCAGGCCTTTGCATATGCTTCCCCACATTCACATGGCTAGCTCCTTCACGTCACTCAGTTCTCTGCTCAAATGTCGCCTTCTCAGAGTAGCCTTTGTGGTCACTCCGTCTGAAAAAGCCCGAAACTCCCCATGCCCTTACCCCATTTAATTTTTCTTCATAACACCTATAGATCTATTTAGGTATTTGTTTATCATCTCCTCCCACCAGAACAGTAGCCCCAGGATAACAGAGACTTTGCTTTGTTTGCTGGTGATCCCTGGAGCCATAGCACCTAACACAGAGTAAGCACTCAACGAACACTCAGTGAGTGAGTGAGTGAGTGAGTGAGTGAGTGAATGAATGAATGAATGAATAGCTCTTTTGGTGTAATGAGAGTTGGAACAATTTATTGCTAACTTGTTTGTACTTTTAAGTTTTGCTTGAATTTTTTTATCATGAGCATTTCCTATTTTTAAAGAAAGCAATAGCTAGTCCTTTAAAGATTAAAATAAAAAANAAACCAGATAAAGATGTGAAGTGATGGCTGTGTTAACTAACTAGATTGGGGGGAAGCTTTCACAATTGTATACTTATATCAAATCACCATAATGTACACTTAAATCTTATGATTTTATATGTCAATTACACCTCAATAAAGCCAAAATAAAAATAAAATAAAACATTTAAGTGGAATCATACGCTGTACCTTTGTGCCTCTCTTGCTCAATATTATGATTATGAGATTCATCCATGTTGTGACATGTATGTACTTCTTCATAGAGTCTCATCAATATCTATAGTATTAGGTGCAAACGTAATTGCAGTTTTTGCATTGTTGAAATTTGCCTTTGATATTGGAATACATCCTTAAATAAATGTGGTTATGTTATACATCATTTTAATGTGCATTTCTCACTTTATGTTTTATTGCTAATGACTTATTACTTGCTGTTTATTTTATATGTATTTTAGACTATGGAAATGATGTTAGACAAAAAGCAATACAAGTGATTTTCTTATTTGTGTTCAAAATGAGTCGTAAAGCAGCGGAGATAACTTGCAACATCAACAATGCATTTGACCCAGGAACTGCTAACGAACATACAGTGCAGTGGTGGTTTAAGAAGTTTTGCAAAGAAGACGAGAGCCTTGAAGATGAGGAGCGTAGTGGCCAGCCATTGGAAGTTGACAACGACCAATTGAGAGTAATCGTCAAAGCTGATCCTCTTACAACTACATGAAAGAGAAGTTGTCAAAGAACTAAAAAGTCGACCAGTCTATGGTCGTTTGGCATTTGAAGCAAATTGGAAAGGTGATAAAGCTCGATAAGTGGGTGCCTCATGAGCTACCACAAATTTAAAAAAAAAATCATCGTTTTGAAGTGTCATCTTCTCTTATTCTACGCAACAATGAACCATTTCTTGATCAGCTCGTGACGTGCAATGAGAAGTAATTTCATATGACAACCGGTAACGACCAGCTCAGTGGTTGGACTAAGAAGAAACTCCAAAGCACTTCCCAAAACCAAACTTGCACCGAAAAAAGGTCATGGTCACTGTTTGGTGGTCTGCTGCTGGTCTGATCCACTACAGCTTTCTGAATCCCAGGAAAACCATTATGTCTGAGAAGCATGCTCAGCAAATCGATGAGATGCACCGAAAACTGCATGACCTGCAGCTGGCATTGGTCAACAGAAAGGACCCAATTCTTCTTGACAATAACTCCCAATGCCTGTCACACAACCAACACTTCAAAAGTTGAACAAATTGGGCGACGAAGTTTTGCCTCATCCGCCATATTCACCTGACCTCTCGTCAACCGACTACCACTTCTCCAAGCATCTCGACAACTTTTTGCAGAGGAAAACGCTTCCACAACCAGCAGGACGCAAAAAATGCTTTCCAAGAGTTCGTCGAATTCCAAAACACAGATTTTTTTATGCTACAGGAATAAACAAACTTATTTCTCGTTGGCAAAAATGTGTTGATTGTAATGATTCCTATTTTGATTAATAAAGATGTGTCTGAGCCTAGTCATGGTCCAAAACCGCAATTACTTTTGCACCAACCTAATACTATTCCACTGTGTAAATATATCACAATTTATACTTATCCATTGTACTTCGCTAGGCATTTTGGCAGTTATCTGGGTCTTATAAATAACACCACTAAGAACATTCTTGTACGAGTATATGTCTTTTAGTCACCCTGCTAACTTTAGCCTTTCTGAATCCTTTTGTTTTAGCTATGTCTCTTGTATACAGCAGAGTTGTATTTTGCTTGGGAGCCAATCTGAAAATACTTTCCTTTTATTTAGGTGACTTCAGCTCATTTATATTTTTTATATCACTGATATATTCAGTATCCACCCTGCCATATTATCTTATATTATCTTTACTGTTTCTATTATGCTATATTCACTCCATACTCTTTTATTTTATTTTATTAGGTAACAGTGTGTTTTTTCCAGGACCCATCAGCTCCAAATCAAGTTGTCGCCCTTCAATCTTAGTTGTGGAGGGCTCAGCTCAGCTCCAAGTCCAGTCGCCGTTTTCAATCTAGTTGCAGGGAGCAAAGCCCACCATCCCATGCAGGAATCGAGCCGGCAACCTTGTTAAGAGCACGCGCTCTAACCAACTGAGCTATCCAGCCACCCACCGGCAGCTCAGCGGCAGCTCAGCTCAAGTCGTTGTCTTCAATCTAGTTGCAGATGGCGCAGCTCACTGGCCCATGTGGGAATTGAACTGGCAGCCTTGTTGTTCAGAGCTCACGCTCTAACCAACTGAGCTACCCGGCCGCTCCCCTTTTTTTTCTTTTTATTCTATTTAAGAGAGTATGTATTTTTGTTCTAGTCATTATCTTTATATTAATACTTTTACTAACGTCTCTAGCCCCCTTTTTTCCTTACTTAGTCTCCTACCATCTGGCTTCTCAGTTTTTAATGAATCCTTTGATTCCTACCTATTAACTTTGTGACAATAGTACTCTATTCTCCCTTTTCTACCAGCCTTCCCCCATTCCGCATTCATTTGCTTTATTTCTATGTCAGAATGTATATAATTTACATACATTATTCTTCTGCTGTTATCCCTACCTTTGCTTTTGTTTTTAAATCTATCTTAAAATATATTCCTTGAACACTTTGAAAATATCAATCCATTTTTTTTCTGGCTCCGTCCCCTTTTATTAAATTGGAAATTCAGCCGTCAGTATTTTTATTTTCCCTTTGGTTACTCAAGATTTTCTTTTTGTTTTTGTGTCTTAATCAGTTTTACTATGATGTGCCCAGGGTGTGGTTTTCTTGATTTCTTCTGCATGGTTCAAAGGGCTTCTTGAATCTGCAGTTTGACACATTTTGTAGTTTTGGGGAAAAGTCAGCATTCTCTCTTTAAATATTGTTTTTATCTTGAGTCTCTCTGTTCTTTCCTTCTGGGCCTCCACTTACTAAGGTGTTAGGTATTTTCTATGTGTGATTCCTTATATCTGAAGTATTCTTTTATATATTTTAAAGAGTAACTTTGGTCTCTGTGCTTCCTTCTGGATATTTTCTTCTAATATATTACTAGTTTACTAATTCTTTTTTCAATTGCATCAGACCCATCCAATAAATTCTTACTTTCACTTATTATATTCTTTAGTTTTATAATTGTCATTTTATCTAGTTTTTAGTTTCCAGATCTCTGCCAAAATTCTTGATTTTTTTCTTACTCTCAAACATATTTTGCAAAGCTATTTTTTAATCCACATCTGATAGCTCCATTAACTGGATCCCCTGTAGATCTATTTCTACTGTCTATTATTTCTCCTGGTTTCAAATCATATTGTCGTATCACCTATATATCTGGTTGTTTTTTATTATTTACTGAGAATTTTATATGAGAAAGTTATAGAAATAATTTAAGCTATAGGATGATATCATGTTTTTCCAAACAGTCTTTTCCTTTGCTTCTGAGATGTAGCTCAGGAAATTAACCATCCAGTCAGGATCCTTAATCCAATCAGGACATGAGAGGTTATGAAGCCGGGCCTCAGCTCCTAGGAGGCCTACTCAGTTTCTAGTTTATGTTTAATCCTAAAGGATACTCAGCCCTGAAGAGTATCAACCCAAAGCTCAGGAGATGTACCAGAGTCCACTCTCCTCGGCAGGTCTTGAATTTAACTTTGTACCCTTAGCCCCACACGTGTTTGAAAGCTCTACAACTAGGGTTTCTAGCCTCTCAGCTACCTGTTCCAGAATCAGCAGATGCCCCTAAGAAGGAAAGCACCCCAGTAACATTCTCTGAGTTTCCTGGTTCTCCATGATCTTGGCCCCCATAATGTCTTACTGCTTTGTTAATTATCCTATGATTTCAAACAGATTTTTAAAATTCTATTCTATTTGTTGGTTGTTCTACATGGAATTACCTTGTCCATGAAATTCAGAAGAACTTCAATGAAGAAACTTGGAGGTGGAAAGTGCACAGCTGATGAAGCACCGTGATGGTATCATCGGGGACTCAGGGCTCCATCTGTTTTTCCTCAGTGAGTTCGCACAGCACTTTATATCACACAGTGGCAACGGAACTTCCAGGCATCACATCAAATTTCAAGCAATAAAAAGTATGAAGGATGAAAAAAATGGGCCATGCCAACCAGATCTGTTTCCCTTTCCATAAATTTTTTAATAAATAAGAATTTTTTCTTTGGGTTCTTTTAACCTATTCATAATGTCACCTCTTTTGTAATAGGCGACTAGACAAGTTATATAACCTCCCTAGGACTTAGTTTCTGTCAAATGAGTAAGTCACTCTAGATGATCTCTAAGCTCCTTCCAGTTCTAACATTCCTAAATTCTATTAATTCACTTGTGTTTTCATTATTTTTAGGAGTAAAGTAGAAAGAAATAGAAAAATTCGTCTATTTAGGAGACAAGGATGAGCATCTGAAGATACGGAATATCCAGGGCTTTATTCCCTGGGTAGTGAAGGTCTTAATTTAAGTTAAATATACTAAAACCTAGATTTAAAAATTAAGTTAGAGAAAAGGAAACATGTTCACTTTATGAAAAATAATTCTAATCCTCTGGCAGGTCTTAATATAATGTTTTCCGAATGCCTTTAAATTATGATTAGATTTGTAGTAATTTAATTTGCATGCAACTTTCAAGAACACCCATAAGCTCTTTTTGTTCATGCCCAAAGACTATTATTTTATTATTATTTTTCTGAAACGAACCAACGCTTTTGAAGGCTTGCATATCACCAAGTATATCAGACATTCCTTCTCTTTTGGTATTTCTCTGACTACCGTTCTGACTTTAGGAGCAATTTTCTGAATACTTCTCAAGCCCAAACCCAATCTTCGGCTACTAATGAGCATTCAAAGGAAACACGTTTCAACTTCCAACTTGAATCCTTATATATTTACTTCTTTAGAGGTGGAATGTTGAAAGATTCCATATATTTGGTTAAAAGAAATATGAAAAGATTCCTTATTTTTCTCCACCCTTTTTTTACATTCCTCATGACCAACCATCCCCCCCAAAGAGGGTATAATTTGCCTACATTATGCCAAATATTTCAGCTTTATTTTCACCATGGAAAAAGCATTAAACTCAGCTGAATTATTCATGAGACCCAAGTAACATGATCGTTGTTTTTGGACTTCAGCTTCAATACTTTCAGTCTTGCAACTCATTTTAGGGTTTCTGAATGGGGCTAACAAGGGACTTGGCTATACACTTCATTAAATTGTTGGCATGTGTCCTGACACGGAAATTCACACTATATCAACATACCCATATATTTGCAAGGATGTGTAGATCTTCAATGCTGGGTAATTCTTGCTTTTATCCATTTTTCCTACTTCTCTGAAGTTTCACCCAGATGGGATTTTCAGAGCATGTGCCAACACAAGATGACTAAAATACTCAAGACAGAAAAAAAATGTCTGGGCTCCAGCTTAGAGATGCTCAATCTACCTCCGAGGATGATCATAACAAGACTGGTTTGACTGACGACGAGGAGCAAGTATCACCATGCACCACAACCCTCCGGATTCCTCTCCACGGTGGTCGCAGAAGACTTTTCTGAATCTCCACATGGAATTTAGCAGTCCATACTCTCCCGGTACCCAAAGTCTTTGAATGAATTGGTTCCCCTTTTCGCTGTATTTTAAACATTCCTCTCCTGACCTTCCCCCATTCTCATTGCTCTGGTTTGCCCAAAAAGGGAGAAAAGAAAAGCAGATAAAGCTCTCCTTCCCCCATAACAACTCCCAAGCACCACTTTTCTCAAGTCTTCCATCAGAGCAGAATAGGTGTTGCCCACTCTTCTGCCGTCTTACAGTCACACGAAGTAAATCACTGCCAGCTGGCAATGGAGCCATTGTAGTTCAACAGCCAGACCCTTATAAGCTCTATCCTCATGCTCCTTTCAGAAAAATTATAACAAGTCTCAAAACTTTTACTGGAGACATTCATGGAAAATGTAACGAAATGTTTCATCACCCTATTTTCTTCCGAAATCATATTAGGTAAGATATAAGAATTATATATCCATTTCTGTTCTACTACTTCTCAGTATAGGAGCAAAGTCAACACTGTTAACCTGAACCGGTGTCCACCAAGTAACCAGACGTCAGGCAGTCTGAGGGTTGAAGATGGGTGCTCTGGGAGGAACTTAACACAAACAAAACTCAGATTTCATCTCCCAGTAAACCCAGTGGGATGCTAATACGTTTTCAAAGACACAAAGCCAACTAACATCATTCTCAGCTGCCGTTTTATTTTGGAATATACTAGCTACTTAATTTTGTCACAATGCTATCAAATAATATAATACTTTTCTCTCTTACTTTTAGTGTTATCTCTTTTCCAAAGCAAATTAAACTATTCTGGAATCACTCAAGAGTCTTAAGACATACCAGGGACTATTAAAGAATATTAACAAGCGTTCTGGGGATTCCCATTTCTTTCTATCACATGATCTTTTTTATTTTCTTTCATAGCACTCACCTCAATTTATAATTATCTTTACTCATTTGTTTACTTTTTTATCGTCATTCTCCCTCAGAAAAGGTAAGTTCCATGAGGGAGAAGTTTGGTCTGTCTTGTTCACTGTTATATCCCAACCTAACAGTGCCCAGCATGCCGTAAGTACTCAATAAATACGTGTTAAATATCTATTGAAGCAGTGAGGATGGGCTAGGTTCTGCTGCAGTAACAAACACCCTCCAAATTTCAGTGGCTCAACACAACAAAAGCTCATTTCTTCTTTATTCTATGTGTCCAACATGAGTTAGGAAGGGAAAATCTGTCCATCGTTATAGTTCAGTGACCCAGACTGACAGCTCTGTCTACTTGGTCACAAACTTTCACATCACCAGGGCAGCTAAAGAGAGCAATGCATTGTCTCGTAGTGGCAAGTGCTTCTGCCCAGAAGTGCCATGTATGGCCACATTTCACTGGCGAAAGCAACTCACATGGCCACACCTACCTACAAAGGGAAGGAGAAAAAGTGGATATCGGTGAGCACTGCAAGCCCATGAAGAATTAAACAGCAAATCTAGAATCATGCTATTATAAGAGGTTTTATTTGGTCTGCAAGGATGCAATTAGAAGAAGCTAACAGATAACAGCAGGTTTACTAAAGAATTAAACCAACAATGGACACAATGGACATTGTACAAGAAAGCTTTTCAAAATTAGTGATATTACCAGAAGAGCCTTTACAAAAAGAAAATACATCTTAATTGCCCAATCAAGAGGAAATACCTAGCTTACCTTAGGAGAAAACTAAATGATTAAGGTGCACTCAGTACTCATGCTCTTTGTAACTGAAAGATTCTTGGAGACTGATACCTAACTGTAGGAAAATATGTGACAATCGGATGTCATGCTTTCAGATGACAAAAAAAACTCACTGAAACCCATTCACACACCTTTTTTTTTTTCTTACCCAAGTAATACATGTGAACAAAAGCAACAAACCGGCAGCAGCATTTCGGCCCACTAACACACATCCCATTACGAGGAAGGCTCCCACAACGTTCAGACCTGTGTACAGAACTTTCTCCACAGCATATCTCTTGGTATTTCCTGCTGATATAGAGTGTGATTTCATTCCTGCTAGACGGCTCCCCTTTTTAAAAAAATCTCCACTAGTCAGTCTCTTACAATGAGATAACCTCCAGTCACAACTCTCCCTCCAAATGAATTCCCAAGTTGCCATGGTAACTAACACCTTCCTCCAAACTGTCAATATGTTTCCCAATGTTAAAGGCAGCCCTCTTGATTTAATGCCAGAAGTACCAGTTCCTTCATGCAAGAGAAAGCACCTTCTTTCTCTCCAAATCTATAAATGAGCTCCTTTAGAAGACTCCACTAATAATAGTAGCAGCTGCCACCTATTACAGCCTACTTTGTATGCATTATTTCATTTAATCATTTTTTTGAAAAAAACTATCGTTATCCTTATTTTACAGATTAAAATAATTATAAATCAGAGGTAATGTAACTTGGCCAAGGGGCAGAACCAAGATTTGAACCCACTATTCTCTGACCATACTGTCTCTGAGGCATCTTCCCTGGGCACACACCTTTCCCATTCAGAGGGGCACCCTCACCTGTCTAGTTCTCTCAGCCTATCCCTGCTCCTTTTTCCAGAAGGACTTTTGACATTTCAAGACAATTTCGTTTGCTTCAACATGAACAGGATACTATACCAAATCCAATGCCACCTTAAGGTATGTTAATGCCGATTAAACATTAAGAAAGAAAAGACTTCATCTTGCAGTTCCCATCTCCTGTGCTCCAGAGGCTTTGGTGGGGATGATGGAGACAATGGGTGTTAAGTGTTTGGTACTGGGAATGAAGGTACCAGAAGTTAAGGCATCCACAATGTGACCAGGTGCCAAGGAATGTCCACAGGGGTGGAACTGCAGCCAAGTCTCCTGGATTTGCTTCCTTTGGCCCCTTTGAAAGCCCCTCCCCCCACGTGACCCACATCCTTACTATTTTCCCCTAAACACACATCCAGGGGCACACAAAGCGCGTACTGTACTTACTTCTTAGCTGATCCATTCCCTCCCCTGTGCCCAACACACAGGCAGACTATGTTCGCCTTGTAAATAAGAGCGGAACACTTATCATCCCACAGTTATTTTTCCAGCCTGTCTTTTTTTAACCACTCACCTGGCAGAAAATGTTATTCCCCTGGCCAGCAACTATTTGTAAAACTGGTCTGCCTCCCTAGTTTTACACTAAAGACACTAATTCTTTAGTAGAAAGAGGGGTATTGTAAATAAGACAATTAGCAAGTCACCTAGACTTTCCACCCACTCCACAGAAGCACACAAACAAGAGAATTAACTCAATTTGTTGTCTAAAATAAACAGGACGCTCTACCCACCACAGAGCCCCAGAGGTTGGTACGGAATGACTCATTCCAAGCAGTAATAGGTACCATGGCCCAGTTCCCTATTTTATAAAGCTATGTGCTGGAATAAGAAAGGTGCGTCTCCCCCACCCATCTTCCCTTGCATACTTCTGCATATCAATCCATTAAGGATCCGAGGTGTAATTTATCTTATTCACTATTATCCTGTTAAATTGCTCTGCAGCTGCCATGGCAGTAATTGCAGTGATCAGTGATTCAGACTTCTTAAGCAAAGGGCCTTAAGTAGGTTTCATTTCTAAAGGTTTTATTATTAAAATAAACCCGAGCTAGAGCAGCAGGCCTCCATGGGGCAGTCATACTAATGACTCTTGAGTTATGAAGGGATGTTGGTCCCATCATCCATGTTCCACTCATGAATACCAGTAATTGGGAATTTATCAACCAATGCAACCAACCAGCATTCTAAGGATGAAGAATAATAATCTCAGTTTAAGAAGCATATGAAGTGCTGTGCAACTCTTTAAATAGCTGCCTTTGTTCACTGGGGTGCTGCTTGTAACAGCAAATGCTGGAAACGACTCAAGTGTCCATTTGTAAGGGCTGGTTCAATAAACCTCGAGGCAGCCGTTCACACAATGGAATACTATACAGCTCTGACAAGAGAATGGGGACGCTCGCCCTATACCAATATGGAAAGAGGCCCAAAACATACTGTTAAAGACAAAAACAAACCACATTACAGAACAGGTTACATAATGTGCTGCCTTTTGTATAAAAGAGTGTGGGGGTGAGATAAGAATATATATTTACATTTGCTTGTATTTACATAAGAAACACTGGACAGGTATATAAAGACTATTGAGTGGCATTTAATAAGGGGCAAGGCCTATGCGGTGGATCAGAACTGGGATGGAAGTAATGCTTCTCAACATGTAAATTTCAAAATAATTGTTTCATGCTTTTAAAGGACCTTTCCTACCTACTTCATTTGTTGGTGGGGTTGGGAGGCCCTATTTCTTCCACTTCTGGGGCCAAGTGATCAGGCTCAGACTGCCCACTTCGGCCCACTAGAAGTCACTAACCTCAGGACAGTAATCGTTTAGGTCAGAAAAGTGGTGAGACTATTATTACTTGACTGTCTGCTTAGGGAAGGAGAAACTGAAAAAACATGAGGGCCCATAAAATGTGAACATTATACGTAAGACCAGGTTAACTCAGCCTTCTAAGTATGTGCTGAAATGTGACACTCGGCTAAAAATGGGGGCGGGAGGATGCAGAGAACAGGATAGAAAGTGGCCCTTCTTTTCTTCTCCCTTTACAATTTTGACTTTATTCTTGGGTTTTCATAAAAAACTTTTGTGAAAGAGGGATATTTACATCCAAGTCTAGGATTACAACTATCTTAGGTAACTTTCAACACAGTGGTTTTCACAAATGGTTTCCTTGGTTCCCCTTCCCCAGACAAGAAGAAGAAAGAAGAGAGAAGGAAAGGGGCCCGCTGGGTTTATCTAGCTTTGTGGGTTAAAAGATTGGCACCAAAATGAATAAAATTAAGGCAATTGTCTAACCCTAGTGTCAGAGAGTTCCTGCTCCAACAAAATCCAAGGACAACTAAGACCTTCCTATCGATCTATATCCTCAACTAGATAAATGCAGACATGAATCAACTGCAGAGTTCAAAGGCAACAAATGCTCCAGTGTTAGCAAGGAGTCGGAAGGAAGAGCCCCTAAGGTTGCCCCAGTCACCCCACGTAAGAGACAGAGGCTGGCATCCAGAGAGTGGGTAAGGCAAGCCCTCATCGGAGTCTACCAGTCTCCACAGAAAACAGATTCTATAGCCATGAGACAACCAGATGAACCGATGCAAACTGTCCGGACAGATAATTTAGCGTTGCCTCCTCCCTGGATCCAAATCTGTATAGGAAATAAATGCCATCGGAGATCTATCCTCGCCCTCCTCTTCTTGAGAGAGACTGTATTAGCTAATGGCTTCAAAATTTTTGTCACCATCAGTCCAGCCTCATGCCACAGAGCTTCAGATCTGTCTTTCAACTACTTTTTAGACATCTCTACCTGGATGTCCCATGTTCAAAGACATCTCTACTTGGGTGTCTGGGTGTCCCATGTCCAAAGGTATCCCATGTCCTTCTCCCTGACAACATATGCTCCTTATAGCCCCACTTTCCCTGTCTCAGTCAATGGCATTGCCATGCACCAAGATACCTACACCAGAAACCTGAACGGCATCCTACGCCCCTCCTTCTCCCTGCTCCTAATTCTATCTACTTAGTCAACAACAAGCTGGACGGGTTTTTTTACCTCTTAAATCTCTCAAAGTCTTGCTTCCTCTTCATTTTCTGTCACTTGCTGCCTTATTCAACATCCCATCATTCATTCAACAATAGTTAATGAGTATGGATTGTAGCTAACTGCTTTCAAACAATACAAGACGTATATTCGAAGCCTTCTGGTGCTCCACATCTAGTTATTTCTTATCTGAACTGTTCAGATATACCTCTTGTCTCCTACCATTCATTCTCTACATAGCACCTCGACTGTCTTCTCAAAACTAAAATAGGTCACTTAATTCAGAGGTCTGCTAACTTTTTCTGTAAAGGGCCAGCTTACAAATATTTAAGGCTTCTGGGCCGAACATTTTCTGTCACAAATACTCATCTCTGCTCTTGTAATGTAAAAACATCCATAGGCAATACATACACCAATGGGTGTGGTTGTGTTCCAACACGCTTTATTTACAAAAATAGGCAGCCAGCCAGATTTGACCTATGGGCCACGGTTTGCCAACCCCTGATTTAATTATTAAAGTGCTTCTCACTCCATTGGAATTCATTTGAGTTGTTCCCGTGGTCTACAGGGTCCTCTAAACTCATCTCAGTACCACTTGCCCCTCTATGCTCCAGCCACCCTGACCTTTAAGGTATGTTCCCATCTCGGAGTCCTTACAATGGCCGTTCTCCCATCAGGATCACTCTTCTCCACATCTTCCCATAACTGCCATGTTACCTCTTCAGAGAGACCTTTGCTAACTACCCCAATAGGTTAGCACCTACCCTGATGCCCATTCTAACGCCCATGGCTCTATTTATTTTCTCCAAATTACTTATCATCATCTGAAAAATACCATTTATTGCATATATATGGTCTGTCTACACAACTTCACACCACCACCAGAAGGTAAGTTCCCTGAGGGCACAGACTGATTTATTCACCTGTAGGTTCCCAGCACCTAGATCTATGCCTAGCACTAAGCAGGAGTCCAATAAACATCTCTTGTCTGAACTGTTATTGCCTCCAGTCTCATGCCATCTAAATCACTGGTATCCTCAATGTCACTGGTGATCTTTCAAAAGTACAGATTGGATCATGTCCTGCTTAAAACAATTCCATGGCTCCCCACTGGCTTTAGGATACAAGTGCAAATTATGTGGCAAGGCTCCTATAGCTCTTATCACACCTTCTGATGCTCTCCCATTAGAATGTGAGCTCTAGGTGGCAAGGACCATGTCTTGTTCACCTTTCTATCTCAGGTGCCCAGCAGAGCGCCAGGAACACTGTAGGCACACCATCGATGTAGAATGCAATCAATCAAGCCACAGGGGTATAGCAACCAGCACAATACTAAATTAGAATGTGGGAACTCAAAAAATACCAAATGTAGAGCCAATGAAGCAAAATTTCGTACAAGACTCTTTCTTTCCTTTCTTTGTAAGCAACCTGGGCGGGGGCTATGCTTATAACTCTGAATCTGGCTTTCAATTTTGTCATCCAGATTCTGCCTGGCAGGCAGCCACTCACCACTTTCTAGAAGAATGGTGGGAGAAGGCGGGGAGAAAAGCAAATCTATCTGAGCTGTTTCCTGTGAGCAGCTCTGGTAAAAGGGTTAGGAAAGGAGACAGAACACTCGGGCTAAAATGCAACTTAGGGATTCCCCATGAGTTCCAAATGCCCACATTCTCTCGGTCATCTAGTAGCAAAGAAAACCCAGTGCCGGCTCTTTCACTGTATAAAATAACCCAAGACATTTGGGGAATTTCTGCAGAACTGCCTTACCGATAGAATGGAAAGTGTTACTTCCAGAAGATTTTCCATTAGCCCTTTGAACTCCTTCAACATTCATTAAGGCCAAGGAGTTTTCACCTAACTCCGTCTGATAGATGGGAGAATAGAGTCTTTCTAGGGAATACAGACTCCCAAATCATTCAGCTGAGAAGGAGGGAGGGAATTTATTACTCAAAATCAAAGGCAAATGAAAACAGGCCAACTCAGAATGTTATGACTCCCTTTCTCAGGTGGGAGATTGAGTTCCAGAGTCCCTTCACATGGCCTCCTACAAGCATCTAAAAGCTTCGGGTCTTGGGCACAGCTAGCTAGGTGCTCTTCTCGTGTAATAGAATCTGTTTCAGCAAAGCTTACGCAGAGCCATCTCCAGACTCCAGAAATGAGAGGCTATAAATTACTGGGTCTCCCGTTTGATTAACGAAGTGCAAGTTAGTGCAGTCCTGCATGACCACTCTACATGCTACTCTGAGGTGTCTGAAGTAAATCTGACGGAAGGACTGGAAGAAGCACAAAGCAGAACTAGACCTGAGATTACTCCACCCAGCTCCTCGCTACTCACCTGTGGGTCCAGTCGCAAAACCCAAGTAGCAGATGAGGGGGACAAGCCTCCTGGCTTTTTCATCCCTAATGTCTGTTCCCCTTCCACATGTATTATCTCCATGTAAAGAAGCTGAACTGGCTAAACTAAAATAACTATACGATTCAACCTTATACACAGAACCTCGAGAGATCCACAAAACTTCATTCAAGACACATCAACCTTGAGGATGACTGACTGACTTGCCTCTGAAGTAAGTACCAGCAATCTGTCAGATTTGGGACCATTCAAAATTCCTGTCAAGGATCTGCTAACATGGGAGCCAAGAACCAACCATTCAAAGGGCCCTGCAGCCGAGCCTCTTTACAAGGCCATCTCCTCATACTGTTCCACTTAACAAAGCTGTAGCCCCTTACCTGTCTTTAAATCCCTTTGCCGATGGTACAAAGCCAGAGCACCTTACTTCCTGGCCGGAAATCAACAGGATAACCTACTAAACACCACTGAAGATGCTGAAACCCATGGATTACAAGAGAAAAGGTTGAGAATAAGTCAACCAAGTACATGCTGTGCCAACCCCCAACCTCACCCCAACTCTATAACCCCCTCACCCCACCCAGCCTAATTCTAGCTGGGTTGATGCTAGCCTGATGAACCCGACCTGTAGGTTCTAAATTGGAAACAGGAACTCCTGAGCTGGTTCTTCAGAACCCAGGAAGCAGTGGCAAATCTTTAAAGACCAGATAAGATTTTGATGAGGACAGGGAGAATTTCAGATAAATGGAATGTTGGGAGACGGTGGAACACAGGTAGGGCCCAAAGGGGCAGAAGTTAAGCTGCGCCCAGATAAGAATTTTGCTTATAGGGTATTAGGCACGGGCTGGGGAACTTATTCTAGTGGGGGAAGTTGCCCTCAATAAAGACAGCTTGGCAGTGCAAGGCTAGCAATATTCAGGGTGATGGAAGCAAAAGTGTCAAACCAGAGGGGTAGAGCTCCAGATTCTCAGAGATGAATCTTTACCAGAGGGAGGCAGAACTCCAGAGGTTGACTGTCGACCTGCTGATGCCCAGCAAGAGCCTCACGCTGGCCTGGTGATGAGCAGGGAAGCAGGCTGCAGTCCCCTGGGAGGGGGCTGAGAAAAGGATAGTCCCCCTTATCTGTGAGGGATACGATCCAAGACCCCCAGTGGATGCCTGACACCACAGATAGTACTGAACCTTATTTATACTATATGCACTGTGCTTTTTCTTATACATACATACCTATGACAAAGTCTAATTCATAAATTAGGCACAGTAAGAGATTAACAACAACTAATAATAAAATAGAACAATTATAGTAATATACTGTAATAAAAGTGATGTGACTCCCATTATGAAGTAGCGTAAGGGTTACTGGAACACAAGCATTGCGATATCACAACAGTTGATCTGATAAGTAACGAACGGCAGGCAGGGTAGACAGCACGGAGATGCCGGACAAAGGGATGATTCGGGTTCTGGGGAGGACGGAGCGGGGTGGCACGCACGAGATTTCATCGCACTACTCGGCATGGCGCAGAATTTAAAACTTAGGAATTATTTATTTCAGGAATTTTCCACTCAATATTTTCAGACCATGGCCGACTATGAGTAACTAAAACCATGGAAAGTGAAACCGTGGATAAGAGGGGGCTACTGTAATTCAGTCCTAGAGCCCAGACTGTGTTCTCTACCAAAAGGAATGCAGGCTCCCCGGAGAGATGGCTGATTCCACATGTGGTGCACGATACAGAGCCTAGAACATCTCGTTAGGCCAGAAAGCAAGGAAGCTATGAAAGTTCAACAGAATCATGTCAAAAGGACACAGGAGTCAACTTGAGGGGTCGCTACTGACCTAATGAGACAATGTGAGTGTCCCAAACAATTAATAAATAATGACTGCAGTAGATTGAAACACATCAAATCTATGAGTTTGTAATGATATTTAGAAAAAAATGTTGGTCACCATTAGAGGCTACTAGGTCACTCACTCATTCTGAAAGTGATTTAAAAAGTTGCATAGGGTGGGTAATTTAAGTACTTATCCAGTCTTTCCTGTATAAAAGGAATTGTTTAGGGGCTTTGGGGACAATGAAACAAATTTGGCAAAGTAGGCAAAACAGCTTTATTTGGGTGTTAGGTAAATAGACCTTCATTGTATTTTTTTGTGTGTGTATATTTGAGCCCCATTCCCACCACCACCACCACCACCACCACCACCACCACCAAAGGAAGAGCAATACAGAACTTGAGTCAAGCAGCTTAGTGGTTTAGCCAAGGCCTCTGCCTATAAGAAAGGTTAGGATATGAGGGGCAAATTTAGCTCTGATGGGCTGAGTCAACTGTAGGAATACAGGAAAGTGTTAGCTTGCAGAGGCATCATGGTACCCAGAGCTTGATCTAGAATCCCAGGTGCCAGGTCTGTTTTGCAGCATGGTTTACCAGGTCGTGGCTCTGAGGCTGCTTATAAAACTTACTTTTCCGTCATAATTGGCTCAGGAACTGAAAAGGCACCTGGTTTTTAAAATAGAGCCCTTATTATATAAATTCAACCAATAGGAGCCGGGGAAATTATAGGGATGAGGAAGGTGGCAAAAGCTAGCAGAGAAGTATGCATAGGATAAGGGTAAAAGTCACACTGAATACTGTAGTCTGGACTATTTCACCAAAAGAAACAAAAAAGACCTATCACTCTCCTAACTCGCCTCCACCCACATCTTAAGAGCCCCCCATAGCACCCTCAAAGGCAGCAGAATGCAGATAGAGTCCTCCCCACCAGTCCAGCTGTGAGTATCCAGACAGGAGACAGCCTCACTGCTCAGAGCGCCCCTCCCTAACCACCACTCCAGTAACCAGCTGGGAAAGCATTCAGAAAACCCGCATCCTGACACACCACTCACTGCCAAACAACTTAAACAGCAGAGAACAACCCATCTAAACAGCAATGCAGGCTGCCAGGAAAAGTTTTGTAGGGACAATGAGTAGAGGAAAGGCAGATCCCTTGGGGTCCCCTAAGAACCAGACTCTTAGCTTCAACACTTTCAAATGCAGAATTCATTTACCTCTGGGGCCATGGAGTTCCACAGGCAGGTTGTCTCCTTCCATCTCCTCAAAGATAAATGAGCAGGCAAGCTGGCCAGAAACCACTCAGGGCATTACTCTTCAAAGAATCTTCCTCGGGTCACAGAGAAATGGGTCTACAGGCTGTTGTGTATTCCCCACAGATGCTGGGGATGATGTCAGAATCCCTTTCCAGATGTGCTTAACACTTTGTGGTTACTTGTATTCCTGCCACTGAGAGTCAGTGCTTTGTTAATTTGACTGATTCCAGCTCAGGCTGACCCCAGCTCCCTGGTTCTGATTACCATTGGCTGAAACTGTCATCTGTACTATACCCTTCCAGAGAGTCCTCAGAACAACTCTTCACCTGCTCTTCCAAGACAAGTAATCAAGTCTGCCAAAGAAACAGGAAAGAAAAAAATAATAATAAAGACTGAGAGGAAATCCAATGAACACACTACCAAGATAGCAAAAAGAGGAAAAGCTGGGAAAAGGATACGCGGGCTCACATTTATTTCCAAGGCTGGGTTGATAGACTTTTGCTTTTGTCTAAATGAACAGTCAATTTGAAACTGTCACTGGAAGAAGAAAAAGAAAGAAGCAGGACTAAATCTCAGAGTATAACTCTTAGCATAGAAAACAAGAATTGCTGGGAATTCCACTTCCTGGTTATTGACCCACAGGGTCAATAGAAGAGCTGCCTCTGCCTCTAAGGATCAGGGCATTCTATACTTGATGGCAGAACCCACGTCAGAATCCAGCACAATCCCCAACAACCCAGGACATCAGAGTGAGTTCTCCTGACCTTGAGATTGCTCCTCTAGCTCTTCGGTAAGAACATGTACAGTAACCAAGAGAGAGCCCCTGTCACCTCCTTCGTTGTGTGAACTCAACTCTCAGGGTCCACCTTGTCCAAATCAAGGGCTCCCATGGGTGACTGGGACCCGGATCTAAGAAGCACCCTGAAAGCTAAAAGGTAACCTTACAAAGTCTGAAGATGTAAAAGGGAGAATTCAGTGGTGCTCAGAAACTCCACTGGCCCAGCCTGAAAAGAAATAATACACAGATAGATGAACTCCTGGGTCCTAATTCTAGGTCTTGGTGTTTTGCTGCATATTTTAGGGCATGGCCCTAAACTTTCTGGTCTTTATTATTTTGCCCACCTAATGTAAGAAAACTAAGCTAAAATAAATTTTGTAACTAAACCAAAATGAAGTTCTCTGGGTAGCATGGCTACTATACTTAGGATGCTAAACTTCCCTTGACCCAAAAATGGGTATCTGGAAAACAGCATCCCCAGAGTACATTTCAGATCTAAAACTGAAGCAACTTGAGAAAACCTAGAGCCTTTGCTTGAGTAAAACTAGATGCAGCAAAAACATGCGCTTTCTGCACGACTGGTACCGTCAAAGAGGCCACAGGGAGTGGAGTGAAATATGACATATTCTTCATGTACGCATATGATCAAAGTGCCTTCTAAACTCCAATTGAGGGCACCTTATATCACAAAACAGATGGCAAGAAATTAATAAATGTTAGTCTTTTTTTTCCTGCCATTCCAATTACAGCTCGGTCAGTTCACAAACATTTGCCAGCAATGCTGGAGTTTTTCTCTCTTTAAGAGTCCTCTCTCACTTCACCCTGCTGAACAAAAGACCACACGCACTTAGAAAGAAGATGGAAGCAAGCCAGCTTCAGGACACATGTTGCATGGGGGGATTTGACTGTCCCAAAGAAAGCACTCTGCACCCCTCTGACAGCTCCACAATAGACTGGCTAGACACAAATGCCTGAAATAAGGAAGTCCATCAAGAAAACGAACAGTTGGCGAGATCAAGGCTTCTGGCCTAGAGGGCTTGCAGCTGGTCTGGCCATTCATCAAAAACTCTGAATTTAAATGGAAGACACATTCAGACTCTGACATGTAATAAAACTGGAGCTGCAAAGAGTTGATTTTTGCTTCCGTTCCACACTACACATCTTCTGCCAATGAAAGAGTGAGCATGTCTGTGGTGCTCCTGGCACATCTGGGGTAGTTCCCATTCATTCTGGTTAATCTTTGGGATTTTCCACATATTATAAGATCATCGTCCACTTACACTAACCCAGAATGTCCAGATAAAAGCTCTTGTTTGGAGCCTGGGGAGAAATTGTCAAATCGGAAAGCCTGTGAACCTCACAGCCAGATGAGACTAGATGCAGCCATCACTATGAAATCAGATGTCAGAGGCCTGATTTCAGATTGACCCTAACCAGCTTTATGACTCTGGGTAACTCACCTACCTTCTCTAGACTCTTTTATTCTTACATTAGAAGGAGAGGAGTGAACCTCATGGTCTCCCAGATCCCTTCCAATCCTGGCATCCTCTAACTTTATAACTAAAAAGTGGTACTAATAAGGCTAAAACTGTGGCTTAAACCCAACAGGAGCCAGTTGGGATCATGCTAAGAACAACTCTATTCCGACAGACAGAGACAATCTGACCACATCCTCCCCACATCAGAGAGATATGTGCCACTGGTCCAAGAGGCCCCTTCTACAGAGGACATTCACTGAGTGATTCAGTCATAAGCTGATCCATTCGTTCAACCAATGAGCACCTTCCAGGCATTAGGGATATAGCAGTGAACAAAACAGGCCAAAGTCACTTCCCTCATGGAGTTCATATTCTAGTAAGGGGAGGAATCAGACATTAATCAAAAGGAAGTGCAAGGTGGGGTACATTTTATAGACAGCGGTCAGGAAGGACCTGCTGATAAGGTGACTTCACAGCAGAGCTCTGAGGTGGTGAGCCATGCAGATGCTAAGGGAAGAATGTTCCAGGCAGAGGGAAAAGCAGGGCCCTACGGCAGGACTGTGCCTGGTATGCCTGGCTTGTTAAAGGAAACACATGAGCCCAGTGTTGAGGAGGAGGAGTGAGACGGGGCAAGGTCAGATGGGCAGTAGGGGCCCGATCATGTAGGGAATCAGAAACCACTGGTGGGTTTGGACAGTAGAGTAACATTAATGAATTCCATTTTTTAAAGATGGCTCTAGCTGTTGTGTTAAGAGTAGACTGAAGGAGGCAGGAATGGCAACAAGGAAACCAGTGAGGAGGATGCTGAGACAATCCAGACGAGACACGATGGCATCTGGGCCCAGGCAGCAGCAGGCGAGGTGCAAAGACAGAGTCTGTGACCTACTCTAAAGTAGAGCCAGCAAGGCTCTGGGAGCCAGGCCCTTGGGAAATCTTGGAACTATGGTAAAATCTAATGAAGCTAAATGACACTAAATTCCAACTGTGAGATCTTAGGATTTAGGGGTTTGTCATCCACTGTCCAACACAGTACCTGACACATAATGAATATACAGAAAATGTTGAATGAATGAATGTGGAACTGAATATACAAGTGAAGTCAGAAGATCTGCAGTTTGATAGGTCATCAGGAAACAAAAGGTATTTGGTACTAGACATATTTTACCAACAATGAATCCCCCTCCCCTGGCTGAATCTATTTTTGTAAAATGTTCCCCCTTATGACTCACTTCACAGTAGTTAGCGAAGATGACCGAAAACATCACATGATATAGTTGAGAATATCATCAATTTGGCCATTTTCATAAGAGGCCATAAGCAATTAGCAAACCTTACACCACCTCAGCACCTCCCATCTAAAATACAGGGAGGGCCGGCCAAGTGTGTTGGTTAAGAACTGGCTTGGGATGCCAGAGGGCCCTGGTTCAGATCCCACGTGTGAGGGCCAGTGACACTGCCCTCTACAGCTAAGATGCTGGGCAACGGCTCAACCTGGAGTTGGGCTGCCATGAGTCACTGGCGACGGCGTAGGCTGCAGCCCCTGCTGCAGTGGGTTGCCATGGGCTACTGTATGTGGCCAGCAGCCGCAGTGAGCAGCCGTCCAGAAGGCGGCAACTGATCTGCCTCGCCAGGGAGGAGCGCAATGATGGTGCCAACTTGGGCCAGTGAAGCAACATCCTCCACAACTAGACTGAAGAACGAAAGGACAGCAACTTGTCTGTTCTCCTTCCCCCAATTCCCCAGCACTGTTCCCATCCCCCCAATTCCCCAATTAAAATAAATAAATAAATAAATAAAATAAAATACAGGGAGATCAGCAATGAGGTATGTAGCACTTTTTCTAGGATGAGTTCGCGAACTTACTTGTCAGACCTCGTGTCTGTTTCTGTATTTGTATAATTTTAAATTGTGTTTTCTTTACTAGATAGTAAACTCCTGGAACATAGGAAATTTTATCTGTCTAATGAAAGTGTTCATTCAGATTTCAAGAAAGCTCACACTTTCTCCTCAAGCAGTAAGGTGCTGGTTTCCTACACACATTATGGGTAAATAATACATTTTTCTAACTTCCAAAGAAAAAGTAATTGGCAATTTTATGACTTTTGGTACTAATTATACTTCTATTGTCAGGACTAATAACCTTAGGAATAACACCTGCTGTCAGATGTTAACTCTGTCATATCACTGAAGGGGAGCCTTCTGCTGCCTTCTCTGACGTACAACCTTTTATCTCTATTCTCAAAATCTCTGTATTTTGGTTCACCACCTCAAACATCTCTACCAATGCCATACGTACTCACCCAGTGCTATATCTTACTCTTTGTTTTCTTTACCTCGAAAGCTACCTTACTGATATTTCTTCTCCCACAAATCGACAGAAAAAGGTAACAGTGACAATCCTTAATTACATAATCAAAAGCCGAGAGGACAGGGAGAAAGAAGTTTTTCAAGACTCACCTTGAACTGCCTACTCTATGAAAACTCTCCTCACCTGACACACTTGGAATTCTTATCTTCAAGCTTCTTATCTTGTCCTGTGTCTATGTGTGTGTGTGTGTGTGTGGGGGTGAATATTAGAACAAATGTAACATTGTATAACAGGTAAGTTTTCACACATTTCACCTCCCCTTACTAGCTCTAAGCCCAATATTTACAAGAAAAATGTCTCACGAATTATTTGTATGTGTGTCTCCAGCATGTAGCACATGCCTGACACATAACAGGCTCTTCCCATGTGGAAAGATTCCAACAGAGAAGGCAGGATGCTGTGGGTTTACTGTTATTTTTCTTCTTATTCTTCCTATTATTACTATTATTATTATTCATTGTTGTTGTTGCCCTTTTTGAAAAGTGTTTAATCAAGTATTCCAAGAGAAGACTCATACCTGGTGGCGGCGGCTGTTTCTTCTCTTTCATTTTCTTCTTCTCCTTCTATTATTATTATTATTATTGATCTGGTTGCTGTTGTTATTGTTAGTATTCTCTATCAGGAAATCTAAATGCAGGTGTACATATGAATTTTTAAATATAAATAACATCAATGTCTTGTGTAAGATATTAAAAAGTAAAAGATTTCTTTTTATAAATAAATAAATAAATAAATAAAATGAAATATAGGGAGAAACATTTCATGAGAAAGCTCATGCTTTAATGAATACTGAGTCATGAGAGTAAGTAGAAAGGTATGATTATGAATAATAATATTATTACAACACAAACCAAATCTATATCAAGGACTATCCTTAAATGTGCTCCCCTTTCTCTGCAAAGTTGAAGACAGAAATTTCTAGATCCCTGCCCCCCACCCCAGGCCTTCCCCTCCCCTGCCAAAAGCACTGCTGTGAAAAAGATGACAATTCCAAACGACGGAAGCTTCTCTGTCAGGGTGGCCCTTGAGAGTCCAAGGTTCTTAACCCACAGAGACTGACAGTTTGCAAAACACAGATGCAGAAAATTCAGCATCAGAGAGAAATAATGACAAAGGTGTGTTATAAACCATATTCCTGGCAGCAGTTTTCTCAGTTAAGTCATTGATCATCTTGAAGGGCTAAATTAAAACCCAACATTAATCAGGCAGTAGGTGTGAGAACATCTTATTTACCAAAATAGAAAAGGGAGGGAGAAAGATAAGACATGTAAAGTGGTTGAGACCAAATTACATAGTAAGGAAAGCTGCAACACTTGGGAGACTGAGTCCTAGACGGATTTGTCAGCAGAGACGGAAATCATTTGATGTGACCTTGGACTAATTACTTAACTTCTGTGCCTCTGTCACCCATCTGTGCCTGAGTCTCCCACTTGCTGTAAAGGACAGCAAATGACTCCAGCCCCCTCCTGTCTTAACAGGGATGTTATGAAGTTGAGATCATGTCTCTGGAAGCTCCAGGGGGTTCGTGGAGAAAACACTCCTCAGAGGACAATGTCATTAGTAAGATAATTAAGGGGTCAGGCTGCTCTTAGAAACACCCCCACGTGTGGAGGCTCCCAGCATCATGGCTCCAAAATTGGGCAACAAAACACTGCATACAATGCCAAACTCAGTGTTGGGGCCAGCCCCTTTGCAGATAATGTCAGGAGTCCTACGTATGAATCCAACCTCATATATATAATAACTACATTCAGGTGTTTAATAGACATTTAGTGGTGTTTTAAATCACCAGTATCCTCACCGACATGACCACATTGTTGTCTACGTATTAGGAGAGGGTGTGCAAGGTATGAAGTAGTAGAAGGGCCATGATCATGAACCCCTGGGCAAGTCCTGACCCTCCATTTCAATCTCTGTATTATGGGGTGAACAACACTGAGGATTAAATGAAATGACATGTGAAATGCTGCTGGCACAGCCCTGGGCTCATAGAAGGAGCAAAACAAGTGCCAAAGCCCGCCCCCTCTCCCAGGGCTCTACTGAGTAAATAGCAAGTGCTGTTAATCCTTTAATCACAGATCCAGGAAAGGGTTCCCCCATAAATATCTTATCTGCCTTCATTCTGCTATAGCCCTTCAACTGGAGCAGAATAAACAGGCTGGACTTTAATTAGGACCATAATGTGGGATGTCCCAGGTAAGCCAGGCTCATAAACTCCAGACAATTAGGAGGACACTGGCTTTTAAGGGACTGCCCCATACCTGGCCTACTCAACCACAGAAGCAGATCCAGTCCTTTGTCTCAGCTTCCCAAAGAAACCACTGCCAGGCACACATGGCTCCAGTGGGATGTCGGGTCGCCGGCTTTCTATTCCGGCGATTGTGGTCTAAGAATAGAGCTCCCCAAGCCCAGGGCAAATGGACTCACACGACTGTGTTCATCTACTGTCCAAGTTACCATCTGAGGACTATTTAAAGCACAAGGCCAGCAAGCCCCTCTCTAAACGGGAGGCCGAGAAGGGGAAACAGGCAGGGTATGTTTTTAATACACAGAGGGTGCTAAAAAAAAAAATGTATACACATTTTAAGAAAGGAAAAAACTGTATTAAAATTGTAATACTCAATACATACCGACAACAAAAGATGAACGCAAGTCATGTGTATACAGTTTTTTGGCACCCCCGGTAGTTCTACAACCTGTAAATATAGTGCTACTTGTAGAGCCCCAGTTTGGGTCCCAGGATCCATCTTCACCTGCTCAGATATCTCACTTGGCTCCCTGTGAACCACTGAGTTGGGAATGTCAAGTTCATTTTCCAAGTGGAAAAGAGGGAAACACAGAGGGACAGATGTGCACGCTGCTAAGTCCGTTGCTAATAACAGAAACGACGAAAGCTAATTTGTGATTCCACATGCGGGCCCTTAGTGAGCATCCCACCTTCACTCACTCCAACCGCCCAACCTCCCCACAAGGTAGCCCATTATTTTGTTCCCATTTTACAATGAGAACACTCAGGTTCTAGGAGACTAGACAATTTATTCAGAATGACACAGCTTATACGTGGCACAGCCAAGATCTGAACCCAGGTCTCTCAGATGCTACAGCTTGTTGCTTGGGGTTTTGTTTGTTTGTGATTATACCATACTACTGCCTCTCTTGGTTTCTCTCTGCTTACTTAAGCACCCAAGGAACCTATAATCCAAAACCATACTCGACACATTACATCTCGTGCCTTATTACTGATGTCATCAATTTGGTGAGCAAAGAGAATTACGTAGTCCTAGGCCAGCAGCAGTGTCTTTAGGGGCAGAAACCAGACCATAATTCCAATGAGCTTGACCAGGGGTCAGCAAACTTTTGAGATGAAAGAGCCACCAGCGGTCAGCAAACTGCAGCCCGCGAGCCGCAGGCTCTGAAGTAAAATTGAAAATGAAAATAACACTATCATAGTTTTCATTTATAAAATTTTTAAAGGATATTATTCACATAATGATGATTATGTAAAAATATATTTATGGCTCTCGAATAATTTTTAAATTGTTGCGAGGGACAGGATTGGCTGGCTCTTCCAGGGGTCGGCAAACTTTTGAGACGGACCGTACCCAAAGAGCCGCATGTGGCTCGCAAGCTGCAATGTGCCGACCCCTGAGCTAGACAAAACTGATAAATTCCACGTTGGAGAAGCCTTTACTAAAGACCAGGAGACCTTCAGACTCTGAGAAGACTCATCATTGCTCCTGTCCTGACACCCTACACTTCAGCGGGCTTCACATATTCTGGCTCCACAGAGAAAACTGATCCAATACCTTGCCATCACTAAACCAAAAGGCATGTTCTTTGACATTGCATTACTATGAAGATTTTATTTTGTAAAGCCATTTCTCTGCCCAAGCTCCCTGTCAAACTCCAAATTTCCCAGAACACATCCCAAATCACAATTCTGGGCCTTCCCCCTGTTCAACAGAATGGATCACTATTGGTCAGAGTAGAGACAAGATCAATCTCTAGCCCTCTTGCTTCCATGGCTCTTACAGAAAGTTACCTTCGTTGGAATCTTTGGTGTCATGTAAATCATCGACAGTGGATGGGTGGGTGGGGGTGGTTCACACAAAAGAATTCAGTAACAAATATAAGCCAGCAAAAGTAAATGTGACACCGTCCAAACCAAGCTAGGCATACTATCATAATCCCTTGGAAATGTCTCCACCTGAAAGCTGTGTGACTCGTGAAACTCCGCACTCAGAGGGTAAGGTTTATGGGTCTACAGGGGCTCTTGGCAGCAACCTCCATGCTTTTCCTGACGTGGTTACCACTTCCATGAGGAAGCTGACAATAATTGTTTCCTCTCCCTTCTTCCTCCCCATCAGATGAAGATCGCTCCCTGGCAACTGTCTTTTCTAAGGAGGCTAACTTGCAACCGTGATGTAGTGTGACAACTAGAAAATGATGGGAACCTCACACTCAAAGCGTATAGTTACCATGAACGGGAACATGCTGTACACGAGGTTAACAGTTGTCTACAGCCAGTATTTTCCTACACGCATGTCACACAAACCTTAATCATAGTAGGAGAGAGGTAAAAGGAGACTCCGAGGTTCTTATGCACCACTCTTAAGGAGGAAAACAAATTCCTTTCCTCTTAGAGGGGTATACTGGCTATATCTTTTGAGGTGATGAATGGACTTGGTGTTCTGAGTAAGAAAGAAAGAAAGGAAATGAGATTTTTTTTTCCCATTTAGAGAAATGAGGAAGTAGAATGGTTTATATACAGGCCTGATCCCTTCTAGAGAGTCTGCTTGGAGGTAATGCCACAATTTCAGGACCTCCTTAAAGAAATCTCATCTCATACCAGGTTCTATAATAATTAAAGACACACCCTTTTAAAATGTTGACTTGTAGCTGTTATCAATGAGGCAATAAGCATATAGGGTGGGGGTTGGGTATATATTCCCTTACTACACCCAGTCTAAGTTCATAATCAAGTCATTCAGTAATAATGACCCTGACAACACAGGTCCAGGTTAATACCATCACCATCCTAATCCTGTGGGAAAATGCTACCTGGCAACACTCCTCCTTTCAATCATACCATCAGACAGGGAGCTGGGTGACTGGTCCAACTTCCAGACACTGATATATTCAAATCAATCAACAGTCACTGAGCAACTAGAAAGTGGTTGGCACTCCGTTATAGATATAATATACATCAGGCCTTTCTATTCCTGGTCTTTAACTTTCAAACGCAAATCAGGTTCAACCCCAATGTGAACGACAGAACAACAAATGAAAGAACACTTAAATTACTGAAGAAGATTTAATCCCGTCAGTCAAGATAGCCCTCTCTCTCAGAAGCTAAGCCAATGAATGAGAGGAACTGCCCCACCCATCTACCTGGAGATCCGGGTCACCCCAGAAGAGGCAGAGCAGGGGCAAGTCCACCTCTCCAGCCTTTATCTATTCTTTCTCTCCAGATCCCTTAGAAGAGAGGGGCTCCGCCCTCCTCCATCTCAGTCTGAGACAAAGTGTAAAATTTTCTACCAAAAGAGGAAGGTCCTCTAGCAGCTGTCATGAGTTTCCCCTGTGACTCGAAGCCTCTTGGCTCTAGCCTGAGGCAGCCGGAGTTCACATTCAAAAGCATCTTGTTTCCTGTGCTTCTCTAGGTTAGAGCCCCAGCTAAGAATAGCACCCCATTCATGCTGCTGCGTACACATCCTTTTCACTTGCTGTTTTCTCTTATATATGCATGAAACCCTGTTCTTGTACATTCGCCATGGTAAATGAAAATATTTTTAAATGGGCATAAAGCAGCGGTTTTATTCCCTGTCTAGTCTACTAAAAGGCACTGCTACGAGGAATCCCGCTCCAGAGCTGAATATTGCGGGAATGCTCGGGGCACAGGATCCCTCTCCAAAGCTCCAAATAGAGACTCATACTCAGAGATAGGAATCTGGTGGCAATATGTTTAGGATGCTCGGTACCTGCCCAGAACCTCACCTCTGTGCATGCCGAAACCTAATGAAGACCAGAAGGTGGTAAAATGGGTGTCCTTTTATTAGATTGAGCCATGTGAAATTACCTACAAAATGGCAATTTCATGTGATTTAACCTAACAGAATCCTAAAAAGCAAATTGGGCATTTTGCTAATGAGCAAGAATGCAAAATTCAGTTTCCCAAGTGGCTCCACCCCAAGACCATTTCCTATTAGTCTTCAGTAACTAAAACAATTTGCAGGAAGGTCAAAACCTGCGGAACACCTTGTAAGACAGGCCTGGCATTGGTAACAGACATTCTTTCACTCATTCGGTCCATATCCATTTCCACATCCATATTCATGCCCAGCCCTCAAGAACTCACAGAGGAACAAGCAAGCGAATAGACAAATACAACACAGCATGGAAACTACTCCTCTATAGACGAGTACAAAATCAGAACTCTGTATGTAGCTCAATTACAACATTTCTCACGCTGAATATGCCTGTTTTTTGGGGGGAGGGGGCCTCACCGATTACACGATGCACGGTTGACGGCAGGAACAGTGTTCTCTTTGTCTGTGAAGCCCTAGCATCCAGCACAGTTCTTACATAGTCAGCTCAATGATGTTTGCTGAGTGACTGAATGACTCTTAGAGGCTGAGTGGCCTCTCTGTAAAATGAGGTGAGTAAGCAGTGTTTTTGTTAAGAACCTGAAGGTTCTTATATTTTAGACCAGGCTACTAATTATAGCACTAGAAAGAGAATAGCAGACTCCTGATTGATTATAGAACTAAAAAGAAAAGCAGAAAAGGTGGGGGTGGGGCGCTACACTTTATAATCAAAATAAGTCTGAAAATACAGACTGAAATCTGCCCCTAGTTGGGAGTGTTAGCAGTATCTTTTTCTCTTAATTTAACATCTTTCGATTTCATTTGATTTTTCTTGCTTTACAAGACCATCAGAGCAAAGGAAGTGAAAGGGGTTTTGTGAACTAAAGCAAAAAGGACAAACCCAAACCAAACTACTATCCATTTGTCTTTTGGAAAGGAGTGTCCACTGGGGGTGGGGGAGGTGGGGGTATTATTCCCTCTGGGGGATGGGATGCCTTTTGTTGAGTTCAGAAAAAGCACACACACACCCAAAAAATCTAATTCATATGGGCACCAAAACAGGTAGTTAAATGTTGAATTAAAGGATCAAGATGAGGAAAGAGATTAGGCTGCTGCCAGGTGGTCAGAGTTGAAGGAGGTAAAACACAAACCACACACAATGTCTGTAAAACCCCTCCCAAATTAAAAAAAAAAAAATCACTCAAGTCACCTTTTAAACCTAAAGAGCAATTATTTCAAAAAGAAACAGCAGGTTGGAAGCTAGCCTCAGAAAAACTCATTTTTCAAAGTTGAATATTTTGATGTAGGCTTAAAAAGTCTTGCCCTCTGTTCAAATAATCAAGAGTTCTGGAAAAGGGCAGCACGCATCTCTTCCTGACATAAAATCTTTTATCTATAGGTTACCTTCTAAAGGGGGAAGACTGGCCCGAGCACATTACTGCTTGGAAATAGAGGAAGTCTTTAGCCTAATGAATTGATCTCATCAATTTAACTGCACATTTGATCTCAAGACCCTTTGTGCGCCTGATAACCAAGGGGAGGCCCTTAAGTGAGGCTGTCCCCAGGGGGGCTCACTCCATCACAGCCATCAGCAGACAGGAAAGGGCCACTGGGGAGATTCTTATTTTATTATGTAAATCACAGGAAGCCACATTTAGCTCCTCTCCTCCCTGCTCCCTATTTCTACCCAGTGGCTACCAGCAGAGGAGGAGGAGGAGGAAGTCTGTCAGCATAAATGAAAAGGACAGGGCTGGCTGCTCCTGTTTGACAGGAGGGTCCTCTACAAGCACCTAACTGAATGCTCACAGTTACGTTTTTCTCTCAAAACCATTTCAGGCCATTTCCCAAAGAATGCAAGAGGCAACATAAATGGAAAAGGGTTGATTGAGGTCAAGTTCAGAAGCCCTGTGGGAAAAGCACAGACTCTAAATCAGACTTTGGAACCTGGATCTCAGTTCCTAAGATTTATGTGACCTTGGGCATGCTGCTTAATTTCTCTGAGCCTTCGGTTCCTCTCAGTAACATGCGGATAATCCTATCTACCTTACCAGGCTCTTGTGAGGATCATGGTTTGGGGAAGTTTCTATGGCCAGTGGGTTTGTGAAGGCGGTATGACTTCATTCTGTCTCAGGGAAGCAGAAGCTGGATATGAAACTGAAGAAGGGTGACATCCAGCTATGGCCTAGGCGTGAACAAGTGATACACACATA
The DNA here is from genome assembly GCF_001890085.2 of Hipposideros armiger. NCBI lineage: Eukaryota > Metazoa > Chordata > Mammalia > Chiroptera > Hipposideridae > Hipposideros > Hipposideros armiger. The sequence goes on along the minus strand of NW_017731484.1, from coordinate 3,453,696 downwards.
GACCCATTTATTCAGAAAGAGCTGTCTGGCGCCAACTCTGCATACAGCGCTGCCCTAAGTGTGTAAGTATACACACACATATATATAATCAGTAAGACACAGTCATAGACACATAAGTCTGCTTGCATGCATGGCGAGGATGCTGGCTTTGCAAGGAGCCACCCTTGAGTTTAATGGCAAATGGAGGGTCCTTCCACCATGATGGGCACAGCCCATTTCCACAGACAAGACTCACATCACTGCAAAATTCTCTCCCTACTCTATAGATTCCTGAGTTGGCGAACTTTATGCAGCTCAGACTAAAACCCTAAGATTGCCAAGACCTGTTACTGTCTTTCTTCTCCTGGAATATAAAGTAATCCAAGAAGGATCCAGAGAACTCATTCTAACATGAAATAAACCTTCCTAAAAAAATAAAATCACCCTCCTCAATGAAAACCTACACTCTTGTCAAAACATCTGTCAAAAACTGTAACTGCAGCAGACAAGTAGAAAAAATGGCCACACAGCAGCATAAAACCCCTTTGGCTAAAAAGGATACCAAGGATCCTTTCATTTAACTTACAGGCCAGGATGTCTTTATATTAATTTAAAGCCAACCACAAAATCAGCTACTGCTTTTCTTTTGAGAACGGGGACTAGGGTAGGTGACCTCCAAATGCTGTCTCCTTCCAAACTACAAAAAAGTCTGACATTCAGACTTAACCTTGCAAAGAAATTCTGTTTGCCAGCCCGTGGGTGTTTTTGTTTGTTTGTTGCTCTTGTTGCTGTTCTCAGCCTCCTGACCAAGAGGCCCAAAGACTGGCACTATTTTAGATTCATTTCTATCTGGGAATGTAGCTCTAAAAATTAGGTTTGTGGTATCTGCTGAGTCCCGAAAGTATGGAAGGACGTTAAGACCATAACTCACTCTCTCTCTCTCTCTCTCTCTCTCTCTCTCTCTCTCTCTCTCTCTCTTAAATTAAGCTCAAACCAATCTCAAGCCAATACCTAGGAAAATTACCTCCATTATCACAGCTCCAAAATGGAGCCTTTACACGCTCTGCCCAGTTCCCAGCCCTGGCCCCTGGGAGACCCACGCCGCTGTTTGTATTGGCACCTACAAGCAACTTGTTCACACAGATCTAGGCTACCAGAGCAGGAGGAGCTCAGAAGGGCCCTCCCACAAATGAGAGGCCAGGAGCAAAGCGACAGGCAGGATCCAATGTCCCACAGTAGCTTGTTTTCACTGCCACTTTGGCCTTACCTTACCACCTGCCAGAACCTGTTCAAACACTGAGCAACGCCCAGCCACAAGGATCCTTTTCATTTTCTGGAGTCAAAAGAGTGCCTACCCTGGTTCCCAGAAAGCCAAATGCAAGTATCAGTTTCGTCCTCTAGGCATTCTCTTCAGATTCGGGGGCTCCTTTCACCACCTCCCCCAGAGGGACCCACAACCCCTAAAATAAAAAGCAGCACTCTGAAAAAAAAACAAAAACGTACTCATTACTCAACTCCTTCCGTAAAGATCAGGCCTCCTCCCATACCTTTGCTATCCCCCCAACTGTCCTCCTCTATTAAGTATGAGTAGTAATAACACAACAGCTTTGTTGTATCTTCTTTTAGGGTTATGGAGGTTGACTGAGATAACATACACTTAGCATAGGACCTGGCACCTAGTAAGTACTCGGTAAATATTAGTTATTATTGGGAAAGCACCTCCCTAAAAGACATGCCATTCTAACCCAAGTGTAAACGCTCCAGTCAATTTTCAGTTTTTCATGCAAACAGAAGAAACTAGTACAACAAAAAAATCCTAAACAATGGGTATTATAAAGGTTTTTACTTGGATTCTGATTACATTATGTGCAGTGATACACACATAGACCCATTTATTCAGAAAGAGCTGTCTGGCGCCAACTCTGCGTACAGCGCTGCCCTAAGTGTGTAAGTATACACACACATATATATAATCAGTAAGACACAGTCATAGACACATAAGTCTAATTAACACTTGTGAGCACCTACTATGGGCCAGGCACTGTATTAGGCACTAGAGATCACAGATAAATAAGACATGGGCCCTGTCCTCCCAAAGTCTAATAGAGGAATTATGATTACAGGTGCTAAGGTAAAATTCTCTATGGCAAGCAGTGGATGCAAAAAGAACTGTACACAGACGATGCTCTTAACCAACCTGCCAGCTTACCTGACATTCTTCATCTACTCTCTCCACTACACTGACTGGGTTATTGGTAGTCCCTTTTCTTCTGTATCTATCTATCTGTTCCCTTCCACTCCCATCAGCCAGACTGGGTGCTTCCCCAGGGTCAGTAGTATGTTGATAATAGGTATACATAGCATTTTAATTACATCTTAAATTATTAAATAAACTGATTAAATATGAGCGCAAAAATGAGGTACTTCTATGAAAAAATAAGTTGAATGCTTTGGAAAGACTTGATGGCAAGCTGCTAAAACAAACTGCTGATGAATTAGGTATGGGCAAGATAATGGTAAAAACTGTAGTGGTGGGGCTAAAAAATGTGGAAATATGCATTTTATTTCACAAATGTATGTAAGAACTCATTGCACTTAAAGAAACTGAAACTGAAAATCACAGATGATGTGTTATGGGTGTGGTTTATGAAAGAACGTCAACAGAGCTCCACTCTGAAGAGTCACACTCTAAGAAAAAACCCTGGCCCATATCAAAAGACTTGTGAATATATGTACATTTACACATTTTTTAAGTCAAAATAAAATGCTTAGGGACTGCATCATTTTTTTATTTTTTATTTTTTTTAAGATTCTCTGCTTTAACTGACTTTTGGGATTAACGGACCAACTACTGGTTCAATTGCCCCAGATAAGAAGATGTCCCCACTATATCTGTCTGTTTCTCCTAGGCTGATAGCAAAATGAGTTTATAGTCCCTTGGTCTAATCTAACTAGATAGCAGAGAAAGTTGGCCTGGGATTTTAAAAAAACAGACCTGTTAAATACCTCTCCAACAGACAAAGTGTAGGTGGAATACTGAATTTTAGCCATATTTGCAGAGACTGAGATGCTAATTCTTGTAAGCCTGAGCTGCGCACTGACTACTCAGAGCCTGAAGCATGGACCAAGAGATGAGGAATGCGCCACATGCCACCTCAGCTTTGGTCACAGGTCTGGACAGCCTATGAGTCGATTCAAGCATCTGATGTTCCAACCTGGCATATGATGCCATCTCTGCAAGGAGAAGACGTCTCGGGTGATGTTTTATTGAGAAAAGGCACAAAAGTACCGACTATCAAGAAGAAAGATCCCTTCCCAAGATCCCTATCTTGATAATCTAACACGTGTCTGTTTATTTGCATAGACACTGGATTTCTGTACCACATAACAAGGCACTGGAACTGAACCGACATCATTAGCTTCCCACTAGAGCTTCATGCCATCAAGATGCAATCTGTCAAGGGAGGCAGCACAGGGCCTCATGTCATGAGAAGTCTGCAGCAGCAGCAGAAAGCCAAGTGAAGAGGCAGGCTTTGGCAGAATTTCAGTCATCTGACAATATTCTTAAAAGAGATATTTAACATATAGAAGATCCCACGGATGGAGGAGAGAAAAAAATACCAACCTTTTTTTTTTTTTTCCTTTAAAGACGAGGCATTGGTATGAGAGCAGGGAAAAGAACTGGAGAAACTTTTGCATATTGAGAGCTGAGTTTATTTTTACTCTCTCTGCCAACAGAGGCAAGATAATTCTATAAGCATCATTTAACTTTCTCACTAGAAACAAAATAGAGTAAGGCAGTTAATGCCTTGCATTCTACAGCTCTAATTCCAACTCCAGGATCGCTTGTTTTTCCCTAGAAAATTAAATTGATTCTCACAGAATGGCACCCAAATGTGTGCTTTCAAAGGCAGATTCCAAAACTGATGGGATCCTTAATGAGAGGATGAGGAGCTATTTTCCATTTCAATTTGAAGTCAGGAAATCTGTGGGTCTCATTTTATGCACTTGGGGTCGGCTTCGATGACCTCAAGGATCCCTGTCTTTCCAAAGGAATAAAAGGAAATGAGTTTCAATTACAGCTGTCGAATTTTAAATCAGGTATCCGCAAGAAATTCCTACTTTGAGAGCTGTCAATCAGTGAACAGGTTTCAAAATAGGTTGTGGAATCTTCTTCCCTGGAGACAGTTAAAAATAGGCCAGGCAGCCATCTGTCTTGGTAGGGTGCAGCCCCTCCAAGAGGGGGGGGTGGCAGAACGAAACCCTTCTTCCCTCCGGGGGAAATGAGAAGTGATGAGGCTGATGAAGGAAAAAGGAAGGTGGCGTCAGGGCCACTGGGCCCAGGTAAAGCTGTGGGCTTGACAGCTGAGACTTCCTGTGGAAAGGGAAGAGCTGCAAAAGGGAAAACACGAGGGGAAACAGACAGGAAGTAACCACACAGCGCTGAGGTCTCTGGGGAAAACTGAGCCAATCTGGTTCCCAGATGCTAGTCTTGGGGGCTGGATGCTCAGCCAGATTCTTGTGGGGGGTATTATTCCCCTCCCTCGTTCCCACCCAACTGTCTACATGAAGCCCAAGTGGAAGATGGGAATGGCCAAACGAATCCATGATCTCCCCAGGTGACCAGCAGGATCGCCAAAAAATTTTCCTTTAAAATACACTCTGTTTGTTTGTTGTCTTTGCCGCTCTCTTGGGCAATCTGTAATCCTACCCACTTCCTGCATTTCTTTCATTGCTATAGAAAGCTCTCTTGGAGCATGAAAAGGAACAAAACCTATGTGGACCTTTAGACACCTAATTCCAATGGGAAATTCAAGAGAAGCATTGCTAAAGCCTGTAACCTCTGCAAAACTGTATTTGTCCCTTTCTCTGTAGACGTGAGCAGCCCTTTGACCCCATCTCTGTGCAGTCACCTCAAATGTCACACTTGGGGCTCTCAACTAAGTCTTTGTTCCTAACGCTGTGTCTGCCTACAGCACACTGGAGCCAGCCACGTGGCACTGTGATGTGGGCCTTTGGGTACCCAGCTTTGATGGTAGACAAAACACAGAAAGCCCTCTGTGTTCTAAGCCCCTGTAGTGCACGAGGCCCCCACGGGGGAAAGAGGGTAGCCAGGTCAAAGAGTCAACACCAGGGACTCACGGAATTGAGGTAGGCAGCCGACTAAAGATGGAGGTGAGAGATGGCCACCAGCTGTTGAGAGCCAGACATTAGGAAACACAAGGCTACACTAGTGCCTGAGGCTCAATTCTTTTAAAAAGAATTTTTTTTCTGGCTGGGGCTGCCAGCTAAGGAGAAACCTGAAGCTCAAGCATGCAGCCTGGTGATTTTTTTCCCCCTTCAGCAAAGCCAGAGAAATTTGCAAAGATAACTAGAAGAAAATCAATACTGCAGGGCCCCAGATTTAAGAAGAGCCTTTTGCAGAGGAGAAATCTGAGTCTGTTCTGTCCTTGCAGCTGTCCTAGGTCAGATGAGATGCAGCTCTTACCTTAACAGAAGGTACCAGACTTATTAAGAACAAGGAGATATTGGATATCAAGGGGCCCTGTAAACTCACATTAGCTCAAAACAAATGAAAGAAAGGAATTATCATCATTGCTAGTAGCATACGGGCTGTCCCCAAATTGGGTGTCTAAATGACAGCAATGTCACCTAGAAAAATAGAGACCGCATTCTGGGTCATTTCCTGTGGCCACTCTTGAGGACTCGGCTAGGGCATCACCTTCTATTTTGCTGGTCTGGGGGGCAAAGCCAGCTATGAAAGGGGGCAGGCCTTTGCTGGGTGCCACACAGCAACTCCAAGGAGCAGTTATGGCCCAGCACCTGGCCAGACACCTGGACCCTCTGGAATGTGCCAAACATTCTGGTCAGATTTTGACTGGTCAGACAGGACTTGGGAATCGCATATTGTGAAGTATCTCTCCTCAGAACCTAACTCAGGTGCAAAGGGAAGATTCTATCCAGGACCCCATCCTACACAGCTATGAAACTCAGAGTTTGCTCATTTTTCAGAGCTGGGATCTTCACCGCCTTTGGGACTCATTCCTCAGATATGGAATTTGGACTCCTGAAGGCCTTAGGGAGCTGCAACTAAGCAGCAGAGAGCTGGTTTCCAAGGAGGAGAATAAGCAGTCGCTACAGGAGTAGGGCATCCTCTCGAGGTCAGCTCCTCCACCAGCCCCATCACCTCCTCCTTCCCCATGCAGACTACAGGGAAGCCAGTTCAGATAGGCGAGTGGGTGTCCTGTTTTTCAAGCTCTCCGAGGAAGGAGAACCCACATTATCTTTCTATAGCCTGGAGCTGGTAAAAGAAGGGAAGGAAGGAACTAACAATGGAATAACCAACCCACTAGCTTCCCATTCACGCTCATAACTCAACATGATGGTGCTGGCTGGCCGCCAGCCAGTATTCGCCCCAGAAGGATACAGCTGAAAAGGCTCTCTGAGTGTGGATAGTGAAAAGAGCATTGGATGAGACATCAAAAGATTTGGGGCAGGGGAGAGATGCATTAATGCAAAGAGCATGAGGGGACTTTTTGGGGTATAGAATAGTCAATATATCGATTAAGCTTGTGGTGACACAAGAGGGTACACTTGTCAAAACTCTGAACTATACGTTTAAAATGGGTACATTTTATAGTACATCAATTACACCTCAGTCAAGTTGTTTTCCAAAGGAAAAAAATCTGCATTCTAAATTCTGATTCTGCCCTTAGTAACTGTGTGACCTTGGACAAGTCACTTAGCCTCTCTAATGACTCATTTTTCCCATCTGTCAAACGGAGTTAATAATTTCCACCCGCTTCCCTCGTAGGGTTTTTAAAATCATATGAGATCATATACGTGCACTCATTTCACAAAGCACAAAATGCTAAACAAATATGAGGTAACTGCAATTATGTTTGTTCCACAACTGTAATTTCTCCTGATGATCTTAAGGCGTGGAGGGAAATTCTATTTTATTTAATTGTTGACGGTTCAAAAATCTTTTCTCTGGAAAACCTTGACCTGAGTGTTCCCTCCGCTTCCTCCAGACTATCTGCTTGCCCACTTCCTCAGTATGTAAATGTCACTTGCTGTCCACGTGCAGGCCCTTCTGGCTCCCACAGATAAGCACCCCAACATGGAGCACAGCCACTGAGCACTGACGCCGAGGCAGCACACAGACACCACAGCAGATACCATGAAACTGTGGACGCTTCCCTTTCTGGGGAAATCGGTGAGTTGGCGTTTTACATGTTGCCACAGAGAGCTCTTTCTGGGAGAGGAAAAGGAAAGAAAATGCAGGATCTCCTCAAAGAAGGACAAAAGCAGAAAAACCATGACAGCCTGGGCAGTTAGGCACAAACCTACTCAGCTAAAATTAGCAAAAAGGGACTGAGACGATCTAATCCAACACCTTCGTTTTAAAAATTAGGAAACTACGTCTCTGAGAGGGCAAAAGTTCAAGGCTAAGCAAAATTGTTAAGGAGGTTCAGCGGCAAGGGCTTCAGCTGTCCAGCTCAAGCCCCATATATAACCCACGGTCGCTTTGCCCCGGACGCTCTCCTTCCCTCAACTGGCATCTAGTAGTCTGAGGCCCTTACCGAAACCTCTTACAGGAAACAAATGGAATCTCACATTGAAGGATAAAGAAACAAACCACTCTTGAGTAAGGTGAGAGAAGAGACCATTTTAAACAAGTACAGCTAATCGTGGAAGAGAGGGCTTCAGCCCATCCCCCCACAGGGGACTTGGACAACAGCCCTAACATCACACCCAATAGCTAGCTGGTCTTCTACCCAGCCTTAGGCAAACAGAGAACTACAGCTTGACCTCCTTCCAGATAAGTTCAAGTGGGCTTACAAAGAAGTTCAAGTGGGTCTGCAGAGCTGTGGTTCTTATCTGCAAGCTTGCCCTCCTTATCATCCTGTAGGGGCTGTGCTGTCAGTGGCAACACTGTCCTTTGGAAAGGTGCGTTCGACATCTTGCATCAGCAGGAATCAGAGCTCTACATAGATTCCTACCTCTCTTCCTCGCAAATGCTCCTTTTAAATTCGTATCTTTAAAATCCCGTTCATTCTGGTTTCACCTGATGGAAAGAGAAAACGTGTTGCATTCATCTACTATTTACCTAGTCAAAGCCACCATCATCTCTCACTTGATGACTGGGACCCTTCCTTCCACTTTTGACCTGCTAACACCTAGTTTCCACACAGCAAGCAGCATGATCCCTAAAAAAACCACAAATCAGCGGTGTTACTCCCCTGCTTACTGCTCTCCAGAGGCTTCCCACAGCATTGAGAATCAAATGCAGGTCCTAACCGTGCTCTCCAGGCTTGTGTGGTCTGACCCTACCTGGTGCTTACTCCACTCACTTGGTCCGTATTCCTCTCTCACTTGCTCTCTACCTTCTGGTCACAAAGGCTTTCTCTCTATTCCTCAAAAATACATGACTCCATCCTCCTTCAGGCCTTGCCATCTGCTGCTCCCTCTGCCCCCAGGCCTTCCTTTGGAAGGCTCCTCCTCATCACAGCATCAGCTCAGATGTCATCTCCCAGAAGCCTTCCCTGGCCACGTGCGTTAAGCAAGCCCACCCTACCCCTGCCAGCCACTCTGGAGCACACCACCTCATTTCTATTTCCTTCACAGCTTGACTACCTCAAATTACCCTATTAATTGATCCATTTATTTGTTTATTGTGCATTTCTCCCAATAAGATCACCACTCCATGAAAGCAGCGAGTTGCTTTGTCTTGTTCATAACTCTATCTCTAGTACCAGACCAGAGCCTGATGCATAGAGGACATGCATCACTACATGCTGAGTGAATGAATGAATGAATGAATGATTTTTTTAAAAAATAAATCGAATTGAATGTCTTTAAAGACAAGGTAAGGTGCTCTGATAGGCCACAGAGACAGTGTCCTGGGTCACAGCTGTAGTCACAAGAAACACCAACATTGGCACACACTTTAGCAACAAGGAAATATATTTATAGGATGCTGAGGTGAGATCAAGTGCCTCTATCAGACATTTCCATAATTAATCATCAGCATTCATAGACTCAGATACCTATAATATTAACTCTACTATCGATCTGAAGGAAACCTATTCATTTAAACTGACAAAAACATGCTGTCATTTTCATTTCCATTACAAAGCATGCCAATGTAACAGAAACATTTTGATTGATTGAACATCTTTCTCTCAATCCAAGTAGTGACTGATCAGCTTACGAAGAGACAAATAATTCAACAACTCAAGTCAAAAGCAGAAAAGTCTTTTTTTTCCTTTCTTTCTTTCTTTCTCTCTTTAACTTCAGAGGCATACATGTGTATTTAAAATACAGAAAATTACTAATCCTTAAAATTCTCTTTTAGGAGACACTAAACTGACACTGTCACCTATTTTGTTTGGAATAGGGTAAGCTGTATATACATGTGTAGATGTGCATGTGTATATACAAATGTGTACTTATGCATGTATGTACGTATCTATCTATAAATTGGGCGGCAAGTAACTAGAACAGCTCCGACCGCAGCTGCAGCTGCCTGTGGAACACTGACTCCATGGCCCAGTAAGTGATGCATTTCATCTCCTTCAAACCTTAATTCCCGCCCCCACAGAGAATAAATAACAGAACTAAAAGCCCTTTGAGTCTCTGAGAGAAAGAAGCTATAGAAATTGTGAAAGAAGGGGAAAAAAGAGAAATACAAATACAGCCTCTGAATGGGGGGGAAAAAAGTCACATAAAAACAGAGGCAAAGTGTTAATTGCTGAAGAGTCTTTCAGGTTGAAGAGAGCCATCCTTGCCGATCCTTCTGTCTCCTGCAGCCATCCAGGGCTTCTTTTCAAGGATCGCCAGTGATCATCTCTCCCAATGCAATCACTCTGTTTATTCAGCGGCTTTTTGACAGCCAAAATGCTAGGAGCCACTCAGGTGCTCAGGTGTGGCCCAACCAAACAGGCCTGCACAGGTTCCCACCCCACCCAGGTGTCAGCTTGGTAGAAAATGAAAATGGGTAAAAGAGTTTTAATGAGTTGTTAATGGTTTAAGTATTCGCAGTGATATGCTTGCAAGATAAGACAAAAGGGATCTAAGAGCAGTGAAACCAAATCAAAATGAGAACACATTCAACAATGAGGAATGCAATTACACAATTTAGGAAACTTTCAAAATACAACTAAGACGGGAAGATCCTATGGTCCAGTCTTCTGCCTCCTCTCAAAAGCACCCCCATACCCTTTCTAAAAAAAGTATTCTATTCTCTTCTTTAAACTCTCCTGAGCAGAGTAGTCAACAGTCTTTCTTCCTAGTTTTATACTATTGCTCTACCAACACCTGGATTCTGCCTAATGTCAACCCTCCCTTCTCAACTGCTTCCTGAGGACAGGATTAAACTTGAGTTGTTTCCTGTCAAGTACAATGGTCAACATCAGGATCACCTATTTGAAGGAAAACTGGTTGTAAGCAGATTAATAAGCTCCATTCTTACAGATTCTCACACTAGGAATATTTTTCTAAAACACCCCCAGCAAGATAAGAGGTTGGAAAAGGGCTCACTTGGCCAGTGAAGAAGGCATGTCATCTTAAACAAAAAAAAAAGAAAACAACAGCCCTAATAGAATCACCCTGCTAAGGAACTGGCAGATCACATGCCATACTTTTGCACATTTTTGCAGACAGAGTTGATTTTTCTTTACCCAAATTTATCCAGCTTTGGAGTTTGCAATACCAAAATACTAGATATATAAGAAGGGCCTCCAATTTCCCATTCCTGGCTCCAGGATAAATCAGTCAGTTTAACATTTAGTCAACACATTTAAATTGCTGCTAAATAAGGAGGATTCCAGGTCATGATTAAGATGGCTTCTCAAACTTCCAACAATGGTATGTCTTAATCACCTATTAAATGCCCGGCACTATGTTAATACCAGTGACAGATACAAAAGGAATATAACATAGTTTCTTTCATCCACACCTAACAATCTAGAGACAGCCCTCAATTAATTTACCAATAGAGTATGTTGCATAATGAGATTATTTGTAAACTGCCAAAGTTCAAACACATTTCTCCATACAGTGTTTCAGTTCTCAGGCTAGAAAACCAACTTAGTCCATAATGAAATTGAAATATCAAGTATGTGCAAATGAAACATGATACAGAAAACTGGTAATACTAGAAAGATCTGACATGTATATGGTACTTTATTAGCTACCAAGCGTTTTTCAATATCCATAAACTTCGCCATGACACTGAATAGGTGGTATTTGGTAAAACATGGTAATATTGGCAATGGTTGAGGAAACTGAGGCACAAAAAGCCTGGAAACTTCTTCAAAATAACACAGCTACTACATGGCCGCAGGACTCTAACACTGGCCTTCTGACCCCAAATCCCATTCTCTTTCCAGTATAAAACTGAATAAGAAATAGGTGTAGAGTGATTTGTTTTGCTCTGTTAAAGCTGATGCCTAAGAAAGAGGAAATTTCATTTGAGAAAGATGAGGAGGTAAATGGAAACTTTTAGTGATTCAAAAGAAGGCTTAGGGGCACTTTTTGAAGCTTTCAGTGTTGACAGCCCTGGTCTTTACTGCCTTCATTCCACCGACAGCTTGTGAAGGGGCTTTTCCTCCTTTCAGGTTTGTCACGAGTGCTTTCCAAATGCATCTGCCACGATTAAGGTGTGTTGGAGGTGGGTGTTCGGTGTGGGTTTGAAAAGTTTTCTTTGATAACTTGATAAGGACTGGAAAAAGGAAGCCGATCAAGAAGTGTGATGAAGAAGACAAACGTGTGTAAGAAAATGACTGCCAGAGGTAGAATTAACTGAGCTGCAAGCCTTGAAAGAAAGGCAAAAGTGGGTGGGGGCTGAGGAAGGGCATGATTCTATTAAAGAGGCCTTGGGGAACAGTGCTGAGTGAGGCCTCACCACTGTGCGGTCAGGCCAAGGCAGCCTGAAGGAGGAGGCAGCAGCAGCCGGAACCCAGCGATGCATAAATATGGGTCTCCCCCCACAGTGAGGGTCTGCAGTGAGAAGACATCTGTAAAATTCAGATGACAACACAAATAATCACATCTACGCCTTCCACAAAAACCCCTCTAACGAAAAAAAATTGCAGAGTTTCATTCATTCATTCATCCAATAACCCAACAAACATTTAGCATGTGCCAAGCACCACACTAAATGCCAGAAAAACAAAGATAAACAGGCACAGTCCCTGCCTTCGAGGAGCTCACAGTTTAGCAGGCGAAAAAGCTGCACAAATAAATAAGGGCAAAGTCGTGCGACTGCTATGAATGTATTCGGTTAACTATCGACTACAGCACTGGCACAGTATGCTTTAAGCATAAACTGATCCCAGTAGGTTCCCAAGACGCTTTACTTGGCAGACTTGCTATTTATCACTTACCCAGCCATGTACAGAGGCCCGCACTAATACTTAAGCCAAATCTACTTGATTAATCACATATTTGCCAGCTAAGTCACTTTCCCGGTGTCTACCCGGCCCATATCGATGTTTCGTTTCTAAGGGGGAAGAAGGTGTGTATGCATAAATCTCGCCCAAATTGTGTAAGAGCAACGTGAACTTGGGGCGGTGCGAAAGGGGTTCACCATAACATGGCATGTCATTTCAAGTATGGCCCAGAAAGCAACAGGTGATTCACTTTAACAAACGCTCTGATTCAGTGTTATATAGGTCAAGTCCCATGAAAACAATTTCCAAGAGACTGTCCACCTTCTTCTGTTGCAGCAATAACATCTTAACTTATATTTGTTTGGGCTGTGTAATTTATAAAGCAGATGCATAAGCACTGTATCATTTCATCAACACAGCAACTCCTACATAGAGGAATTATTTTGGTCATCTTCTACCCGAAGAAGCTGAGGCCAGGAGAGGTTAGGAATTTTACCCAGGGCCACGCAGTTAATGGCAAGAGTCAGAGTTGAGACCTCCAGTTGGGTGTTTTTTCTACCAAATTGCTACTTAAAATTCTCAACCCAACTGTACGCAATCTTTGTTACTCAGAAAGAAAGAAAAAGGAGGAGGAGATAGTAATTCCTACAGTCTCCTTGGATCCAACACATGGGATGAGAAGTAACACAGGCATTCTGCTCAAAATAGAAATAACACTAAAAATTCAAAGCTTCTGGAGGTGATGATGGAATACATTCAGTTCAACTGCCAATATCTAAAATATATTTTCCTAGAAATAGCTTTAGCCCGATCCCCTCTCAACAAATTCCACGTCACAATCTCCAATCAAAAATCAAACCCTTAATCAAGAAGCCATCTCACTATCCCCAAATTATTCAAATGAAGGCAATTAGCCCACTCCTGCCTCCACGCCTCGAAACAGCGAAACAGCGCCAGCACCACCCAGTCATGTTTTGCTGAACTCAGCCTCTCCCACACTCCCTGGGATGCTTTTAAAATAACTTGATCATGAGCCAGCTCTCCAGTCAACCCGGGGAGCTCAGGTGGTGGAGGGCGGTGAGGGGGCCTGACTCGACTTTTCTGTAATTCACAGACTGACCCTCCTCAGAAAAGGCCTCAGAGCAGGAGAGACAGGCTTATCAGAGGAAGGCAGGGCAGCTCACAACGCAAGCTTTCCCTCTCCTTGCTCAGTCGTGCTCATCCCCTACAGGGCGTTGGGGAAAGAAAATGCTATTAATTCCTGAACACAAACCTTAAGTCCCCTTCAAATGAGGACATTTCTAGAACGAAATGTAAAGAAGCTGCAAACCAGGTCAGGTGTTTGGCATATGCACGAGGTATTATCTATTTCACCGTTTCTCTGTAACATTCCCAATTTATAAGAGAGGAAAATGGCAGATTTAATGAAAGTGGGGTGGGGGGAGTGGGGAAGGGATGGCACTGTCACTTGCCAGATGAAATTCCTGCTTGAATGGAACTGTCACCTCAAACTCAGGACGTCCAAAATAACGCTCCCTCTCTCATCAAATGCAGCGTCTCCGCCTGACTTTTCCTATGCCGATTCCTGCCACGGCCACCACGGTTCTCCCTGTCCCCCCCAGCTAGAAACCTCAGGCATTCCTGACTCTTACCTCACCCCTGGCTCCCATCTCAGCAGCTCATTTTCCTCCTTAGACTGTCTCTTGACTATAGTGAGGCCAAACATGCTACTGAGGATAAAATGCACAAGCAGGCCTTAGTCAAACAGACCTGGGCCTCGGTCAGCACTCTACCACAGGTCACCTCTCACCTCTGAGCACAAGTTTCTGGTTCAGTAAACGGACACTCACACATGCCTCATCGGTGGCTCTAAGAATTGGTCTCACTTAGCCGCATATTCGCAGCACCCACCTCAGGGCCCAGCACAGACTAGTGTTCCCTGGGTGGGCAGGCGCAGGCCTCCCTTCTCAGTTTGGAGCAACCAGGGAGTCTCTTGGAAACACAGCTTCATCACGCCGCTCTTCAGCTCAGACTGCCTCCACTGTTCTCCACCGCCTCAGCACAGAGCCAGACTCTGGCTGGCCTTCAAGATCACCAAAAACCAGCTAGCTCAATCTTACGCCTCTGTCTCTGACTCCTCTGCTCCAGCCAGGGTCTACTCACTCAGCAAACATTTACTGGGTGCCGACCACATGCAAACATGGTGCTGGATGCTGGGAACGTTGAAATGAAAGGCTGCCCACCCTCGAAGAACTCAGAAGCGCCTTTCTGGAAGGGAGTGTGTGTCTGGGGGATGGGACATGGGGTAGGGATAAGGGTGAATAAGACCATCATTGTATTACAGTGTAGGAAGTGATGCAGGAGTGGCGAGCATGGTGGGGGCTGTGGGAACACCACGGAGGGAAGCGTACACACTGCCTCTGTTCTTTCCTCCTACTCATTTAGCCAAGTCCTACTGTGTAAGTCAAGGTCTTATTCATTCTGGCCCACACCTCTCCCATCTCTGAATTCCTCAAGTTCTTATCAACACTACTCATTTTCAGTCATCTCCTGGCTGATGTCATTTCTTATACGGCTGTGGGTTAAATTATTTCTTTATTACTTTTCGTATACGTTGGCTGTTTTTCTCCACTGGTTTATATGATCATAGAGGATCTGGACTAGACTCTAGACAGCTCCAAATCTCTGATGGAACCTACATAGTTATTCGTGGCATAGGTGATATATTCAGAACCACTGACAACCACAAAATAATGCATTTATTTAACTTTGACAAATACACTCCCCGTTCACTGCTAGGTCTTGACTACTGCATGGTTTACTCTTTGTGTCCAACCCAAGATGAGAGATAAGGCTCTTGGCTATCTCTGAAAAACATTCTAAAACTTTTTTAAAACTGTAGGTTTTAAACCTTTAAACAAGTTAAGCGTAAGTTCTTCAAATAAAATCTTAGGTGGACACCCAATATAATAAACACAAAAGCAGAGCAGTTCTGGTTAGAGCTGTGGTGACGGCCTAGTGCTGCCTACCTCAGGAGGGGAACAGTCACCTCCTCACCAGCGGCCCCAGACACAGGTCCCAGGTGGCACAGTGCTACCACCACTGCAGCATGTTGGAAGGTCATCTTGTCCACAAACACATGAGAACTGTACAAATGTGACATCACAGATCAATGGGGGTAAAGGTGGACCCTCTCAATAAGTGGAACTAGAACAAATGTTTAGTCAAGCTAAATATAAAATAAAGTTAGGTCCCTACCTCACACCAGTCACAAAAATAAATTTCTCATTTATTCAAGGCAGATACGTCAGAAGCAAAAGCTTAAAAACTTTAGAAGAAAATTACAGGAGAATATCCTTATGATTTTAGGATAGAAAAAGTATGTATGTGTATGTGTGTGTGTGTATGTGTGTGTGTGTGTTTAAATAAGTACAAACAATAGAGGAAAAGCTAGATAGGTTTGAGTATACTAAAATTTAAAATTTCTTGTACATCAAAGAATCCAATAAAAAGTGAAAAGATAACCCAACTCTGGAAGAAGGTATTTGTAACCCCATATTATAAACAAAAGATAAGTAACCAGCATATATAAGGAACACCTATACATCAATAATAGGGGGAAAAAAAGCAATCTAATAGAGCTGTCACTAGATTACAATTCAAGAACTACTTACTCTGAATAAGATTCCAGAACTTAAAGACAGAACACAGTGAAATGGTGTCTTGTCCTACTTCATATATGTTTATATTTCATTATCATTTATAACATTTATTATCAAATATTATCTCAATTTATTTATACAACAACCCTGGTATGTAGGCAGAAGATATCCCTTCCTAGTGAGAAGCAAAATCTAGAATTTCGAATTTCTAATCCATATTTCCATTAAAAAAAAAACAACGACCTCCACTTTTTTAAACACACCTGTTTGCATAAAAATCTGTACATGAATGTTCATAGTATATTTATTATTCACAATACCCAGAAACTGGAAACAACCCAGCTGTCCTTCAATGGGTAAATGATTAACCAACTGTGGTACGTCCATACCATGGAATACTATTTAGCAATAAAAAGGAACCAACAGTGATATACACAACAACCTGGATGAATCTGCAGAGAATTATGCTGAGTGAAACAAGTCGATCCTAAAAGGCTACACATACTGTATGATTCCATTTATATATTATACTTGAAATGGCAAGAGTGTAGGCATGGAGAACAGATTAGACGTTCCAGGAGTTAAGGACTGAGGACCAAAGGAGGTGGGTGAGGAGGTGAAGACGGGGGACAAGAAGTATAAAAGGGCAACATGAGGGGTCCCTGTAGTGATGGGGCTGTTCAGCATTTTGACTGTATTCACGTCAATGTCTGGCCGTGACACTGTACTATGTTAACCAATGAGGAAAACTAATAAAGGGTATGTGCAATCTCTCTGTATTATTTCTTACTGCATGCGGATCTATAATTAGATCAAACTAAGTTTTTTTTGTTTTTTTTTTAAAAAAGGCCTGAAATCACATTGCCCTTTTGCAGTACCATTCTGAGATTAAATGAGATCAAGTATGGAAAGGCACTTCGCAGATTGCCCAGTCCTCTATAAATACTAGGCAGCAATCGCCACCTTCCTCCTCAACCAGCCTCATCGACACTGTCAGACTATTCTCACATCCACTGGGCCTGCTACCTCCCTCTAGTGTGGTCCTACCATTGTACTTGTGTTATCTGTCCATCCCTTTCAATAGGCTGAAGCTTCTTGAAAGCCAAAAGCTTGTTATTTAGCTCTATATGCCCAAACCTCACACAATACCAAGCACATAGGGGTGCTAAATAAATGGATGCCAGGCTGAAATTAGCTCATGATTTTGTTGTTCAATACAGTGTTCCACACTGGTGGAAGCAAGGTGGGGAGGGGGTGGGGAGAGCAATACCCCAGCAGCCGTGACCCCATGCCCTAAAAGCCTCATCAATTACCTCCCCTTCCCTGTGCCACTGAGAACCCAGGTGAAGCAAAGGCCTGTACAGAAGGCGGGGTGGCAGCAGGAAAAACGTGAGTTCCATTCATCAGGCCTCCTTTTTACCCTATTTCAAGCTCTGCAAATGAAGGAACTGACCGTTTACAGTTTGGGTCCCTGGGACAAGATGAGAACGTAGGATGTGGCATACTCTTCGGGAAAGGATTTTAAAGGGTGGCTGACAGACCTTTCCTGAAATAATTGGACTGAAGAATTACCCAGGAGCAGAAGAATGTACTAAATGATCTGTCAGGATCTCTCAGAGACTCCACACTCTCTGCCTGGGCAAACATTTGGCTCCTGGGGTGGGGAGGGGATTCCCACGCCCTGAAAACAATGCTAGTTCCTCACACTCCTCCTCCAAATACTTTTCGAGCATTAAAAAAAAAAAAAAAAGCACAAGCGGGTGTTTGCTGCTCCTAATGTTATCGGATAATTTTTCAAATTCTTACTCAATTACATATCACTCTCTTATCTACAATCTCCACAGGCCAAATAGCCCGGCTTTCACATCATGCCCACTGAGCCTGCAGAACACAAGAATCCCTCCCAACTAATTCCAGCTCTCATAAACATGAGATCGTTTTACATTAAGTTTTGTAAGAGAGTGTGTGTGTGTGTGTGTGTGTGTGTGTGTGTGCGCGCGCGCGCGCGCGCGCACGCCCACAAGTGCTTTTTCTTCTAGGAAGAGTACAGAGGAGATTTGAGGCAACAGAAGGTTAAAAATTTGGGAGGTTTCTGTTTTTGCCTAGATAATGATTAATTCTTTTTGCTGCTGAATCCAGAAGAGCTGGCATTTCTGGACTGGCAGTCCTGCTCCCTGGCCAAAAGAGCAAAAGCAAGTTCACAGACGCACATTGACTCTTAGAAGGAAATAAATTAGTTTCAGGCTTGTGCAGTGGGAACGCTACTGATGTTTTAAGGAGTATTAGATGTTATAAAATTGTGTTGTTACTAGCCTTAAAATATCCAGATCAAGAACCTCATTAATCAAAGCAATAGATATCATCTACCCAAAACGCTTCAATGTTTCATTTCAAATTGCTGACAGCAAAGAGCTGAGATAACTTACATCACCACAAGTCACTGAATAAATAAGACAGATCAAGAGATAAAGCACAATCGACTCCAAGAAAGCCTAAAACACAAAGCCTATTAATGTCTTTTCAAGATGAAAACCTAAACCAGAAGTAGGGCAGATGAGTAGGAAGAGTCTATGGTATCTCGTCTCTAATTTCTATCTTCCACTCAGGACAAGAATCCACATGTAAACTCAGTGTGACAATTCGCTTTATGATAACCATGTTTTGGTCATCTGTCCTAAAAATGATGAAGCCAAGAACTAGTAATCCATCTTTCTACTTTCCAGCTGAGAAGCTGAGAATCCCAAAGGTGGAAGGATTTGTCCACCATTACGTAGCTAGTCCTCTATTACCCGGCAGCCCGCCCGCCCGCCTTCCTTCCCTCCCATGAATGATATTTTTTTTAAATGCTGTAATGATAAAAATATGAGCTGTCATTATTATTAATAATACTCACTTTAAAACAACAGATTGTTACTTAGCCTATTCATTAGGTGAAAAGAAAACATAAATACGAAAATACTTCAACTCCGGATTACAGCATACCTCATCACAAATCCACAAAGAAACCCCTGAGTTGACAAAGGGCCTAACATATGAAGAGGAGTATAAGAGGCAGGAGGCCATTCTACCTCCTAAGAGAGCTTGAAGGCACTTCCCCCACAGCCCAGATGTCTAGCTGAACCCTACCCGGTTCCACATCCACACCACCTCCCCCCAGTTTGTCCCAGCCCAGATGTCAGGGATTAAAAGCCTCCCACTTCCTTATTTCTTTAATTTTAATTAAATACAATCACCCAAGTTCCTTTTTCTTTTTCTTTTGAATTCAAGCACTACATACAACAACATAAATGTCTGTTACACCAAGAGTTGTACAAGTTCCATCTCTGGCCCACTAAGATGAAGGAGGAACACCACACACACGAGTAACAGCAGGGAATTTCCTCACACTGTAATCTCTGAAGTTCAGGGTCTAATATATTTATCCTGATTAAAGCATTGATTGTCTTTAGTAATCCAGTGACAAGTCCACCTCTAGGCCCATCAAGTAACCATCCCTACCCTCGATTTTTCCAACTGTGAGGCATCTCTTCCTATCAGATAGGGACACCAAGTATCACTTCAACTGCTCTCCAGGCCAGCTGCCACTCTGCCACCATCTGGGTCCACCCTCTGCAAGTGTGCAGCAGCCACGCAGACATGGCAAGCCCTGGGACTGACAGAGTCCTTCAGAGAATGTAATGGTTTTTGAACTTGCAAGTGTGCCTGCTAAGTAGGAAAAAATTGTCATCTTCAATAGGGGCAAAATTGTCAACGTCAATATCTTCAATAAGCAAGAATCATGTACCATGAAAGCAAGGAGGACCTTAGAAATTTCCTAATTTAACCCCTAATTTCCTGATGAGAAAACCAAGGCATAAACAGGTCAAGTAGGTATGTACCAGAAAGACCTTTAGAATACTGCATTAACTCCTTCTTGTATCAAAATAATAGGAAATAAGAACAATCAACTAAATGTGTATAGTATTTCAGAGTTTCAAAGACGTTTCAAATGAATTCTTTCATTTGAGTCTCACAACAATGTTAAGCCAGCCGGGGTTCATATTCTAATTTCATCACTTACTAGCTGTGTGTATCATCTCCCCGTGCTTCATCTGTAAAAGGGGGATGATAAGAGTAGCTACCTCATAGGACTGTTGAGAGATTCATGAGTTAATACAGATAAAGTGCTTAAAACAGAGCTTCGACATAAGAAGCACCCAATAAATGCTAGCCATCATTATCATCCTTATTAGCCAGGACTAAGAATTGTTGTCCCCATTTCACAGATGAGGTGAGTTACTCACCCACAATCACAGTGATAAATGACAAAGCCAAACTAGAACCCAAGCTTTCTGCCTCCAAATCTAGCACTCATTCATTCCCTTGGAACCATTCTGTCTGTGTAGAACCTTGCAGTTTAATTTGCTATGGCCCAAAAGAAATTATCACTCCAAAATAGATGCCTCAGTCAAGAAACCTCCCTAACAAGCAGCTGACTCATCTGACAAGATCTGGCCCAATTCCCCACCCCTCCAATATTAAATACATACATATATACATACATGCAGGAAAAAAAACTAGTGTAAAAGGGAACAGATCTCTAAGAGGTTTAAATGTTTGGAGAAATTGTTGCCAACTCTTCAGAAACAGGATGTATTTCTTAAAGCTCATGGCATGATGTGTCTTGGCCAGCTCATGCTCTTGGGTTCCTCTATTATCTGTGTTTTGTCTTCCTTTGGAGCCCTGGCTACCCAGCTATCCATGGCTGGTGAGATTACCTTCTCCAGGAAGAAAAATACTCATACCCTGTCCACCCACCATGTTGATTCGAAATACAGAATCTGGGCTCAGACAGCAAAGACAAGGTCCCAACTTTCACGATGTCTTCCAGGTCTCCTGTCCACCAATTAATGCATTTGTAGAAGAAAAGGTTTAAAACAAACAAAAAAAGATTCTGCCTTCTCCCTAACAGATGGCATCCTAAAATAACCACAAAAGCGCGCATCCCAGCTGATTTTCCTTCCTCATCAATGTATATTTCAAGTTCAGAACCATTCCTTCACAATGTACAAATAAGGTCAAGGTGACTTAATACAAATGACTTGAAAAACCAGAGGGAAGAGTTTGCCTGTTTGTCCCTTTGGACCTTTCCTTCCCATTTACCACGGATCATGCATCTGCTTCTAAGGAGGCACCAGCTGTCTCCAAACCCATGCTTCGAAAAAGTGTCAGAACAGTTCCTTTCCCAGGTCAATTCTGTTTGAACTCCCCGTCAAAATAGACGTAAACTTTCTCAACTTTACACTTGGAATAGCTGTTTAAAATGATGAATAAATACTGGACAAATGTAGAGTGAGTTTTGCTTCAATTATAAGAAACTTTACTTTTGTTTTAAACTCTTTGGAATTTCAGAGTTAATATTTTCTTGGGTTTCCAAGGAAAGAGTCATGACTGAAAAAATTTGATCAACTCAATTACAGCGCTAGGGCAAGAATTCTAAAGAGGGCAGTGGGATAGTAAATAAGGAAAAACACTCCCCACTGGAGAGCCTCCATGCACTATATAGTTTGTACCTGTCCTTGTGCAGTGACAATAGTCACAATGTTTGATCTACTTTGAATTTCAAATAATGTTAACATTATTTTAGGAGAAGGCTTTTCATTGGAGCAGGAGGAGAAATGCAGAAGCATGCCATCATGGCACTGTCACATCCAACCTCAACTTAGAAAACGTTTACATTCAATTTATAGGCATTTCAGTACCTACTATGTGCCAGAAGCTGGGCATGGAAATGAATACAAGGCAGTTCTGTCCCCCAAGGTGCTCAGTGAGTTGTAAACAAAGAGATGAAAAGGAAAATATTACAATGTAATATGATGAGTGCAATAATCCAAGTAAGCACAAACACACTGCTGAGGAGATGCTGACAGTGTGTGAATTAACTTTGTGCAGAAAGCAAGGGGGAGATTCTGAGGAATCCTGCTTGGGATTCTGCACAGGGTCACCATGGAGAGAGCAGGGATTATCAGGGAAGACTTCCTGGAGGTGGTAGCATCTGAGCTGAGTTTTAAAGAATGAATAAGTGTTTTCCAGGTTCAAGGAAAAGGACCCATTCCAAAAAAGGACACAGCATGGATAAAGCATGAAGCATGAAATAACATAATATGGTAAAGAAACAAGGGAATTCAGCTTTGTGGTGTTATTAAATGTTGAGCAGGAGAGGTAGGAAGTGATGGGTGTAAATGATGGGTGTAAACAGTCTTTTATGCTATGACCTTAGCAGAATTGTAAATTTGGGTTTTTAAAAAAATCATTTGGTGGTATTGTGTAAGATATATTGTCAAGATCAAATTAAGAAACTATCACTAAAGCAATTATTTGTAGTAGTCCAGGACATTCATTTATGCATTCGTCCTTATAGCCAATATATATTTACTAAAAGTCACGATTTAGGCTAAATAATACTGTTCTAGACATGTTTCCTATCTGAAGAAACCCCCATATAAGAGCTACTTACCAGCATTTAATATTTGCCATACACTGAGCTAGCATTTTACACATGCTCGCAATGAACCAGCAAGGTAAGTTTTGTTATCTTTATGTCAGGAAGAGGAAGCTTGGAAGAGAAATTGACTTAAGCAAGGCAATAGAGCAAGAGGGTGATATTGACAAGATTCCAACGGAGGGCTGGTTCCAAAGCCTACGTCCTCTGCACTGCATTACACAACCTCAAAACATTCCTACCAGTAGAAGACAGAAGAATGAAAGACAAACTTTAAATCATAAGGCAGTACAACATCAATGCCAAAGTGCTGTGTGAGTGAACTAGAGAGAAGGGTCATTTCTGGTCAGCGTGACCAAGGAAAGAAAAGTTGGCTTTACTTGAAGGGTGAGATTTCAGGAGGTAGACATGCAAGGCCGGGCAGGGACAAAGGGGTAATTCCACATACAAACAGTGCTCAGAGCTCAGGCTTGGGTGAGTTTCTAATTCTTATTCCATCATTCACCAGCTGCAGCCCTGGGGCAAGTCACTGAATCTCCTACACCTCACTTTTATCATCAGCAAAATGGGATAACAGCAATAATTCCTTCTGGAGTTGGTATAAGGATTAGGAAATAATCTCTGGTAAACCCCAAACAAACAGCAAATGTTAGCTAACAGTATATGCATTTAAAGAATGGCAAATAGTCCAAATAGGCCTCCAGCCCTCTTAAAGTAAAATGAGAAATATGGTTGAAATGATAAAATTGAGTCCAAGACTGAGGACCAAATTAACGTTTACCTGTTAAGTTGGTTTCTATTCAGCAGCAATAGGGAATCAATCATTAGAGGAAAGAAGCGATATTCCTAACACTCTGAGCAAGATCTCCCATGGGAGCCCCCTCCCCGGCTCCCGCCCCTGGCATCAGGTTCACTTTGGCCCCTTCAGAAGAGGCATGAGGAACTAGGGACTGATTCAAGCAAGGTCTACAGGAAAACAGATACCATCACTCATCAGCTCCCAATATGTCCAAGATTTTTTTCTTTTATTTCTCCCTCTATTCTATGCTCTCCCTCCCAAACACATAGTAATGACTAAGACATAATTATGAACCCAACTTTCCAGGGAGGCTGTCTTTATTCACTAAGGTTAAATAAACTTTCCAGGAACCAATCAGGGTAGTTTGGATCATTATTTATTACTTTTTTAAACTTGAAATACCTGGCTTTTACTTATTTTTAAGCTACTGTCATTTCTATAATGTGTTTATTATATTACTTATTTATTAACACATTATAGTGAATAAATTTTTGGTGGTGATGGTTATGTTCACTTAATTATAATGGTTTCATGGGTATATGACATATATCAAAATTTATCAAATGGGCCCGGCCGAGTGGCGCGTTAGTTAAGAGGTGGCTTGGGACACCAGAGGGCCCCGGTTC
>NW_017731484.1:3393564-3429711 GCF_001890085.2 Hipposideros armiger | reverse complement strand
GAGTCGCTGGCGACGGCGTAGGCTGCAGCCCCTGTGGCAGTGGGTTGCCATGGGCTACCGTGTGTAGCCAGCAGCCAGCGTGAGCGGCCAGCAGCAAAATGAAAATATGAATGTAGATATTAAATCTTAGCTCTAAAAAAATTTATCAGGACAGGTGAGTGCACAGAAATGTATACACAGGCTTGTAAAACTTTGGTATAGAGGGCATTTTCTAAAAATAGGGATACACCAATGTTCATAGCAGCAGCATTATTTGCAATTGCCAAATGTAGAAGCAACCCACGTGTTCACCGACAGATGAATGAATAAACAAAATGTGGTATATACATATAAAGTCCTTAAAAAGGGAAGGAAATTCCGACAAATGCTACAACACGGATAAACCCTGAAGACATTATAGTAAGTGAAATTAGTCACAAAAGGACAAATACTGTATGATTCCACTTATGTGAGGTAGCTAGTCAAATAGAGATGAGGGGATGGGGGGATACTGTTTAATGGGTACAGGGTTTCAGTTTTCCAAGGTGAAAAGAATTCTCTGGATAGATGGTAGTGAAGATTGCACAACAACATGAATGTACACTGAACTGTACATATAAGAACGGTTAAGAAGGAAAAAAAAATTTTTTATTTTAAAAAAGAATGGTTAAGATGGTAAATTTTACGTGATGTGTATTTATTTTATAGTTAGAGAAAGAGAGATGAGAGTTCTTACAAATTATTGTAAAATCAGTAAAAGTGTTATTTTGTCATTTTAAAAAAAGTTTTTAAGTGCTCTCATTATTTATATTTAAATCAAACAACTTCTGAGGTAACTTTCCCAAATTCCCCAAAAGGCCAATTCTATAGCTGACACCAAGTTAAAACTGTTCACTTGAATTTTATTACGGAGTAGAAATCTGCATATTGACATTTTCCCTGCAACATGACATAATATTTTCCTAACAAAGACCTCAGAGGCCTAAGGTGTAAGGTAACGAAAGCCTTTCTGGAAGGAGAACTCTACAGGTACCGCTGGCAACCCATGTGTATCTGGTGTGAACAGCGGGAGTCTATGAGTCAGGGCCAGGGCATCTACCTGCTGATTTTCGGAGTGTAGACCCTCCCTATCAAGGCCAGGTGAGACGCTGCCAACTTCACAGCAGAGAAATGATCAGGGCTTGTCCACTGTGTGATGCCTGTCCAGGTGGCCGAAACTACCCGATGGGCTTCTCCAAAGGAAACGTCTGTTCTCATTTCCCAAGAGAATGCCTGATGTTGGGAAAGCAAAGGACTGACTCCGCACAACACTTTCTAACCACTGCTGCTTTGCACAGCACAGCATCCCCAGCTCCTTGCCTACCACCCTCCTCCAGGCTCCTCCAACTCAGAGATACAGAATACCTGCATTTTTCCAAGAGCTTCATTTTCTTCCAGGAGTTCACCTGGCTGCAGAGTCTTATGTTCCCTGAGCAAGGGAAGAGGAGCCTTCAATCATCTAGCAAGAAGATGATAGCATCTGCTTCGGGCTTCCAACAAGATGTTTTACTGCAGCTTTTCAGAAACTGATTATATTTAAAGCTCCCTTGGGGGGCGGGGGCTGGGAGGAAAGACGCTTCCGAGAAGACCCTTGTTGGCATGAGTGAAGAACTGCTCAGACCTCCCAAGGGAACAAGTTGTTTAAATACCAGCAATCCATAGTCCCAAGTGCATGTGCACACACAATATGTCCAGAGTTTTCAATTTCATCCCCTGCTCTAAAAGGGTCCTGAAAGGGTTAAACTGTTGTAGGCAAAGGCCTGAGGCTTTTCTATCAAAATGCTCCAGGTGGAAATTACAAAATTTCACTTCTCAGCTCTGTGATGCATACAGTTCTTCTATGATGTGGAAAGGGGAGGTGAGCAGAGAGAGAAAGAGAAAGAGAGAGAGAGAGAGAGAGAGAGAGAGAGAGAGAGAGAGAGAGAGAGAAGAGAGAGGGAGGGAGGGAGGGAGGGAGGGAGGGAAGAAGGAAGACAGGGAGAGAGGGAGGGAGGGAGGATAGAAGGCAGGGTGGAAGGGAGGGAGGAAGGAAGAACGGAAGAGACAAGACTCCAAATGTTCTCAAAAAAGAGAATTCGACTGATCAGCATACAGTGCCACTGGGTTTCAGATGACTCCTCCTGGAAAATGTGCATGAACTGTCAATCTCAGGCTTTCCGAGGGGCTGTAAAAACTCAAGGCATGGAGAGGGCAAAGGAAAAGGGGTCTTGAATAAGGACAGGCCTATAGCTGGGCCTGTATGCAGTGATGTGAACCCACCCAAATGCCAGTCAGATTATTGCTTCTGGTAAATGCACCTTAGCCCATTTCACTGCTCGGACCCCAAAAGAAGCTAACAGGCTGGAGTCCAAAAGGGCTCAGGGTGATGACCATGAATCTGATCAGGGTAGTCAAGAATTTCCAGAGATTAATGTATATGAAAGTGCTTTGTAAATTGGAAAGAGCCATGTGAAAGCACTAAGAATACTATTGCTCTAGAATCAGACATCGAGAGGCATGAACTTTCAAAGGAATCTGAACACCCACAAACCAGAAACAATGATGGTTTTTTAAAAGGCGGCTTACGAGGCAGGCTGACTAAGGAGGCACACCCTCATAAAACCACACTGGGGTGGGGTTTGGGGCTGCAGCCTCAGAAGTCCTTCAGGGCACATTCACGCAGGTGGTTTCAAGGGAGGCAAAAAACACAGGATAGACAGAGTCCCACAAAGTCCATTTAGAGTCCACTGGATTCAAACCATTCTGACTGAAAAGGAGGACCCAGGACCCTGGTCAGAGACACAGAGAACAGCGGCCAATGATTCGTTTACCTGTTCATTTTACAGGTCCAGAGGTTTTAAGTGACTGGCCCAAGATACCTTTCGCTACTACTGGAGGAACTTACTGGAACTCAAGTTTCATTCCCAGACTTGTTTCCTATCATTTAAGAGATGGTGCTTTGGGGGCCAATAGGCAATGCAGCCTTACGGGTCAGCCAATTCAACAAGAAGTAAGGTTTGCTAACAGGAGAGCAGGCTGTACTAATACTGAGTGTCAAATACTGTGCTAAACAATTTTTATGTACTATCTCATTGACTCCTTACAACTACCTTAGGAAATGTACATCATTTCGTCTATTTTCCAGGTTAGGAAACTGAGGCTCAGGCAAGTCATGTAGCTGGCCCAAGGTGCAGAATTGAGATTTAAACCTGGATCCTTTAAACTCAGAAATTTGTGCTCTTAACCACCAGACCAAAATAGCAATTTTCTTTTTTATCTTGGCATCTGTAAGAGAAGTAAGACTGGCAGCAGTATGAGTCCCAGATAACACATAAAAAGCTGAAAGTCATAATAATTCTGACAAGGGCTTCCAGCTAACGTGGGAGCAAGAGGCAACCTAGAACCCAGGTCCCTTTTGTCTCCAAGCTCTACGCTTTTCCAGAGAGCACAGGTTCTAGAATGTAAGCTTCATGAGGGAGGGGACCTTTGTCTTGTTGACTGTACACTGCCACTCCCAGAACACAGAGAAGGCACTCAATAAACAGCTGATAAATAAAGGAATGGAGTCAGGCTGCTGTATGACCTTGGGAGGGCTTGTTATCCTCCCTAAGCCTGTTTCTTCATGTAGCAAATAGGGGATGAAATAATATCCACCTCCAGGGTTGATGTGAGGATTAAATGAGGCAATTCTTATAAAGCACTTGAGACAGGCAGGGACATAATGAGCACCCAAAATGTAATCTGTTATTATCATTATTACTACTAGTATCCATTGACAAATTTTGGCTTCTTAAGGATATTTTTTTTCCCTACTCTGGTCAGATAATGTTTCATAGTAAGTAGGAATAGAATAGAATAACGAATTGGGAGTCGGTAATGTGCTTCTAGTTTCAGATCTACCACTGCCTAGCTGTGTGACCTTGGACAAGCCTCTTAATTTCTCCGTACTCTCCTCAGCTATAAAATGAGGAACTAAACCATTCAAATCAGTTCCATAAGTGTTTACTGGACGCCTTCCGAGTAAGACATCATGCTCGGCCACTATAAAATCTATGAATACTGTCAATGGAAAAATATCAGAGCAAAGCAAAACAGTCCCCTGCTTATGGAAAGGTGGAAGAGAAATCCTAAATAGCCAACTTCATTACATCATTTCAATGAGCAATGTTTGTAAATACACGAAGTGTTTAATTTTGAGATACTTGTGAGAAATCCCTCACCAATAAGGAATCAGCAGATACGGTTCTATTAACACCTATCAGCCCCAAACCTTCCAAAAAATAAACATGTAAAATCACTTTGCACCTTAGTCAAATGGCGTGATTCTGGAGAGAAATCTGGGCAAGTCAAAGTTATTCACACTCCCTATGGCAACAGTTAAGACTAGGATATGTTAAAAAAAGAAAGAAAAAAAAAAGAATGATGATAATCTGGTTAAAACTGGGGGTGGGGGTGTTCCAGGAGCAGAATGCAGTACATCTGGACAGGACACAGAGGCCAATGGTCTATTGTTTACAAAAACAGGCCTGGATTATGAACAGTGACAAGAGGCCAAAACCTCAATTATAACTCAACAACCACACCTCTCCCAATCCCAGTTCAACTGAAGCTATCAATCAGTCAACTCCCCCATCTTCCGCAATAAACCCACCAATATTTGCAGCCAAGTGGATAGAAGGTCCCTCAGGACACGTCCAGCATTGACCAAGCTGATGACAGTAAAAAGGTGTCACGGGCACAATGGGGACTTCAAACTACCTTCCAAGCTTCCAAGAGATAAGGCAGCTTCCCATTTCAACCTCTACCCCTAACCCCAGCCCAGGCAATCATTAGAGGGGAGACATGGCCCTTCCCAGGTCTTCTATGATAGGAAAAGGTTTCCTTGCATTGATGCAGGGAGAAGAGGGGCCCCTCCCTCTGTACTCTGAAACAAAGGAAAACCCAGAGCTCCAACCATGTGGTGTAACATTCAAGGCCACCCACCTTTCCCACTCCCCAGCTAAGGTCTCAACGGGCTCGAGCCACACGGCTCTTCCCAGTCACTGGCCAGGAAGGAACATTGCCTTGTACAAACACATGCTGGGGCTCTTAAACAGGCAGGAACCCCTCCTATGGGAATCGCTGATTTAAAAAAAGGCTATCTGAGAAGGTGCTTTGATTCACATGCCAAGTAAGGCAGTCTAGACTAGATGTGCTGACAGGTCCCTGGGTTTCTCCGCATCCACATTTTGCTTTATCCTTCACATTTTTGCAAAGAGGTAGAGTGGGCTGTTAAAAGCATGTATTCTGGGGCAGTGGCTGACAATGCAGAAGGCTGAAACAATTATGTCTTCCCGTCCTCCAGAATCAGCACCACCCAGCAACCCTAACATTCCAACTCCATTCAGGTTTAGGTGAGGGCGGAGACCCATCCTAAGTGACCTTATTCTTTCTGTGCTCAGATCTCTGGCTGAATGCAAGACCACCAGAGACTAGGAAGGTGCAAGGTGCCCCCAAGGTGGCTACAGACTTCCTGTGTCCGATGCCACAGCAAATGTCATGTTTGGATACAGTGCATCAGAAAAAAACCCCGCCTCTCCTAGGGCTCTCCAAAGGTACACCTTCTCAAGGTTGCCTTTCTCTGCCTGGACTCCTCTTCAACCTCTGGAATAAATTCCCTAACACCTGTCAGATTTCAGTCGTCCTTCTAGGAAACCTGATTCAGACAACCAGAGGCAAATTGTGGCCTTTCACGCTCCAAGAACCTCCTGCCCCTCCCCCCACCCTCCCTCCACCCTATCCAGCCTGGGCGAAAGGGCTGCCAAAATAATGGCCAGCCCTACAGGGGCAAACCCTAAAGCCCACTCCAAAAAATCCCTTTCCTGGGCTTGTAGCCCCTGGCACTGCCCATCGCCAGAAGGTACAGACCCACATAGGAAACCACCTCTTGGGTCAGCCTGCCCCCACCTGCTCCACCCAAAGAAATGAACCTCCTGCAAATCAGGGTGAAAATACATGCCTCAATGGTCCACAGATCATATGCATTATGCTATTTTTCCAAGCCCTTACCTTTGACCTGAGTATCGTACTCTGCTATGATCTCCTTATCCTTTTTGAATTTGGCTGGAGACGTCATGTTTTCCTTCTTTCTTCCAAATTCGAATTGTGAATTGATAGATCCACGGGAAAAATCCAACCACCGAAATCAATACCTCCAAGACTGCTTCTCCCGAGGGCAGAAGGGGGCCCCCACGGTGGTCTCCAGCGCTCCGGGGAGCGCGGGCTGCGGGCTGGGCAGGCGGCTACGGCGGGCACATGCAGACGGTGAGCGCTGGGGCCGGGCGGGGTGACGGCTGGTTCCTGTGCTAGAGCCGGAGCCGCAGGCTCAGCATTAGCCGGGAGAACTGCAGCGCCCGGAGGCTGGCCTGGGGTCTGACATCAACGACACAGGCGGGGAGTGCAAGTCCTTCCGCACAACATGGTGTGGGGTTGCGGGGGTGTGGACGCGCCCAGCTGTGTCCCCGAGAGGGAATGGGTGCGTATCGGGGTGCCGGGGGAGGGCTGGGCGTGCTTCGCGGTTTTTTGTTGCACAGGCTCGAAGATGCTGCAAATCAAATCCCAAACGGGAGCCGCAGCAGCGCGGACTGGATCGGAAGTCGTTTGCTCCAGTTCACTTGCCTGTAAATGCAGGGGAAAGGGGAGGGGGCGATCAGCCCCGGCGCAGATCCTAATCGCAGCGGGGGTGGGGTAGGGGACGACGTTCCCTGTCCCGCCGCGGCCCATTCATCTCCAAACGCCGCCCGGCCGGGAGAGCTAGGCGCGGCGAGATGGGGAGGAAGGAAGCTCCCTCCGGATTTTGTTTTAAGGCTGAAAGAAAACACTTTGGAGCAGCCGCCTAAGCTGGCTTCGGGTGGGGACTGCGGCGGGAACGCGGGGCTCCGGGCGGGGACTGCGGCACCTCGGCGGCCTCCGGAGCCCTGCCAGCGCTGGGCAGCGGCCAGACCGAGGGAGCCCTCCCGGCCCTGCCTCCGACGCGGCCCCTGACCCCCAGCGGGGCAACTCGCGGGACATCAAAGGGGATCAAAGCCGGGAAGGGACAAGCCACCCGGGCACAACTTTTCTTCCCCTCCTGCCCCTCCTCCCAGTTGTTTTGTTTTTGGTTACTAGCTTCTCTTGGCAGCAAAATGTTTGGGGGGGGGTGAGGGGGGAGATCTGCAGGAAAAAGCCAGCTCGGCACGGGACACATCCAGGAAAACAATGTGGTCGGCAGAAGCAGGAAACGGGTTAGAGGCGAGGGTCGGAGTCGGGAAAACCGGGAAGCCGGGGGGATGGGGGGGGGCGGAAGGCAGCCGTCGCCTGCCCCAAGCCAGGGACAAGGGTGACTCTAAATGCTTCCCCCAATATTTTTGTCTTCCAAGCCCAGAGATCCGAGATACCGCACCCAATCCCAGGCTTGGGGGGAGGGGTTGGTGAGGGTCGCAGTCCCGGCTTCTCGCACCAGGAGGTGCCCGAGGAGATCCCGCCCCGGCCCAGGCCCGGAAGGCGGGAGGGAAGCGGGCTGGAGCGCAGATCCGTGCGCCTTGCTCCCCGGCGTGCCGCAGCGGCCACCCTCCCTCCTTGGCCTCCCCCTTCCCTCTCCGCGCCAGGAGGACGAGGCTCCCGCCGGTGTCTCCCACTTCTCGCGCCCGGAGAAAGGGCCACACAGAGCGAGGAAAACCGAGCAGAGACGGCCTGGTGGTTCAGGCGGGCAGGAAGCGGGGAGGGGGCTGCGAGGTGGGGTCCTAAGGCTGCACGGGAGCCGGGCATAACTGGAGCTGTCGCACACGCTTAGAAGACCGGGAGAGGGCAATGGTACCTTGAGGGGGATGGGAGGGGGCGACTTAGGAGGCTCGTGGGCCGCGGTGTTTCGTAGAGCGCAGGGATGTTAGCAACTTTGGGGACCCACATATGGGTCTGGGAACCGGAGTGCGAAGAGGAGCCGTTCGGGACGGGCCGGGGGCTGGGACCCGGGAAGAGCCCCGGAAGCAGTGCGGAACACCCATTCTTCTGGGTCCAGGGCTGTAACCCGACTGACTGCCAGGGCTTGGAGACAGCGTTAGACGGCAGCCAATGGTTACGGGTAATGCCAACGACGGCTGCCCCAAGGTGGACTAAGGCTGTTCGTATACCGAGGACTTGGGGAGGGAGCTGGGTGCGGGCTGCGGGACGGCAAGCCAGGGCAGAGCCCCAGGCAGTGTGGGGAAGAGAGACGCAGTCCTTAGAAGCATTACGGGCTGTACCCGGGGATTTGAAGAGGGTCGCGAGGGAGGGGGATTCTGGGCGGCACCGCGAAGGCGATGCAGCAAGCAGCATCCGCGCCTTCTCCTTTCCGTCCCTGCCTGGGTTTTTTCGGTCAGGGTCCAGCCCCGCGGCGGGGAATAAGAAAGGGGAGAAGGAAGGAGCCTTTACCTGGCTCTGACGCGACGGGTCCCAGGCCCCCGGCTCGGCTTCCCACTCAGAGTTCTCCTCCCCTGTCTTCCCCGCCACCCGCTTCTACGCAGATTGGTCCCCTAGTCCCCAGAAGAGCCTCCGCCAACTCCGCAGGACCCCGCCGGGAAGCAGAGCCCACCCCCTTGCCAATCACCGCCCGATTTCTATCGACCGATGGGGCTTGTAACCAATAGGAATAGCTGATCCCGAGAGGCCAGGAATAATAAGGAGGTGGGGTTGGCAAAACTTGGAGGTGTGACTAGCACTACCGAGGCGTGGTCACGGAGTAAGCTCAGGCGGTGGCGGAACCCTGGAGTAGAATTAATGGGCGGGATTAAGTTGGAACCAACAACCAAACACAAATTTTTGAGAAAAGGCACGACCAATTGGACCCGGGTGCTGAGATCAGTTTGGCTTTCTGGTTGGCCGAGCTTGGCTATACCTCCGATTTCATTGGCGGGTTCCGGGAGGTTTGGGCGGACTGGTGAAAGAGGCAAAGACGCCTCTCGTGCTTCTTATTGGAAGACGTTCTACAGTCCGGTTTCTACTCTCTATTGGCCAAAATTCTCTGCAACGCCCCTCCTCCCACCGTTACTGGGGCGGGGCGTACGGTCTCCTCGCCACTAAGATCTCGTTAAGGGAGGGCTCCCGAGCCTTCCAATGAGGGACGTGGGCGAGCTGTAGTTCTCCCAATCCGTGGGCTGCGCTGGCAATTCAAACTGACAGAGGGTTGGAAAGGCAGAGACAGCGGAAGAGGGGGTTAAAAAACTACGTGTTCGGTGACAGAGACCCTAACGCCGACTGAGCCCCCAAACCGACCTCGATTCCGCCCCCCCCCACCACCACCACCACCGCGGGCTCCGGAGCGGCCGCTCGGGAGAGACCGGAGGGGAAGGCGGGGTTCACGAGGGAGAGTTAAGGGAGGAGGACGCGAGAGAAGCAGCGCGTGAGCCAGCACGCGGAGGGCTGGGGGCTCCTAGGAGAGACGCGAAGCAGGGGCCGGCGAACGAGCGGAGCTGAGGAGAGTCGCGGAGGGACTGAGGAGAAGCAGGGATCGTCCCGGTGGGAAAAGCGGAGGGGATTTCTGAACCTTGGGAAGAGAAAGATTTCCAAAGAGGAGACGTGGGTAGGGACGCTGAGCCCGCGATCCAACCGAGAGGAATTCGAGCTCTCCGGAGGAGGGGCCTAAGAGAGGAGACGCTTTAAATACGAGATTGAGCTGGAGAAGCTACGGGAATTGCTCAAGGGGCGGGAGCTGGAGCAGAGGATCCTTTTAGACCGGAGGAAGGGAAAACAGTAGAGAGGTCCCGGAGGGCCCTTGCAGCTGGGCCCCTCCCCACTTCAAACTCCACTCCCTTCCCCGAAAGTCAAAAGGAAGGCTCCAATTGCTGCATCCCTCCTGTTTCTACTCAATAAATATTCCTTTGACCATCTCACGGGAAGACAGAATAGAACTCATTTCCCTCCCGATTTTAGGGTTTAGAAAAGCTCGAGGCCTCGCCATTTGCTTTTCAGCCTGGGGGGAATCAAACTAGGAAGGGTCTTGCTCTTGTTTCCGTTCTCAAAACCCCACACCTCATCCTTCCCGGGCCGCCATGTCTACCGGCAGTTGTAGTTTCAAGGACCGGTGCGTGTCCATCCTGTGCTGCAAATTCTGTAAACAAGTGCTCAGCTCTAGGGGGATGAAGGCTGTGTTGCTGGCTGATACTGAAATAGACCTTTTCTCCACAGACATCCCTCCTACCAAGTAAGTCATGCTAGTGTCGGGCAACGGTAGCCTTTAACTAAATGGGGAAAATGTTTGGCCTGGACCTCTGGGAGTCAACAAGGAGGTTATCATTTTGTTGTTCCAGCCACTCCCAACAGTCTGATGATCCCCTTGGAGTATAACGAAGTGGGCAGACTGTCTGGACAAAGTCTGTGGTTTAGCCAGAGCGGTCAGTCCTGATGTAATGCTTCTAGTTCAATTATAATCATGTGACCACATCTCTTAAGTTGGAGCCCAGGTGCTATGTCCTGCCCAAACGTTCTGTCTCACTGGATCAAGTCCATGACCTAGACTCTAGGTAAATTCAGGCAAGCTTTTCCGTACTGTTGGAGAGATCTTTAACGTTTGTCGTTTTTATCCATAGTTTGACACCAAAAATAAAAAACATTTATAGCTTTCCACCATTATTTGCAATTGCATTCTCAATCAGATTCCATTGTCTATATAATTCAGTATTCTTTTTCTCAAAAAAATCTCTCTTTCTTGGAATGAGAGATTTAAATATATTTTTATGAGATGAAATAGAGACTTAGCCCTAAAATAATCCTTGTCTCCCATAAAGCCTATTGATATGCATTCATTTGCATAAATAAATTCTGTTTTCAGTCACTACCCACTTTCTGGTGTAGAGTCCTTAAGAATCTGCTTTCTATTTGGAAAAAGTAACTATTTGACTCAAATATATCTTTTTCTATCTCTAAAAGGCACTTTCTTTTTCCATAGTTAACCTCTAGTTCAGCGGTTCTCAACCTGTGGGTCGAACGACCCTTTCACAGGGGTCGCCTAAGACCATCGGAAAACAAAAAGATATTTACATTACGATTCATAACAGTAGCAAAATTACAGTTATAGAGTAGCAACAAAAATAATTTTATGGTTGGGGGTCACCACAACATGAGGAACTGTATTAAGGGGTCGCGGCATTAGGAAGGTTGAGAACCGCTGCCTAGCTATTACATGATTTTCAAGATTTATCCCTTTATTGAAACTTTGTCATTAGAATGAAAGAGTAATTATACAAAATATGGATGAACTGCTAGCTATTCTTTGGACACATAGCCAGAGGAGGCTGACTATAATAGTCATATTTATTTATTTATTTATTTTTATTTATTTATTTTACCTTTTAAGGAGAGCACAGCTCGCAGTGGCCCATGTGGAGATCAAACCAGCAACCTTGGTGCTATTAGCACCACGCTCTAACCAGCTGAGCTAACCAGCCACCCCAGTCATAATACTTTAAATAGAAGCTTTAAAAAAATTTTTTTAATATACTCAAAGCTGTGGACCCTCCCTACTTGAAATCTTTTCTGAATTGGTTTAAGTGTAGTCATGCCTAATGGCAAACCATTTATTGCAAAGATAAGTGGGTTGATATTTTCAGTATGTGTGTGTTTGGTGTGTTGCAAAAAAGAAAAAGCACGAGACAATAAATCTGGAACCTACTATTGCAAAGGTTCTATGATTAAAACTCATTCGTCTTTACAATAGCTGTGGTAAGTAATAAGAGTCATAAGGAGGGCTCAGATATGTGAATTGTTAGCGGTTAGAGCAGAATCTAGAATAGATTCAGGTCTTTCCTATTGTCTACTCTTCCTTGTAGGGGTGATAATGGTAATGGATTAATGTGCTAAGATGTGTGTAAATCAATGAACACATAAGAGTTTTTAAATGGAAAGTTTGTCATATTTATGGTGAGCTCACAAATATTAACTGACTCTTACAAAATGTACTGTAGTTTTACTTAGAGCCTCTTTCAGCTCTTTGGGACTACAAAATTCATACTAAATCACAATCAAAAGTACATTTTCTGGCAAGGACATGGAAATATTGGAACCCTTGTGCACTATTGGTGGAATATAAAATGGTGCTACTGCTTTGGAAAACGATAGCAGTTCCTCAAAAAATTGAATATAAAATTACCATATGACCCAGCAACCCCACTTCTGGATATATATCCAAAAGAATTTAATGCTGGATAGAAGAGGTATGTGCACACCCATGTTCTTAGCAGCATTATTCACAATAACCAAGAGGTGGTGTCAAATAAACAGTTTAAATTTAAAAAAAAAAAAAAAGAGGTGGAAGCAACCCAAATGTCCATCAATAGGTGAATAAGCAAAATGTGGTATATACATCCAATTAAATATTATTAAGCCTTAAAAAGGAAGGCTATCCTGTCACATACTATGACATGGATGGACCTTGAGAACATTATGCTATGGAAAAATAAGCCAGTCACAAAAAGACATACTGTATGATTCTGCTTATATGTGGTATCTAAAGCAGTCAAATTAATAGAAACAGAAAGTAGAATGATGGTTACCAGGGGCTGGAAGAACATGGAAATGGGGAATTGTTTCATGAGGACAGAGTTTCCATTTTACAAGATGAAAGAGGTCTGGAGATTTGTTGCACAACAATGTGAATACACTTAACAGTTCTGAACTGTACATTTAAAAGTGGCTAAGTTAGTAAATTTTGTGTTATGTGTATTTTATAATTTTTTTTTAAAGTGCATTTGACTATCTCTGCGCTTTTACCTCTCCAGCACAGTGGACTTAATTGGAAGATGCTATTTCACTGAAATCTGCGAATGTAAACTGAAGGACATCGCGTGTTTAAAATGGTATTTATGGCAATATTCTAGATAGCCCTGGGTTTGCTAGATGGATGTTGACACCAAAGCAGAAAGAAAGGTTCAGTGGGCTGCATCAAGCACTGGTTATAACCCACACAATGAGCCATTGAAACACCATTTGTTACTTAGAGCTGTTTCTTAAAAGGACCTGTGACACTTCACATTTGTATATGATTTTACAATTTTCAAAGTTCATTGACAAAATCTGCTTTCGTTTTTAAAAAAAGACTATGTAGTTCAGATGAAAAATACATTTGGATTTACAGTCATAAAAATCAGGTTCAAGCCTTGCCCCCCACACTTACTATCTATGTGATCTTGAGTAACCTCCTTAAACCTCTAAACCTTTGACCCTCTGTTTTCTTATTTAACTTACATCTTAAGAAGCTAAACTTGAGAATATAAAAACTATCTTCTTAAGATATAAATTAAAATATCTTTTGTGTTTACCTTATAGAGTTGTAGACAAGATCAAATGAATTATGAATGTTAAAAGGCTGATAAACTATAAATTACAACACAGATGAAAGCTATTACTGTTATTTTTTGTGAGGTAGACCTGAGTGTTATTAGTTCCATTTTAGAAGAAGGTTAAGATTTCCTCATTTAAATGGGGTTTGGATTATAAGTTATAATCATAATTAAGTTAGCAAACTTATTTTATGCTGGCTAAATCATTCATTCATTCCAACTATATAAGGAGATCCTACCAGGTGCTAGTCATTGTTATAGGGACTAGAAACAGCAATAAACAAGACAAAATCACTGGCCTTTGGGCGTTATACTCTAATGGGAACACAGCCAGCCAACAGGGTATTTAAATAAATAAGATATTGAATAAGGCAGGATGTACTCCAAAGGAAGTAATTATAATAAGTGATAGAGACTAATAGAGGTTGGAAGAGTAAGAGCTATTTTAGAGTGCATGGTCAGAGGAACCTTCTCAGGAGAAGGTAACGTTGGAGTTGAATCCTAAAGGGGGAGAAGGAGCCAGAGGACGAATGTTCTAGGCAAAGGGAACAGCAAGTACAGAGAACGCAAGGCAAGAAGAAGCTTAACATGTTCAATGAATAAAAAGATGATGACAGTGTGGCTGAGACATTGTGATCATGGGGGAGAGTAGCATGAGTAGATTAGAGTCGTAGTCAAAATACAGATAATCTCGAGCAGCGCTGTCCAATAGAAATATGCAAGCCGCATATGGAATTTAAAATTTTCTAGTAAACCATATTTTAAAAAATAAGAAACAGGTGAAATTAATTTTATGGGTTAAATATATGTTATTTAACCCAATATATCCAAAATATTCTCATTTCAACATGTAAACGACATAAATTATTGAAATATTTTATGTCCTATTTTTTTATTCTTAGTCTTTTAAATCTGGTATATGTGTTATACTTAACATCGGATTTCAGTTCAGTCTGGCCAAATTTCAAGAGCTCAATAGCCACATTTGGATGGCGCAGATCTAGACCTTGGTATGAAGGGGTTTGTTTTCATGTTTGACAAGTGGAAAGCCATTGAAGAGGTTTTAACAAGGGAGCAAAATGATCTGATATAGAATGTTAGTTCCATGAGAACAAAACCCTTGTATTCCTAGCACCTAGAATAGTACCTAACACATAATACATGCTCCATAAACATTGGTTGAAGGAGTGAATGAATACAGGCAGTAATTAAAGCCATAGAATTTACTCTTGCAATCTAGTCTTACAAATAACTGTCAGCCCTAGTCTAAGAACAACTTTTGTTTTCATTTGTTTGCCTTTCAAGCAGATTATGATCAGAAGACATATTTTAGGTGGGCTGGTACCTTTTATAGTATTTTTTATAGGGCCTCACAAAATTGACTGACTCCCACATCTCATTGGGTGAGAACAAGCTATAATAAGAATTTTTACAACTCAAGGTATAAGCAGTTCATGTTGTCATTTTTTTTGTAAAGCACTAAAACATTCCCTGTATTTTCACTCTATTTAATAGTAACCAGATAGGAAAAAAATAAATCTGTGGAAAGTGAGGTACCTGTAATCAGATGGATAACCCTGAAGACATTAAAAACTTTTGCAACTTTCTCTACAAGCTGTGGATTTGCTTTAGTTCTGAATTCCTACAAAAACACTGAAACTAAAATTAGAGCAGCCAGCTTGTGTTTGGTTTCCAGGGGCTCATGCTGTCTTCCTACTCCTCCATCTGTTGAAACGGTTTTTAGGTGCTGGCATGGAGCTAGAACGTATAAGAACCCAACTTGCCACAGTTCTGGGAATAGCAAAAACCTTTTACCCACAGATCTGAATTTATTTAATATATTTTGTCTGTACTGCACATCAATTTGGGATGTTTTACAGAATAAATGACAACCTTGTAGCATCTAGAAGCTGGGTTCTGAAGGAAGAATGAATAAAATAATACTAGCAAACAAATGGAAAATGTGTTAGTATTATTTCACTTAAAGACTATTTTCCTACTTGACAGTGAAACTGTAACCATTATCAGAGACTCTCATCCCAAAGATCCCAGCAATGCAGGATGTTAGGGAGGAAATAAAGTCTTTAGATCATCTATTTACATTAGCACATAAAAATGCTTATATGGCCAGGTATTACATGGTAGCTAATAATATTTACTTTCTTTTTTAGTGGGAACATTGTAGGTTATCACGTAATTGTTCCATGTTGTTCCTGCCTTCTTTCCTGTAACAATGGACACTTCTGGATGTTTCACAGCCAAGCAGTTTATGGTATTAACAGACTAGACTCTACTGGTAAGAAACAATTGACTCAGACCTTCCTCTAACATTTGTCTATCAATATCTGAGTGAAACCCCCAATAGATCATTTTAGGATTCCTTCTGAGACCTTTCTACCTGGGTTGGATCCACTAGAGTGAAGTGTCACTACTTTTATCCCAAACATTCACTTATGGAAACTGCTAGCCAAAATTCATTGTCATTTCTATTTTCATCATTGTATTGAAGACCCTCAAACTTAGCTAGATTTTATGACCTTTTTTTTTTTAAATTGAGCCATCCTGCCACCTGTTGGCAGCTCAGCAGCTGCTCAGCTCAGGCCAGGAATCGAACCGCTGTTGCTCAGAGCTCATACTCTTTAGCGAGCTCTTAACCAACTGAGCCACTCGGCCGGCCCCTATGGCCTTTTTAAATTGATATTTTAATTGCTCTAAATTGCTGCCTTGATATGTATTATGACTCCAGAGAATTTTGGAAGATTTTAGATTTGATAGTCAATTGTGTGTGTGTCTGTGTGTGTGTGTGTGTGTGTGTGTAAGAAAGTGAGAGGGGGAGGCTGGGGCTGGGAGGAGTTGGGAGGCAAGATGATTAGGTAACAACTCTATTTGGTGATATTGCTTTAGGATAAAAATGGACATTTTAACATCTATATTAATAAATTATGATAGAATTTTAGTCGGGAAATGTTTAATACCAATATGTTATACTAATTATTTAATAGGAAATATACAATCAATTCTTAAAGGATGCTTACATTTTATATTGTCTTTAGCCATTCAGTTTTGTCATAGGACAGATGTTCTCAATGTTTACTATCTATTTACACAAAAAATTAAGTTGACGTTTAGTGGAACTTTTTTAGTGGGAACTGAAGTTTATAGACCTTTAGTTTACAGGACAATTTTAAGGAACTTGACAATCCAAGTTGGCACTAACACTCAGGTTTTTAAATGTTTTAATCTTCTTCAGAACTTAAAATATATTCCTTTTTTTAAGTATGATTTGTTTTCACTGACTAAAAGAGCACGAGTTGTAAGCTAGGTTGTCATGGTCTCTAAACCCTCCAATTATGTTTGGGTTTTTATAGACTCAGATTTTTTTTTTTAATCACCTGGTGTTCAATTGTGGCTCTGAACCCATTATTTGGGGTCTTAATTTAAGACTCTAGTATGTTAAGAAGGCCATTTTTGAGCAAGGACTTATCTGAACTCCCCTAAGTGAGATATAGGCTCCTAAATTAGGTTTCCAGTTTCATATTTGTGTTGTTCATGGGACACATTAAAGGAAGTTTCTACTTTGATATTTTTTTTCTACTTCGTATAGTTCAAAACACAGGGTGGAGATTTTTCAATTTTGATTTACTTTTTTATATTAGTTAATTTTTCAAAGATAAAAGCCCAGCATTCTTCCACTTGCATTGAATCTAATCCATGAGAAACAGATGTATCGCAGGATTTCCTTCCTCCCTTCTTAACAGAGAAAGGAAGGTGCTGCTTCTGTCAGATCCGATCTCTTAGTTTATTTTTTCTTCTTTGAACCAATTATGCCGAGCTACTCATGTCTCTGAGACTCCAAGAATATCAAACTTCTCCTTTGTAACCCTAATATTGTGATTTAAAGCAGAATTTTCTAGATGCTTGATATAAAACAGAATTTCTCATGGGTGGTGGAACTGTCCTTAAAACACCAGAATCAGCAGCTTTGAAGGAATACATACCCAAGCTTTATAAAATTCTAGAATGTTTAGATTGAGAGGGCCCCAAGAAGTCTATGTTCTAGGTTAGCCTACACATATAGACCTGATTTCCCAAAATTTTCCCAAGGAGGATTGGGAAAACTCAGTTCAAATTCCCTGGGATTAGCAAATGCCCTCAAAGGCAAATTGACTTCAGCTCTCCATTGACCTTCATGGGTTATAATTGTCCCTTAGATTTTGACCTAGTGATTCCTTACGATCCTATCAGCTCTTCAGTGCCATTTTACCAGAAGCAAAACACCATTCATTCTTGGGGGGAGAGGGGGCAGGAGAGGTGGTTTTTTTATTATAAACAGTTCAAACACAAAAAAATTACTGAAAACAATAATGATAGGCATGCATACCGTAACAAAAATGAATGGCTCCAGACAATATAAAATGGATTATATAAATATCCTTTAAGAATTAGTTATATATTTCCTACTAAATGATTAGTATAACGTATTGGTATTAAATATTTCCCTTGGGGGCCGCCGAGCGGCGCAATGGTTAAGAACTGGCTTGGGACACCAGAGGGCCCCAGATTGGATCCCACATATGAGGGCCAGTGACACTGCCCTCTGCAGCTAAGATGCTGAACAACAGCTCAACCTGGAGCTGGGCTGCCCGTGAGTCGCCTCCGATGATGTAGGCTGCAGCCCCTGTGGCAGTGGGTTGCCATGGGCTACCGTGTGTAGCCAGCAGCCAGCGTGAGCAGACAGCAGCCGCAGTGAGTGGCCGTCCAGAAGCCGGCAACTTATCTGCCTCTCCTGGGAAGAGTGCAATGATGGTGCCAACTTGGGCCAGTGAAGCAACTTCCTCCACAACTAGATTGAAGACAAAACGACAGCAACTTGTCTGTTCCCCTTCCCCCAATTCCCCAGCGCTGTTCCCATCCCCCCAATTCCCCAATAAAAATCTTTTTAAAAAAAATTTTAAATAGATTTGAAAATTATCAGTGTAGAGTGATTATGGCATAGTGTAGCTGGAGGCAGGGTTTGAGTAAATGGACTCCTGAGATCCTTTTGAGTTCCAAGATTCTAGAATTCAAGCCTTTGCTTAAAAGGGCTTAAAGAATTTTTATGTCTTAGATGAATAATATTAAATAAATTTATTTGTGGTACATTCTTTCATAGTTTTTCTCTTTACTGCTAACACTGTGGTTTAATATAAGAATGTTAACATATAAGTTTTTTTTATATCATGATCTGAGTTGTACAGTAGTCAGCACCAACTAACTTTATGATCTTTTGTTTTCAGGTGTTAACTTCCTACTTTGGGGCAACTTGCCAGAGATAGAAGAGAGTGCAGATGAAGATGGGTCGGATATCTCAGTAGAAGAATGTATTAGATGAATATAAAATTATGATAGATATAATACTCAAACTTTTTCTGATTCAAAATGTATATTGATGGATCAACTTTAAAATTATTAGTAAGAATTTACCAGTGATTTCTTTTTTTGGAAACAAAAATGGGGCATTTTTTTATTTATTTATTTGTTGTCTTAAATTAACTGAGTGTACTGTAATTTGAGCCAATGTAGTTGTTTTCTTCTACTTCTACTTCTTCCTCTTCCTCTCTCTTTCCCTCTGCCTCATACAGATGTATTCTCAAATTCAGATAGAAGAAGATTCTTTCATGTGTCACTCAGCTACCTACCTCCCAATCTGAGAAGTTTTTCTTACAATTAGGTGTCAGATACCATTATTTTACATTTTTGAAAAGGGGCGTTAGTACCCACACATATATCAACAGTGCATATATACATGCATGAATCCATGCATACATATGGGAAGCTCGACTTGGAATTGAAGTTTAACAGGGAATCTTTAAAAACAGGCTGTTAGGTTTCCATGGGTACTGGTTTTCATGTTATATTGGTGGTAACTATAATATGGAGCAAGGCTGTGAATCAGCAAATAGAATAAATTTTAAAATGTATGACATTCTCTTGATTCCTCAACATGATGTTAGATAAATGAATTTGTCAGAAAATTATCAATATATACTGTTTACCAATATTATTCATTTATAGTCTTTTAACATCATACGGATATTGTATTATGAAAGCCAGATAAACTGAACTTTAAGTCATCCCATTCGCTAGGGCTTTCTCCGTAAATAGCAAATTTTAGATGAGTAGTCTCAGTCCAACCCTTTAATAGGGAAAAACAAAACAAAACAATAATTAAAGAAGTGGTTTGCTTAAGCCATTGTACATTATAAAGAGTTTGTTCTTTTTTTAAGCTGCATTCGGAGCCACACGGGAATAGGAAACGGATAATGTTGGATTCTGGTCTTATGTATAGCTAAAATGAATGTATCGCCTTAATCAATATCTCAGCTGTAGGCATTTTGTCAATAGTGATACCAAAACAGACTGAATTGTGGTATTGTAAATAAAGTTTTGTTCTAAAAATGATCAGCCTTTCTTTAATTTTTTTATTGTACCCACTTTTCTTACCTAAAAATATAAAAGTATAGAATATAAAAACTCACATTTACCGAGTGCTTACCATGTGCCAGACACTGTTCTAAATGCTGTACACATTTAATTCACTTATTCCACACAAGCAACCCATGAGAGATAGGTACCATTATTATTCTTTTTTTACTGATAAGTAGGGTGAGGCATAGAGAGGTGAAGTAGCTTGACCAAGGTCACGTAACCAGTCAGAGATTTGGCCAGATCCAAACTCAGACAGACAGACGGACTCCAGAGTTCCTGCTGTCATCTTTATGCCATCACCCTGAGCACCTTCAGACATTCATTAGCTATGCTTTTATTTAGCCAAGGGAGATGCTGGAGAACAACTACTGTATTATGTACCCTAGGTGAGGGCTCAGTGACTAATTTCAATGTTGAACAAACTCATACTGGGTCTTAGGGTAAACGACCTGTGGGCATTGACCGAATTATTTACTGTAAACCAAGATAAATGATGCTTTAGAAATGCTGTTACTGGTACTTGGAAAACTTTTTCAAAAGTCTTTCACACTGACCATCAGTACTGCCAGAAGGTCATCAAAAGAACCAAAGGGATGAGTGGAACAATTTGTTTTTCAATTTGGGATTTTTTTTTTTCTTTTAACCTCTCTTAA
Source organism: Hipposideros armiger (assembly GCF_001890085.2). Lineage (NCBI taxonomy): Eukaryota > Metazoa > Chordata > Mammalia > Chiroptera > Hipposideridae > Hipposideros > Hipposideros armiger. Next base: position 3,409,265 of record NW_017731484.1, on the reverse strand, counting down.
AGACTTTCTGGGGGCCGGCCGAGTGGCGCGATGGTTAAGAACTGGTTTGGGATGCCAGAGGGCCCCAGTTCGGATCCCACATATGAGGGCCAGTGACACTGCCCTCCACAGCTAAGATGCTGAACAACAGCTCAACCTGGAGCTGGGCTGCTGTGAGTTGCTGGCCACTGCGTAAGCTGCAGCCTCTGTGGCAGTGGGTTGCCATGGGCTACTGAGTGTAGCCAGCAGCCAGCAGCCGCAGTGAGCGGCCGTCCAGAAGCCGGCGACTGATCTGCCTCGCCCGGGAAGAGCGCAATGATGGTGCCAACTTGGGCTAGTGAAGCAACGTCCTCCACAACTAGACTGAAGAACAAAACGACAGCAACTTGTCTGTTCCCCTTCCCCCAATTCCCCAGCGCTGTTCCCATCCCCCCAACTCCCCAATAAAAATCTTTAAAAAAAAACCACTTTCTGAAACAAGGTGACATAATGGGTAAGATAAAAAAATAAATTGATACATTATATAATGTTTCAGTTAACTTGTTCAACTGAGAAGATAAGTTTAATGCTGGAGTAGAGAATGTGGCAAGTTTAAAATTCAACAGAGGTCATCTGGTTTCCGGTCTGCACGTGCCTTCAAAGGCTATGGTTGACTGAGGAGCTCTTTGAAGAATAAAAGCAAGACAGAGGTGCACTGATTGAAGCAAGCCCCAAATATGATTCTGCTCCAGATGGAGAGTATTTCAAATTACTCAGCTACCTTTTGGCTAACTGGGTTACAAGAAAGTCAATTCTAAGCCGAAAATGGATTAATAATGTTTTATCTAGAGAAATATATTTCTGACACTTTTTTTTTTTTTAGCTGAGCCATCCTGCCACCTGTTGGCAGCTCAGCGGCAGCTCAGCTCAGGCTGGGAATCAAACCAGCGATCCCGTTGCTCAGCTCACACTCTTGAGTGAGCTCTTAACCAACTGAGCCACTCGGCCAGCCCCTTCTGACACTTTTTAAATAAAAGCAAATTACATGCACTCTGGTAAGACCAAAAGCAGAATCACATATGTGGATTTGGCATACACTTTCCAGTCCTAGCATAATTCCTAGGCCTAGGAAATCTATTTATGCTTTGGTGCTCTTCTAATATTTGATTTAACAAAACTGCATTATGCTCCTATGGTGTGCCAAGAATTGCACATTGACAGGCTCACACTTGCCTTCATGGAGTATGCAGTAGGTTGGGGAGACAATTGAACCCTATGAGTTCCATTTAATGCATAGGTTTAAGTGATTTAACAAAGGCCTGCTTAAATTCAGTGACTCCTTAGATGAAAGCACAATCATTCTGAGTAGTAAGAGAGAGTGGGAGTTGAGAAAGCTACAGAGAAGAAATGATACTTCAGCCAGGCTTTGAAGCACAGTTAGGGGTTTGCCAGCTGGGATGAAAACCCCAGGCAGAGAGAATAGTGTAAAGACATGGACCAGTATTTAAAAGTATCTGGCTTATTTGGTAAATTACAGGTGGTCTCTTATACCTTCCAAGATATGTAATGAGAATTCATTAGAAGATGAAGCTAACAAGGAAGGTTGGGATCATGTTATGAAGAATGTTCTATGCCATTCTAAGTTTAGAGTTGCTCTAGCAGCAATGTACAGTCATTGAGATTTTTAGGCAGGAGAATAAAATGATGAGATTTAGGATGATAGCTCTGATGGTAAAGTGTAATCAAGTTTAGTTTTCCTACTGTCTTTTCTTTGATGCACTTAACAACTTGACCATGGAAGTTATATTTATTGCTTTTACCCTAAGAACATATAGGTCTTTAAGTTCCCTGAATTTCTTGTCTTTCATGAAACATCTGGTCTGCAGTAGGGCACTGCCTTTTTTCCATCTTCCATCTTGTCATTCCTAAAGTTCAAAGACGGGACAGTGAGTCATCAGGCTCTCCCACTATGGTTTTTTTTGGTTTTGTTCCCCCCACCCCCCTGGTCCTTTATCTTTTTTCCTCAGATCAGTTTCTCAACCTCAGACTCAGGCTCTGTTGAGTGAGGCATCTTGGGTGGGGCCTAATCTCAAAGCCATAATATTTTGAATAATTCTTGGCTCTGAAAATCAGGTCTTTAAATATTACTAATCTGGGGAGATTACCCCACAAAGAACTGCTGTTTTGACCTCTGAGTCACATGTGTTTGATAAAGAATAATCTATATTTCTTTTTTTTTAGTAAGGAGGATGTGGCCATAATATATAAATCATGATATAAAAAACAACTAATTAGAACATAAATGGGGAATAGGGAAATGTAAGAGAGGATCTATGGATTAAATTGTCTTGCTTCCATGGTGAATTACTCAATGAAGGCTTTCCCTATTTTAGCATTCATGCTTATAAAAGGAAATAGTTTCCTTTTCTGCTTTTTTTTTAAACTGTAAAAGCAGCCTAAACCATAGTTTCTTTCTTGCCTGGTATTGAGTGTATGCCAAATCTACCCTAAACTACACAGATGGAAAAAATTAGTCTATGTCTGTGGTACCTCTAGGGTTGAATATTTTTAGTACTTAAATCTTTAGCTAAAGATTCTTTTTTCCTAGACTCTCATAGAATCATTTTATTGTTATCCAACGGATAAACTTACTGAGGTAAAAAAATCAATAATATCATGTGTTTGTATATCCCTTTATAGTTTATTATGAGATTTCACATACACCTTAATTTAATCCTCAGGATAACCTTGGAAGTTATTCCCATTTTACAAATTAAGAAAAAAAAACAACCTCAGTCTCAACACTCAGAGAGTTAGAAGAATTTAAACTTGAATGAGTGTCTTCTCATCTTAGTTTTGGGTTCTTTCTTACTTCTCTAACCAACCCTAAACCTGAGGTTTATTTTTCCCTCACTAGCTATAAAATTTAGGACAAATTCTCTTTCATTTTCAGCCTCAAAGCCTAACTACTCTCATTAATTAATCCATTCAACAAATCTTTATTGCGTGCCTACTGCAGGAAAAATGAAATCTGAGGATACAGAACTAAATAAACAAAGTACCTGCTCTCATGTGGAGCTAACATTCTGTTGAGAAAGAGGAAGAAAGTGAGCTAACATTTATTGAGGGTTTATTGTATGCCCAGCACTGTTTTAAGGGCTTTACATGCAACAACCCTAAGAGGTAAATCCCTTTGTTATCATTACCATACTGTTCCAGAAACTGAGATGTAGACAAGTTAAAGAATTTGCCCAACATCATACAGCTAGTAAATGACACCACTCTAAGATTTGGAGGGGCCAGAATCAATTAGCTTAAGGACTATGTTTCCTTTTTATTTTTCAATGTAGTTGTCTTCCATCCAAATAAAGTCAAGCTTTCCATTAACAATCTTGTTATACACATCCTTCCCTATTAGACCTTAGCCAATTTTTATTTTAAATTATGATGGTGGCACCAGCATCTCCCTTTTCAGTAAAGGAGACTTGATGTGCTGTGAATGATAATAATGCTAGTCTCATACACTACGGAGAAAGAAAACAAAAACATAGAAAAAAATGCTAGTAAAACTCTTAATTTCCAGTTTTTTGCTATACTTCTATCTGGAAATGAAATCTTTTTTACTAGTCCAGATTTTTATCTTACAAGCAACAAAAGTTCACTACAGAGTAGATACTTGTTTTGTAAACTTTTTGTATATCTCAAATATTTCATAATAAAAAGTGAATTAAATGACCACCTTTGCAAATTGCTCTAGTCTCAGTATAAGTTTGTATTTAAAATCAATTTACATGGAATTTCAGAAGCAGCCTTGCCCCAAATGAGCACTACTGAATCTTCATAACAAGATTATGTATTTATTATGAGGGATGCAAAAACAGGCATCAAATCCATTTTTGCCTTTTGAGACTTACAAAAGAGTAGGCTGACAAATATCTAAAGATTAATTTGATCTGTCAAACATGGGCACCATCGAAGTTTGTCCACCAGAATGCATCTCTACACTTCCATTCACACAACCCGCTTCCTCTGGAAAGGGGCCCATGGTAAGAGTAGGCATATGGGAATGATTCACTTGGGGAAAGCTGTACCGAGAATATTAAAAGAGTTTGCTTTCTGTCTCTATATCTTTGCCATAATTTTTCTACCCAAAGGAACCACCTGCTATTATGGCTGTGACACCTGAAAAGCTTTCCACACATTGCAGGCGATTGTTCACGTGGGGGCGGATTTCCAGGCTGTTCAGTGGTATTTTAAAAAATGGTTTTTTGGGAGAAATATTCTCAGAGACTGGAACGTTGCCTTGTCTTATCAAAATTGCTCTGTAGCCTTGTTCACAAATACCTTAAAACATTGAGCTACAGATGGAATTCAGTAGAAGACATACTGAGCTAATTTCCTTTGCGTGATGTTACCCAGAGAAATCAAGCTGTCCGTATCCTGAAGAACAATCCCTCAGAGAGAGATGGTGGCCAAAGCCATGGGAAGCAGGAAAGATTGAAGAGCTTACCCTTCAAGAACTTATTCCCATCCTCCCAAATTCATCTTTTAAATGAAAATTTATTACAAAAAACCCCCCCAAAAAACAGACCCAGAGTGTTTGACTCAAGATGGTTGTACAGTAATAGTAAAGATGGCAAGTGCGAGGCTGAAAAATATCTTGAATTCTAAATCTTTCTTGATACTCCAGGATTTCGTCACAAAGGAGAATGACAGAAACACAGGGTTTTAAGCATACAAAGCGTAATACTCTGGGCTAACTAGAGACAATCATCTCTAAAGTATGACTTTATCAAATTTTAGTTTAATCATTTAACAAATATTTAATAAGCAACTCATGAGCAGACATTATTTTAGATGCTGTAATAGTGAACAAAACATTATTTAAATTTGACATATAACATTACATAAATTTAAGATATACAATGTGTTACTTTTATACATTTGTATATTGTAATATGATTGCTGTTGTAGTGATATTATCACATTCCATAATTACAGCACAATATTTTTGTCTATATTCATTATACTGTGCATTAGATTTATATGGCTTATCAAAACATTTTTTAAAATCCTTCCTTCTGTGTCTTTCCAAGACTCTCTTGCAGCTAGAGTTTCAGCTAGAATTTATTTTTTGCCAGCTATTATATATGCACTTGCACAAGTCTTGAATTCAGAATGAACTTAACTGGGGGAAAGGTGGTAACAAAATATTAATTACATATTTTGCTAATGTAAAATGACTATGGTATGGCTCTGCAGCCAACAAGTCCTTGTGGTGACTTCCTTAGGCTCAGATCATGGCTAAAGTGGTATATTTCTAGACCTAGAAAGTGGTTGATGGCTTCCTGATCCTTAGTTTCTAGATTACAAGAGAAGTAGCAGTTCCTCCAGCAGGTGAGTTCTACAGTATTACTCTGGGAGTCATTTCTGGAGCTTGCCTCTACAGCCCTCCAAAGGTTTTGCTAGCCCTTACTTCACTGACATTTCAGTTATCTGTTGCTGTGTAATAAACATCCCCCAAAACTTGAGCTCACCTGTGTGGTTGCATTTAGCTGTCAGCTAACTGTACTAAGCTGGAAGGTCCTAGATGGCCACCTTTACATGTCTGGGACCTTAAAAGGGATGCCTAAAAGTTTGACCCCTTTCTGAGCTGCTTTATATAAATGCTGCCTTCCAAGCGGGTGAAAATAGAAGCTGCAAAAGCCTCTTACAGCTAGGTCTGGGGGTCACACAGCATCACTGCTGTCTCATTCTGTTGGTCAAAGTTAAGCAGAGAGCTGGCCCAGATTCAAGGGAAGGAAGAAATGGACCCCATTTCATTTAAGGAGTTGTGACAAAATCACATTGCAAAAAGGTACATGGGATGGGAAGAATTGTTGTAGTATCAATCTGCCACAACTGTATTATACTTCACTTTCTGTTTCAAACAGCTACAATGGCTTCTGTTACCTGCAATTGAATTCTGACTGATATAAAAAGTAAGCAGAGAGACCAAATAGCGGGCTGCTGAAGTAGCCCAGGGAGTAGGGGAAATTTGGGGCATATTTTGAAAGAGCTTAGTACGAGAGAGTGTGAGAAAAATGTCAAGGATAGAGAGTCAAGAATGACTCCAAGGTTTTGGGTGAATTGTTGTGCCACTGAGGTGAGGAAGAACAAGTTCAGAGAGAAAATGAAAGAGTTTGTTTTTGAATATGCCAATTAGGCAGTTAAATATAGGATTCTAGAGTTTGGGGAAAGAGGTGTGGGCTGCAGACATTTGAGAACTATTTGCATATAAAACATTTAGAGGCATGAGACTCGATGCAATCAAGGGAGTAAGTGTAGACAGAGAAGAGATTAAGCTTTGGAGCACAGAAATGTTGAGACAGAGGGAAGATGAGTAGAATCTATTTTAGTGGATATAGAGTCCCTGGAGATTTAGTAACAACATAGATTCCAGGGTCCTACTCCCATCAATTTTGATTCAGAGCACATATGGAGGCTTGGCAATCTGCATTGTTGACAACCTCTGAAGTGGGCAATTTGGGAGTATCCCTTGAAAAACACTGAAATAGACTATCATTGTGAAAGAAAACATTTAATGGGTCCTTAAGTTCAAAGATATTTCCTTTTTTTTCCCTCCCTCTTTCTCTCATCAGTCATGCACGAGACTTGTAAGAGACTGAGTAGGGGAATTGGGCCTTCTCTTTTTTATAGTTTCCTTTTATCGGGTGGGTGAAAACGAACTATGAGCTACTGCTAGGAAAAGGAGAAAGGGTATAAGCCTAAAAATAGTGTCTACCCTCCAAAAGAGGTATATTCTCCTTCAAGCACCCAGTTTGACGCCCAATAGTAACACTTTATGAAGTAAAGCCAAGAGCACAGTCAATACTTTTTTGCCCCTAAATTATAAGTAGCATACGCTCTCTCCATACCTCAAGGAGTGAAAAGCAGCCATAGCCTTCCCAATGTTTCATGGAAAGTTTAGAGAAGATTAGATGAAAAGCAAATGCTTAGCAGCCTGTTGTGGCTTTTACCCCTCCTGTCTATCAAAATTAATGCTAATTCGGCCTCTCTAAATGGAAAACGCCTATCACTGTTTATATCATCAATCCAAGACTAAAGTCTTACGGACAGTGAGCCTATGTTTCTCAAATATAAAAAATATGAATGTATTTCCACTTGGACCTAGTCTGGGACTGTGAATTGACTGTTGTCAGTGGTAAATTTACATGGACATACTCTCCCTTTTGCAGCCCAGTAGTTGCAAGGGGGCCTGAAGCTGTAGGAGCCATGTGCTGTGATAATGATTGCATTGATTAAATGCCAATTACTTCTGGCCTCTGCTGCAGAGTTAAATTGGGCTTCCCGTCTGATATTAGATCAGATCTCCATAATTCTAGGTGATAGCTGGTTTGGAATCTCTAGCAATTACTTGTGTCATGAACTTGAACCACCAGTGTACTTACTATTATAACAAGTCTCCAACCCACTATGAAGCATTACTCAGGCTCTGTTCCCTCAGCCCCCACATGAACCTGAGCTTCTGACCCATAGATGATTAAGTCACTCTGGTGAATCATCCTCAGTGGGATAGGGGCAGCCCTCCAGCCAGCTCCAGACTTTTACCACAATCAAATGCTTGTCTAGAGGGATAATGGATCCTATAGGCCCAGCCAGAGGTCAAGTTACCTGTCTCACTGTTCCACTGGGTATCAATCTTCTGGTTGGCATCCAGCCAGCAATTAATTCTCTATTTGCCATATGCTTACATTAACAAATACTTACAAAGGGGCTATGCTTACATAATGTCCCCCAGAAAATTCTTTCCAACAAAGTTTTGGATCTAATCACCATCAAGGCTGATTTTGCCACCATATTTTAAATAGTCAGCAGACTATGAGAGAACAAGGATACTGAAGGTTGAGCTAAAAGGGTGACTAAGTCACCAACTTGCTGTGTGGACTTTAGGCATCTTATTTCAAAACAAGGATGAGCAATATGTTTTCTGAGATCCCTTTCAACTCTAGCATTCTATGGATTAATTTCATTTTTTGCAGAGAGCTTTTTATTCATTTGCCAAAAGCAATTGTATTAGTTTTCCAGGGCCGCCATAACAAAGCACCACAGACTGGATGGCTTAAACAACAGAAACTTATTGTCTCATGGTTCTAGAGGCTGGGAGTCTGAAATCAAAATGGTCAGAGAGTTGGTTCTTTCTGAAGGCTGTGAAGAAAGGATCTGTTTGTTCCAGGCCTCTATCCTTGGCTTGTGAATGGCCATCTTCATCTTCACATGGTGTTCTTCCTTTACCCGTCTCTGTCTCCAAATTTCCCATTTTTATAAGGACACTGGTCTTATTGGATTGGGGCCTACTCTAATGTCCTTACTTTAACTTGATTACCTCTGTAAAGTCCCTATCTCTAAATAAGGTTATATTCCGAGGCACTAGAGGTTAGGATTTCAACTTATGAAAATTTGGTGGACACAATTCAACCCATAACAGCCATTAAATATCAACTATAGGTAAGGAACAAAGAATAATGATCTGATGGATTTTAAGGCTGGTGACCGACCGTGGCACAGTAGGCTAGCAAATAAGTATAGATTATTGAATTTATTTTGTATAGTCTAATGACTTAAACCTACACCAACACTAATCTTTATTTCCACATATGGATTTCGTGTAAGAATCAGCTCTGAATCCCTTTGTACCTGAAATTCTTAGCTTTGCTATGCTTTACAGTGTTTCATCTGTTTTTATAATTGAATGTGAAACTACTTGAAAAAGTCCTATGACAAAACTAGTTATTGTTCAAAGGAGCCCCATAAGGCTTAATAAGTAGGTAAGCCATTATTTCATTAAATGACCCTGTCGAGGTTTGATTGAGTTTGGCCATCAGAGAATATAATTATGAGTGGAATATGTTTTCCATGGTGATATGAGTCTTCTGATCATATAATGCTATTTATATATTAAGAAGAGTGAAAAGGAATGCATTAGATTCTGCTGACTCGCAGATACATATTTGGCTTTAATGGAAATAAATGAAAGAGCTCACTCAATATGAACAAGGACAGATTGGAGTGGAACAGGGTATTATCTACAATATAATGAAGCCGACAGAAGTCCAGATTTATCAGCAAAAGTACACCCTTCTCATCACTGGTCTCTGTTCAGAGCCTCTCTAGCCTGAAAATCCACTAGGTGGAGCAAACGACTAGGAATTAGCTGACCAGGAGCGCTCACAAGCAAATACGACCACTACTGCAGCTATTCCTTTTCCTCTACAAAAGTTAGACAAAGGCTAAGGGGAAATTAAGTTTCAGAAACTGCTTAAGATCCTTGCTCATGAAAAGGGATAGTAGCCTGAAGCATAAAGCAACTCAGATTTGCTTAGCTGGACATTATTACTAAACATACTGGAGGCGCACCCATTCTGGACCCTTTCCCCAGGGTTTGGCTCTCATTACTCATTTCCTTTCTGCTTTCATTGGTGGCAGATGGAATTTGGGGCAGACCTCTTACCCAGGCTCCTGCAGTCAAAAGATCCTGTACTTAGATCATACATCTCCTTTTTTCTGCCTGTTATAACTACCCTAACGTTCTGGTATCAACCTGGTTTCTATTTAAGTACGTTCTCTTTGATGCCAGGCCCTTGGATTCTAACACTTCCTTCCTTGGATTCCAATCTGGTCTTCTTGTCTGTACTTACGGGTTGGTTAGCTGAGCAGGGGCCAGGAACTTGACTGGTTTTGTTCGAGGGCATTTAAGGTATAAAGGGAGAATATCCTCATTTCTCCATCAGGTTTTTTACCTGTTTGCAAAGCGTACTCTGTATGCCTTTGCATCCAAACTGTAGGTATTAACTGTCTCATGTCTCAGTCCAAATCTGATACCAATACAAGATATTGTATTTATTTATTAACAACCATCATTACAAAACCAGACAAGTCATTGCAGAGGGAAATGATGAAGGAGGTGAATTCCAAATCCAAAAGTATTCTGGGTTTTGTGGCCTTGACTCTGTGACAGGATAATTTATTGAGATATGAATTTCTTAGTCTTCTTCCTATATTTTCTCTTCCCCTTTGATCTAAGAAAGTTAAATAGGCCCTTAGTAATTCCTCACCTTAGAGATTTTTTTGCAGAATGACCTGGCTTTCTTTATGTAAAACCTTAGCTCATTGAAGAGAGTATTCTTGATGCCTTTCAAGACAGTGGGAAAAGGGAAGGAGAAAATTTCCTGAAACTATAAAGAGGTTTGCAGTCTGGGGGTGAGAGTGGGTAGGACTACACTCTGTGGCTGGAGGGTGTTGAATTGGATCAGTGGACATCTCTGTGGTAACCAGTGTGGGCTGATAACTGGTAGGGTCTCTGCCAGGCTTTGGTGCCAGGTAAGACCCAAGGACCTTGTACAATCCTTGAAGGGGGGAGCCCGAATAATGACTGAGATTAAATTTTCTTCCAATCAAGCAGGATGGGTACTCATAATCGGATTTAAGTTGATTCAGAGAAAATAAAGAAATTAGATATTTCTTGCACATATGAGTTGGTTATCTAAGTTTCTTATTGACTACACTAAAGAGTTCATTATGGAGGCCTAAGATTATGTAGGAGCAGTGTAATATGGTAGCTAAGAATTGCAGCCCTGGAACAAGGCTGCCTGGGTTCAAACCTCAGCTCCGCCACTGATTAGGTGTGAATCCTTGGGTGAGTTATTCAGTCTCTTTCTACCACAATTTCTCCCCTCTGTGAAATGGAGATAATAGTAGTGCATACCTGATGAGTTTATGATTGAATTAAATCAATGTCTGGAAAATCAGTGCCTGACATGAGTACAGCAAAATGCAATGCATATAGCTATTATTTCTATATATTTTTTCATGACTATTATGGATATTAAAGTTTTAATTAATTTTTTCAAAATATGTAATAAAACACAAAAGATACAAAATCCAAATGTTGGAAAAAAAAACGTATGCAATGAAAGATAAGGGTGTAAATAAAAAACTGTTTTCTAATTTTCCTCCCCAGGTACAATCTGTGTGACTAAGTCCTGTATGTGAAACAAATGGAATTACCTATATATGTTTCTGAATCTTTTTTCCCCTTAGCAATACATCGTGGAAATTGTTCTTTAATAGTATCTCATTATGTGGATGTACTCTAGCTTCCCAATTTATTTAACCAGCCTTTGTCATGGACCTCTACATTTCTTTTTTCTTTCTTTCTTTGTTTCTTTTTTTTTTCTTTCAAAAATAAGTCTGCAATAAATACTTTTATACCTACATCTTTGAGCACATGTCTAAAATATCTGTGGGATAAATTCCTAGAAGTAGAATTACTGAATCCAAGGCTTTGTGCACTATAAAATTTGATAGCTATTGTCAACTTGCTCTCCATACAGCAAGTTATACTCCCACCACCTTCATGTGAAAATGTCAACAGAGGAGGTTATTGAGTTTTTAAAAATGTTGGCCAATCTGCTAAGTATCCTCATGTAATTTATTATAATTGCATTTATCTTAAGAGTGAGATTGAACATATTTTTTATATTTCAAAAATCTCATTTCTATTTCCTTTTTGAGAAACAATCTGTTACAAAATGGACTGTTCAGAAGTGAAAACAATACTCCATCTGCTGATTTTATGAAGATCTTTCTAGTTTCATCACCAGGAAAAAAATATCTCTGCCACCATAAGCCACCTGAGAGCTCTATTATATGATATACTCTGAATTCTTTGTGATTGTCCCTCAATCCACTGCCCCAGAGTTCACAAGAGAAGACTCTTGTTTCCTGCAGCGTGTTTGCTAGTGGAAGGCACCCAGGGATCAAAGGACGGAAATGATAGGATGCTTCCTCAGACACATTCATAGAGGATGTCACTTGCCTAGAGAATTTGGAGAATCCAAGAGCAAATGAACTTGAATAAATCTTTTATATCCCTAACACCCCAGTAAAAGCATTCAGAGGTGAGAGAAGCAGAAAAATCAAATTTTACAAAACATCTGAATAATTTTAAAATGATTCTCTAATGCTGTTGCACTATCTACAGTTTTTCTGTGAAAGTAACAGAAATGAGAATGGATCCATCAGATGTCAGCCATTTATCGAAGAACCCTCAGGGAAACCATGAGCTCTGTTCTCTCCACTGTTATCAGGGACGGAAGAGACTCTAGGAGAACTACACAATCAGAGCTCGCAACGAGCCAAGGAAGAGGGGAAAAAATGATCTGAAGGAGCTGTGTTGTCTGACACGCTGTGACTATTTCTTTTCCAGGAAGGAAACATTACTAAGTAGGAATCCAAATCCAATTTTAGAAATTTAATTAAACTTCCACTTGAATAGTACAATCCAGATAATCAGTGTCTGCTCTAAGGACACCCTCTCTGGCACTCTCAGCATGAGCACATTTGTGTGTGTGATGTGTCTAGAAGGTGAATTGTTATTCCAACCATAAGATGGGCAGAACCAAACATGTCAGGGATCATCTAGTTCATTATTTTACAGAGGCAGGAATCTAAGATGAGAATCTTCAAATGGCTTCTCCAAGACTACACTGTGGAGAGCGGCTACCATTGCTAAAATGGGAAAGCAGGCTCCTCACCGTAGTTCAGGATAGGGCGCTTTCCATCGGTAAAACCAGCCATGTACCTCTGCAACAGTCTTATTTCAAATATATATTTACATACAAATCTGTATAGCCTGCTCAGGCTTACTTTGTGCCAAGCTCTGTTCCAAGCACTTTACGTTAACTTATAGAATCCTTACAATTACCTTATAAGATAGATGCTATTGTTCCCTCAATTGACACATGAGGAAACTGAGGCACAGAGAAGTTAAGTAGTTGCCCTGGTTTCACAGGGGTCAGAATCAAGTTTTAAAATAAGACACCCTGGCTTCTTAGCCCATTTTCCCATCCATTACACTATGAACAGAGTATATTTTTCCTCCCAAAGCTAGCAGGATGCCTATGGAGTTAAAATTTTGCATGAATTTAAAGTATAATGCTGTCGACTGTTACTACTAATATTCCATACTTTCTAGAAATGCTTCAGACTGTAACACCCTAAATTCTGTAATATAAAAGCTGTTGTTCTGGTGGAGGCAGTGTTTCCAGTGCACCGTTGTTGTCCAGAGTTATATTGTAGGCATGTATTATTGACTCTAGTCTTGTGCTTTATACGTAGATAGCCCGAGGGAGGCGTTCCCTCCTATTCAGATTCTTCCCAACACAATATTGTCACTGACCTAATTTTCCATTCCCAGGGTCTTCCCGTTGCTGTAAAAAGTGATGATTGCTGATTGAAAATAAACTCGTGGGTGTGGGTAGGGGGCAGTAGAGAAGACCTTTAGAGTTACACCAGTAGCAACGTGTGGCATAGCTAGGTTTTGAGATAAAATGTCATTTGGCTGGTAAGAATGGACAGTCTAGGAAAATAACATAAGTTCCATGTTTACTATGGGCTAAACATTTTCACGTTTCATGTTAAATAATTTTTACTCAACCTTGAGATGTGGATACGGGGGGAAAAAGACTGAGGCCTCATAGCTAATAAGAGGAGGATCTCAGGTTTGAAACCAGGTCTCTGTGACTTCAGATTTTTGTTATTTCTACTCGCCTATATGCTGTCTTCTTGCCAGAAGGAGCACCATCCTCTAAATCAGTGAGGTGGCAACCCACTTCCTCCAGTCACTCTTTAAGGTGTGTAAGTATTTGCAGTTCTTAAGGATAGGAAGTGTGTAACTGAAGCAGGAAGCATATTGTGACTTTACCATATCATAATCTGAACAAAAAGTAAAATTCATCAGAGAACCCTGGTCATATTTTTAACCAACCTTCAATTCTTTTCTGTAGCATCTGCAAAGTCTTTTTCTCTCGCTGTCTGTCTCTCTCCTTGAATAATTGAGGTTTATTTTCACTTGAAACATAGTAGTAACCTAAGTATACCTTCTGTTTCTCTGTTTTTAAAACACCTTTATTGAGATAATTTCATACCATAAAGTTCACCCTTTTAAAGTGTACAATTCAATAGTTTTTTAGGATACAAAGTATGATCAAACAATATGGCGAATAAATAAAAAAAGATTTATTACAGTAAAAGACACATTGCCATTAACCCCCCCCCCCCTCAAAATACTCCCCCTCACTTCGCACACACTTACCCATTGTTCTTGCCACTTTCTGAAGCAGTTCTGGAAGTCCTCTTTTGTGAGTGTCTTTAGTTGCCCTGTCTTGGTTGCCTCAATGTCCTGAATTGATTAAAAACATTTACCTTTCATGGTCATTTTGACTTTGGGGAAGAGCCAGGAGCCCCATGGTGCCAGATTTAGTGTGGATAAGGTGGCTCACACCCGCCTGACTGCACCAAACAAGTTGAAACTTGTCACACACTGTTACTAAGGTTCGATGTGCCACTTCCTGTATTGAAGATCCCTGCCTTTTCGTTGGATGGCACTCGGCAGCAGCATTCACCATAAAGTTTGATCACACCTCATATTTACAGAGTTAGGAAACCATCAACATAATCTACTTTTAGAATATTTTCATCAGCCCCAAAAGAAACCTGTACTTATGAGCACTCATTCTCCAATCACTGCCTCCCCAGCCCTAGACAACTACTAATCTTTTTTTTTTTGCCTTTCAATTTGCCTATTCTGGACACTTCCTATAAATGGTTCATGCATTATGTGGTCTTTTGTGACTGTCTTCTTTTACTTAGCATGATGTTTTTGAGGTTCATCCATGTTGTAGCATAGATCAGTACTTCATTTCTTTTCATGGCCCACAAAGTCTCCTTTTTAAAAACCTTTCTTCATGCATAAATTTGTTCTGAATTTGGGCTGACCTCTCATTTGAGTCTAACCCTGTTTCCTGGTGCACCCGCTTCAACATGTGACAAGGACCATCAAGACAGGAACCCTGTCAAATAACTATCCAAGGAGAGACAGACTCTGGGTTCCTTTCCTGGTTACTGTCCACAGAAATCCCAGAATTCCTTGGAAAGGTAAGGTGTGGCTCTGTGGATGGCAGGCAGGAACGACATCTGGAACCGTAGTGGCTGAGGCTGATGGCACCTGTTCCTCACTCTACTTTGTTTTTGTTCTTGTGCTGAGTTTAGAGTTTTAGATGAAAAGTTTTTGCTAAAAGCTGCTCCTCCTCCCAGAACCATTTGAAACTCCAGAAGCTTCTGCTACCAGAAAGCTTGATTCTGCTGCCACCTGCCGCCCTTAAGCCAGAAGCAGCATTTGAAAAGATGAGACCTTGTATAGAACATGGTTGAATAGGCAAGAGTAACAGTTCTAAAAAGGTTTTTCCTAATGCTATGCTTATATACAGAGGGTGCCAAAAAAAAATATATATATATATATGTATATATATATACACACACATACACATTTTAAGAAAGGAAAAAGCTGTATTAAAATTGTAATACTTAATATATACCAATAACAAAAGATGGGTACAAGTCATATGTATATATATTTTTGGCACTCCTGGTATTTAGGTCCATGTTTTTATGTTTTCTACCTAAAAGTTCTCTTCCCTTGAAAATGCATCATAAGAGTGTATCACTAAAGCTTTGCCAATAACAAAGGATTCATATACAATTTTTGTTTTTTAAATCAGACCTCAGATATGGCAGCAGTGACAGTGCCCACTGTACCCAGACCCACCCCACCTACACCCACAAGCCTGGACCTGTCTGAATTAGCTGAATAAATACAGATGAGGCTTAAATGCTGGGGTCCC